>NC_139512.1:126557743-126995243 GCF_947247035.1 Vipera ursinii
ATCGATATTATAAAGAATGTAATGTTGGCTCTGCCATTGATGGCATACCAGCTTTGTGGTTTCAGTGTTTGTCCGTGCCCTGGCTTTAGGGACAGGTTAAATTTCACTGGGACTTCGCAGTCAGACCATTTGTAAAAGCAAAGTGCCAACTCTCACCCAGTGCCATTAACAGCTATGCTGTCCAGCTCACAAGAAACACTGAACTATGCCAGCCCACTAATTGCACGTGACTGAGCATTTTGCCTAACTGAAAAAAAACAAAGGCAGGCTTTCTTTGGGTGTGTGTGTGTGTGTGTGTGTGTAGTAACTATCTTAATATACAGTTTGAAGGGTTTCTGTAAGTTTTTCAAATGAATGAGGTTTTTTTAAAAAAAAATATATGGGAAGATTAAAAGTGATATAAGTGATTCATGTTACATGGAAGCAGACAGCATATTTCCAATGCTTGAGTTTACTACTGAATTTCTGTTTTGGCTCTTGAGATATCAAGTGTTTGAATAAGAAATAATCCTGTGAGTTATTGTTATTTTTCAATCAGTGATGCTTTTTCTTCGATTTTCACTTGAGAAGCCTGTGTTCATCCATTAATTCCATTTTGTTTTACACGTTTGAGAGGGAACCGGAGTTTTCCTTGATTGCACTGGGCATTTTTTGTGTCATAATCTTGGCTAACATCCCACAAGAAACACCCAAGTTCATCACGCCCTGTTCCTGGATAAAATCAGAATGTAGTCTGTTAACACAGATATATTTTAAATTGGATAAAGAAGGATTGGAAAACTGAAAGGCTGGTCGTTTGCAGAACCCAGGGAGTTTACATTTTAAAATTTTGCACGTTAGAGAGATAAAAAAAGAAACTCAATGTAAGGTTGCCTGAAATTAGTGCAGGTTCGCATCCCACCAGGCTCAAGGTTGGACTCAGCCTTCCATCCTTCCGAGGGAGGTAAAATGAGGACCCAGATTGTTGGGGGCAATAAGCTGACTTTGTAATAATGCCGGCTTGGGGGTGTGTGAAAGCCCTAATAAGCAGGCATATACATAGAATGAAGGCTACTGCTAAGCTTGTAAGCCGCCCTGAGTCTTCGGAGAAGGGCGGGATATAAATGGAAATTAAAATTTTAAAAATTTAAAAAAAAATCAGGAAGACAATGCATCTACTGCTTTTAAACCTAAACATAGTCTGATGCTCTCTGTTTGCCCTTAATCAAAGTCAAATGGACAACAAAATTTGGCTCATTCAGGGAATAGACACCGTAAGAAATTTTAGGACTGTACTGATATAAGCCAGTGTTTTCCCACCTTAGCGACTTTGACATGTATGGATTTCAACTTCGTGCTGGCTGGGGAATTCTGAGACTTGAAGTCCACATCTCTTAAAATGGCCAAGGTTGAGAAATACTGATGTAAGCTACAATAATTAATAATTTAATAAATATTGCTAAGCACATTGATTTGTGCTTAGATTGTAAGCCGCCCTGAGTCTTCGGAGAAGAGCGGGATATAAATGGGATTAAAATAAATAAATAATGGAATCTTGAAAGCCTGACAGAGTTTCTTCTTTCCTCCCTCTTTTATACCCAAGAGAGCCAATCTTGAGTTTCTTCTTCACCCTTCCTGTCTTCCTGGACTAAGCTGATGTTTTTGTAATGGCTGCTGCATACTTTTTTCAAGCCTACCTTTGTACTCTTCTATGAACATTAATTTCCATTCTTGCTGCCATGACCTTGCACTTGTTTTGTTCCCAGCCCATTATGAGAACTTTAAATAACAGTTAGCTGTGTTGATATAAAAGGAATAGTTCCCCTCTTACGCTGGTGTAGGCTTTCACAGACGGTATCTCTTAGGCAGTGTTGGGCTTCAGGATTTAGTGTCCGTAGTTCAGAGAACAGACTTCCTGACATTTTGTCGGCAACTGGTGTCAGACCCGCCCTTGCCAATCTGCACCAATCAGAAACCAGCTCAGGTAAAGGCCAATCAGAAGTCAGCTGCCTATAAAGAAAGGAGCCCAGTTAATCTCTGCTTGGTTGCCTTTGGTCTGCATAGGAGGCTACTTTGCTTCTGAAAATGTCAACCACGCTCTACAGCCAAACATAAGAAATCTGTTTTCTAATCTACACCATGTTCACTAATCCCTGAAGCCCAACACTACCCTGCAGTCCCCCTTTATTCAGACATTGTTAGCTTGGAACAAGTTAAACAGATATGCACAACATCCAATAATTCCTAGTAAGTAGAATTTATTGTACAAAGACTAAAAAGCCATTATAGAGAAGTTCTAACAACTGCTGATGTCAGTGAGATAATATTGAAACGTTTGCTTCTCTTTTGCCTGCTCGAGCTATGCAGTGGGTCTTTTTCTGGATGGGAGGGCCCATTCCCATCCACCTCCTGTTCTAGCAATAGGCAGGTTGTTTTCTGCTGACTATGTGAGAACTAACTTTCATATCACTTCAAATTGTATAAAAGCCATCATGTTTTGCCTTCCATTGCTGTGGAGAATTCAGCTGAGCTGTTGTAAGTTATAGCTGGAGGTGTTTGAAGTGTTGGGAGTGGGGGGGGAGAGGGAAGAGTCCACTTCCTCTCATCCAGTTGCTAGCCAGCCCATACTGCAGTCATTTCTCTCCCATCCATCATTTGATTTCTCTGTTGCACTTGCTTCGTGTGTTCCTTTCATATCCCATCAACTGCGATTCACCTTTGCTTTGACAGTAAACCTCTGGGCTTCCAACAAGATGGAGAACAAAACAGAACTCCATTACTTTATCTGGGCAAGAAGGAACATTTTTCACCATTTCATTTTAACACAAATTCGAAATGTAGCCTTACATTTAGTTGCAGCAGCCTCATTTCTCCTCATCGCAGTGTCCCAAAAAAACAACAGATGTTGAACTTGGTATGTGTGGCTTATTGGCCATTTACCCTACACTGTGTTTCTCAGTTGCAATCCTTTCATTCTGCCTTAGTGTAAAAACCCGGTTGTTTGCATTAGCCACTTTCGATTCTCCAGCTCTACAGGCCCAGCTAATTGCATAATTGGGAGCCCCTTCTCCCTGGGGCCATTTGTGTTGTTATATCTTCCCCATTTAAGCCCGGAGATGCCCAAACAGGGAATAAGAGGAGGAGCAAACAAATGAGGAGCAAACAAATGGTCTTTATGAAGACAGGCAAGGTTTTGTAGTGTGCTAACATGTGCATGTTTGCCATGTTGGTTGCTGACATGCTAAAAGGCATCAGTAGCAAAGCCAAAGTAGAAAGCTAATCACTTCACTTATTATAAGTGGTAATCAGAAATCAGGACAATGCCACTCAGGGGTGACAACACAATGCAGTTGTCAAAGGGAGGACTTAATGACTGTTACCTTTGAAACTCTTGTAACATGTTAAACTCTATCAGAGTTGAATCCAAACTGATCTCAGTAGGCACTCAATTCATCTCATGTGTCACTGCATCATAATGAAACAACCTATGCTATGGAATCAGAAGTGAAGCTGAATTTCTCCAGCAGTGATGGCGTATTGGAGACCAAGGTTTACCCCACCCCCACACAAAAAAAGTTTTGGGGGAAAAATGAGTAGGATGCCCAGTCAAACCATAGATTTCTCAGATTTCTTCAGTGGTGAGATTTTTGCAAGGATGGAATTAACAATGTTGGCATGCCCATTTCCAATCCCTCAGCTGACTTTGATTTAAATCACTTGATTTCTGTTTAAGGTAATGAGTGCCAAAACCAAGATTTTACATATTACAAAACCACCTTAGATGGTCTTGGTATAGGTGGAAAAATACCGCTTTGACATTTTACTGCTAAGGACAATTTAAGCCTGTTTCACTCATGGGCTGGAGACAAGAAGCCAAGCAACATCATGTGGACAAGATATTGCTAGCCCATAACTGTGCTGCACTATGATGCTCTGAGACCCACAAAATGGGGAAAGATCCTATGTGCCTTCATATGCTAGGAGTACAATGAAGCCCTAGATTCTCTACTGATATATTCATTTTCTGTGAAGCACACTGGCTCAGTGTTTTAAAGACACTGGAGGAGGTCTGTACGACATTGGTTCAAGTTCTAGTACTGTGTGACGGAGTGAGCTCCTGTCGCTTTCCTCAGCATATGCCAGCCACATGGTTTGAAAGCATGCAAATGCAAGTAGATAAATAGGTACCACTTTGTTGGGGGAAAGATGGCATTTTCAGTGACAATACTAGTACAATTGGTGGGGAAAGCCCTGGATAACACTGTCAACACGAAAAGCAACTATTTTGTATTAACTCTATATGGCTGTACATAACTCTGTAATGTAACATCGCCATACGCTAAATAATAAGCTGGCATGGCATCAGAGTGCCCATTAAAGCAACTGATAAATGAAGCCATTTTCAGACTAGATGGCCTGGAACTAAATTTGTATTTCCCCAGACTTTCCATGTAATCCCATTATAGAAACCTAGAATTCTTTTCTATAATTCCATCAAGGATTATTAGGAAGGTGGGCTTATTCTCTAGAGAATTTCTGATTTTCTAGGACATCATCGATAAAGTGCTGCCCTTGACTGGACAAAGCAAAAAACAGTCTCCCCCCAAAAAGCTTGCTCCCACTTATTAAGGATTAGCAGAAATAAAATCAAGGAGAAAAATAAATAAATGCCTGTCTTTAAACTTCCAAAAATAAGCCAAGATGTTCTTTGTCCAGCATCCTCTCTGCAGTGAATCTGTGTCCTTAATGAAATCTTATTCAAGGAGCTCAAAAGTAAAAATGCATAACTAGTGTAGTGTGGCTGATTTTACTTGGAATTCTATGTATGCATCATAGTTGCTTCCCATTTGTTTATTTATTTATTAATTTACTGTATTTGATCGATCGATTGATTTCTATAGCCACTCATCTCAGCAATTCACAAACATATATTACAATTAAAATCTTAACATTTTAAAACAATAAAAACCATTCGAACACTAAAACATGCTCTAATTTAAGTATATACAAAGCAAAACACCTGGCCTGTTCACCATACAGCCAGGAGACAGAATCCTTGGTACATGTAGCGTTCCAGGTTCAGAAGCATTAAAGCTTTACAAAAGACTAACAGAGTTGGGTCCAACACTTTAGCCAGAATATTTATTTTTAGGCCTAAAGATTAAGCTTCACTGATTTTAGAAGGAAATTTTCCATTAGTCTCTTCTCCACATGCAAGACTACATGGTTGCATAATTACCTTCTGTGTTTCAGGATTGACATTTCTGGACTTTGAGTAGGAAGAGCCAATCACCTTCCTTTCTAGGAAATAGAAAGCTTCCGAGAACCGAGCTGAAGGGCTGGGGGGGAAATCTGAGCTGATTGACCAAAAATTCCCCAACTTGTCAAACTAGGGAGATAACAGGAAGTTCAGTCTGACCAATGATACCTACTATCTAATTGGGGAAGCCTTGGGAAAAAGGGACTGCCAGGGAGGTTTCAAAGTATTTCTCCTCTTGGTCTCTTAACAGGTTGAAAATTCTTTAACACCAATTGCTTATCGTGTGTACCTAGCCCAGGTTTGGGTTCCTTCCTCCTACATATGCATGTGTGCAGGCACACATGCACACAAAGCTGAGCCTGCATGCTTGATAACTATCCACTCCCGGTTAAGTTGAATTGTGCTGAGCTTTGAGAACTATATGGAAAAAAGAGGCGATATCATGGTAGGAAGCAATTTCATAAGAGACAGCATGGAGAAGTGAGCAAGCAAAACATCTTTAGGTGGCAGAAAATATTTGAATTGGACAAAATGGGACTAAAAAAAAGGCCATGATGGGTTCTAAAAGTTGGGATGAGATGCTTGGGTTAGATATGGGAGCAGACCAAAAGACAGCAAAGAGATGTAGGATTTCCAAACTGGAAATGACCTCTAAGAACTAGTCCAACCAGATCAGGAAGGGCTGCAGCTGGTGCACTAATCGTCTTTGGATCTAATCGCTTAATTTCATTCTTTTTCCAAGGAGTTTCAGCAGTTATAAAAGCTCTGAGATTCTAGCCACAAGTCTCTGTTAGTGTCCTATGATACACATTTCTGTTACTACATGCTGATGTATGTAGCCTCTACCACTTTCTCCTCCTCAATTTTTTTTTCTTCTCCCAATGGTGAGGGTCAAGTCGACCTAAAGCTCATTTTTCATTTTCCACCTTCTGGTCTGTTTTGTTTTTTGTTTTTTTGGTTTTTTTTACCGAGAGGTTAAATCATGTTGGCATAATCTCCAATGCTGGACGACTGGGCCATTGTATTTTCATAGAAACTTGTGTACTTTCCCAGGGAACCACTGCCAACTGGCAACCTTGCTGATGACATGATAGAAGAGAGGAGACAAAGGGCAACAGCTGCAGCAAAACCAACATCAGTATCCATTCAGTCCGGCTGTTGTAGTATCCATTCTGATTGAGAAACAACTCATCATGCTCAAGCAGTGGAGGCAGTTCCTTCGAACCAGAAAATTAAAGGAACAAGATATGAGTTCTGCATAAAATAAAGTAAAATAAAATAAAATAAAATAAAATAATAAATAATAAAATAAAATAAAATAAAACTGACATTTCCAACCAACAAGCAGCAGATGAGAAAAGAATGCTTAATCTTCCCCTTCTATACCACATTTGAAATACCCCCTGACCTTGGGGGAAAGAAGGAAAGTAGTTTCAAAAGGTAACTGTTATTGGGTATGCAAAAGACTGAACATCCTCTTTTCACAAGAAATTCTGTCATTAGCTTTTGTGCCTTCTCAGCCTGGGAAAATTACAGAGTTGAACAAAATGTGAAGTTCCGCCTTTAGAATTTGTACCTCTTAACTTCACTTCCTAATTTAATCTGTGTTGCTTTCCAGTTCAGCAACCTAGCACTAATCTGTTCCAATCCAAAAGCAACTTCATGTCTTTGAAATCTCATCATGTCAAGAGCTTAAAGGGACATGGCTGAAATATAGGAAAACTAGTATATACTATACTAGTTCCCCAGCCAGTATGACCATTCTGATGTCATGCTGGCTGGGGAATTCTGTGAGCTGAAGTCCACACATTTCAAAGTTTCCAAAGTTTAGAAATATCAATTAGAGAGCTATGTGTCTCCTCCTTAGAACTCAGAAGCTACTCTGTGTGTTTTCAACAGGCTCTGCAGATGATTGGTTTATAACATTTAGGCTTATATACTCCCCCCAAAAAGGGACGCGGTGGCTCAGTGGGTTAGGACGCTGAGCTTGTCGATCAGAAGGTCGGCAGTTTGGCGGGTCGAATCCCGAGTGCCGCGTAACAGAGTGAGCGCCTGTTACTCGTCCCAGCTTCTGCCCACCTAGCAGTTCGAAAGCACGTAAAAATGCAAGTAGAAAAATAGGGACCACTACGGTGGGAAGGTAACAGCGTTCCGTGCGCCTTTGGCGTCTAGTCATGCCGGCCACATGACCACGGAGACGTCCTCGGACAAACGCTGGCTCTTCGGCTATGAAACGGAGATGAGCACCGGCCCCTAGAGTCGGAAACGACTAGCACGCATGTGCGGGGGAACCTTTACCTTTTACCTTTTACTCCCCCATAGCACTTTACAGCACTCTTTGGGCGGTTTACAATGTAGAAGCATTATTTGCCTACTGCCCCCAATATTTTACCAATCTCGGAAGGATGGAAGACTGAGTTAACCTTGAGCCCCATCAGGATCAAACTCCAAACTGTGGGCAGTTTGCCTGCAATACTGCACTTTAACCAGTGTGCCACCAGGGTTCTCCTTATGATCGTGATTATATCATTAGGATTCCAGTAACTTCTGGAAGAATTACTTCCTCTAGTTGGGTGGAGCTTTTTGCACTGAGCAATTCTTTATATAAGTGCTTGGGTCTGTTTGGGCACCCAAAGATGGATCCTGTCAGGACTTGCATTTCTCTTTCTATATTTGGACAAGTATTTTATTATAGGGAAGCTCAAACAGAAGAATATTTAGAAATTTAGAATCCATGTAGTCATTTGCGTGTTCACTTACTCATTTTTAAATGTGAATAATTTAATTGTATAGCGTGACATGAATATACTTGTGATACTGGGTTTGAGTGAGAAATGTTTTCACAGGACTTTCCCTATCTTCTTTATTTTCTCTCTTTCTATGTTAAATGGTAACATAATCACATTTAATCTGATGTCACTATGTGCAAACTTACATGAAAACTGGTGTACCAAATCTTGTTCTTTTAACACTCTCCCCTTGATCACTCTGCCTGCTTCTTTGTCAGCTTTGCCACTATAATAAAACTTAATTGCACTTCTGATACAGATCTTTGGTTATAAACTTTGATTAGACGTAGTGCCAGTCTTAAAACTCAAGCAAAGTGTTTTAAGTCTTGGTGGACTTTGATAAAGTATATATGACCTGCTAGCTATGTGAATAGTTCAACTGATGATGCTGAAATAAGCATCTATCTTATTAATTTGCTTACTACTATAAGTAAGCTTTGTTCTGCATTTTCACAAAAACCCCTAGTAATACGGATCATGAAGTCTATGTCACTTGTTTCTTTAGCTGGGAAAATGAAGATTTAAGAAAGTCTGCTGGAATGTTTGGATCTGGGTTTTGAATTAACAAAATTGCTGAATTCAATTAACTCTAGTTCCAACTTCTAGTTTTCTAGTCTTCCTGAAAAGTTCCTCAGAACTACTCTAAATTAACGGAGCTTCCTAATCTTGGTCCTCCAGCTCTTTACTATCTCAGTGGGTGAACAATAAAAGACAATGAGCAGTTAGCTCTAAGCTACTGTATCTTACTTCTCTTCATTACTGTAACACCGACTAGATCCAGAAAGGGGGGAAAAAATGAGTAGTGACAATGGTGTCAAGAAAAAGATGAAGGTCCAGAAGAAAAGGAATCCATTTTGGCCAGGGACCCTACCCATCCCAAACCTTGCAACTGGCAGCACATCTGATTTTCTAAAGATGTCTTTCTAAATTGAATGATGCAAGTGTCGTAGTATCCATTGTTCTGTGATTACTATTGACTGTAAAGTCGCTTTAGAAAGAACATAACACATGTTCCCTTAGTGGACTTGCATTGGTGCATTCCTTAGTAGTGAGATTGGCTCTATTCTGATGTCAGAAATTCAGCTATTTAGTTGAAGCATTTTTAGAGCTGTTCCTGGTAGGTAATGTTGAATAAGCTCTTGTCTGTTTGGAGTTCATTGCAGGTCAAAGTTGAGTCATTATTTCTAGGTTTATGCAACCAGCTAGGCTGTCCAGGTAGTCCTTGCTTGATGTCCACACATTCCATGACCACTGGAAGTTACAATGATGCTGAATGAAGAGGATTTACAGCAGGTCCTCATAGTTGTGGCCATCACATTGTCCCTGCAAACATGTGGTTACAATTTGGGTGCTCGGCAACTGCCCACAGTTATGATTTTGTAGCATTCAATGGATGTTTGCCCCTTCTATTTTTTATTTTTATTTTTTAATTTGTATTAGTTCTTATATTTTTTATTGTAGTGTTTAATAAATTTATTATAAAAATATTTACATTAAAACCTTCTATCCATCCTAACATGCACTTGGTGAGATCCATAATTAATTATTTTGTGCTTTCTTGTTTCAGCCTGCCTATAAAGTGAGAGCAACCTAATCCTGGTCATAAAACATGGACACAGATTATGAGGCAGTTAATTCCACAGTTTCACTGTTGAACTTGTTTGGAATAGTTGATCTTACACTTCATCAGTTAAGAGGAGAAAAAGATATGCTGCTACATGCCACTTAAATTTCTAATGTTGGCCATATCAATGCAATGCGTATCAATGCAACTCTGACTGGGAGCCACCACAGTTGGCTGAAAAATGGGAAACTAAATAAATATTTTAAATAAATAAATAAATATAGTAAGATTAAAACCACAGGAAATAATTTGCCTGTTAATTCATCCAAATCACTCTGGATTTTGTGACTAATAATGTTCAAATGCAATATATTGCATCCCAGTGTCAACTGAAATCTTTTTGCTTTCCTTTTCAGGCAGAGGTTTCCAGAAAAGTTTGTATCTGGATGAATTTGACTAGGTTGAGGGGGAAAAAAGATGGTAGGATAGCTAATTGTGTTATTTCAAGTGAAGGAAGCTATCTACTTATGGAAGTTCTGATGAGAGCTTCAGCAGTTTAGCATACTTTTAGGCCTCAGGTCTAGCTAAGATCTCTGAATTATGCAAAGCTTATGAGTACAGCTAAC
This sequence comes from Vipera ursinii, assembly GCF_947247035.1. Taxonomy (NCBI): domain Eukaryota; kingdom Metazoa; phylum Chordata; class Lepidosauria; order Squamata; family Viperidae; genus Vipera; species Vipera ursinii. The sequence continues at coordinate 126,567,962 of NC_139512.1, forward strand.
TGTTTATCAAGTGCTGACTGATCATTGTATGATTATCATTAAGTGGTAAACCTGAAGTAAACTGAACAATGTCTTTGCATCTTTTCTGTAGCAGACATGAGGCAGATACCTATGACTGAATTGACTTTCTCAGGAAAGGAGTCTAAAAAAACAAAGTCAATAATGATGAACCAATATATAATACTAAGCCTTTCTGGCAAGCTGGAAATAGATATATCATTGAATCCAGATGAGATCCATCCAGGAGATTATTTTTTAAAAAATCTGTAAGTGAAACTGCTGATCTTCCAACAAGGATAGGTAACCTTTGTTCCCCCTCAGTCTAGCTTCTGTACCAAAGATTGGCCAATCTAATGCTATAATTATTTTCAAAAGTTTCAAGAATATATTAATGTAAACATTTTTTCCTAAGCAAATTAATAGACAAATATCCAAGCAGTGTGACATTACTAATATTTTAGAATCCAAGAGATGATAAAGAATACTGAACAGATTTCTCCTCCAGGAAAACAGGGTAGATATAATTGCAACTGTATTTCAGCATAAGAAGTTTAGATTGCTGCAGTTTGAGATAAAAATAAATAAATCCTAAATGCACATATCTCAGATATGTTGACTGAAAAGGAAATTACTCACACAGTGCATTAAAGCTATGGTGGTTTTAGCCATGAATTGTTAAGTGAGTCATACTGGCTGGTTTCACTATATAAAACATAATTTACAAACCACAATGATTATGTTAACACATTACACTAAACCTCAACCAAGCAAGCAGGCACTAATTAACAAATTAGTGGCAATATTATGCATAACAACAGAAATGTGTTTATGTAGTTTAATAAAACCCTCTCCTTCCTCCATCTATTTGGCTACAGAATTCATTGTAGCACAAGGAAGGAAGGAAGGAAGGAAGTTTTTGTTTATTTAATTCTTGTTATCTTTCATTTATGCTTACTATAGACAATATATAAAAACCAGTAATCATAAAACATGAATGACAGAGTCCAATGACGTGGTTATGAATAATGCTTCATTTCTTGCACAGGAGAATATTTTGTGTGTGTGTGCCTTCTCCAGGAGATAACATTAATCATTAACTCCCTGACAAAATATTTGACTGGTTAGAAGGTACATATGTAATTTGATTCTGTTCTCATATACTACATGTCATCATCTCAAACTCTCCAAGCATGCCAAAGGTTTTGAAGTTAGTACTGACTTAAGTCGTTTCTTCAAAATCAGCTGGGAAGGAAAACTTTTATATTTCACTTCCAAAACCCTAGTTTCCCCTTTGTGCAAGACAAAAGAGATTTAGGATTTTCAGGCAACAGAAGAAAAAAAAAAAGCTCTTTCACCGTGACTACCAAAGTCAAATGATATTCCAGTTTTAAGCTGGAAAAAGATTCATTATATCTTCACCGTTAAAAATGTGATGTCCCAAATTATCAGCCTTCTCAGCCAACTAAATGTGATACAGGATTTCTGTGCTGTTATTAGGCGCAGAGAAAATTGCATATTGCTAAGTGATGATTGACTCCTACTGATTTTATTCTAAAAAGTAAGTGTGCCATAATTGGGAGACATTATACACAGAAGAAAATAGTTTAATATGCAAATCTGGCAACCCCCTAAGCCTAAGGGATGCCAGGGCTCCACTCCTATCTAGTGAGTGCTCTTTAGAAGCAGTGGCAAGCATTAAAAATATTCCAACATCAAAAGTATCTGAGATTGTCAAGATTGACCTGTTCTTCTAAAACACAAACATTGCCTGAAAACCTCCAATAGGCACCACACCCTGAAACACTCCCCAAGTTGGAGTATAGTCAAGATTATGCAACAACTGAGAGCATAATTGTCTTTGATAGTATTCATTTGTTGCTAATGTTACAGGAGATTTTAGCGAATGTGCAACACCTTCATTTAATGATACATAGCTTGCTTTCTGGTATGCACTGACTATAGGAAGGTCTGAGTGAGTAATTCTTTGAACTGAGAAGAGTAACATTCCTTTTTAGCTACAGATAGAAATGGGTCATGGTTTATTAATTCAACATATCTGATTCACCTACAGTAAGACTTGCATTTGAGTAATTCTTGGTATAATGGCATTTGTAAATTACCTCTTTGCTTCAAACTGCTTAGCTACACTGTATAAGTTGGTACATATAGGTCACTTCTATTTCCTGCATGTGATTGCCACCCAATTCGGATATAGTAAACTAGGTTTTGCGTAACTTTAGTTTTGCTAAGCTAGAAATGAAGGATTCATACATTTCACTGAGCCATAAATCATGGCTTGCAGTCTACCATGATTAGTTCCACATTATATCAAAGCCAAACTACACTACAACTTGGTATGATTTGCGAATCCAGTCTTTTTAGTTTTCCAAAGCACAGGTATGTCTTTTTCCTGGTCTTGCTATAAAAGCCTTCCAATCAGTAGAAAGGATGAACCTTGGACCTTACGCTCCGTCAAGTAGACACAGTCTAAATCACATGCTCTGCTGCTGAGCTGTAAGTCTCAAATAGCCTTGCTTAACAGGCATGTCTAGTTTTGTGCACTGCCAAGATATGCAGAACTGAACCAAGGGCTTTGGTGTGCAGCAGCTGATTTGACTGACACTCATCTAGGAACCAGTTCTTCTGGAACACCAAAGACTGGAGAGGTTCCTACAACAAGATTCAGTTTGTGAGTGAGAATCTCCACACAGCTAAAAAAAAAGGCTGTGATTTATCAGATACAGATGCAGGCATGTCTCATCCGAACATATCTCAGTCCCTGTCCTGTTTTCAAGGTTCTCCATCTCCAGTTTTCCAATTTTTTTGTGAAAGTGCTTTTAGTACCACTTGGACTCCATGCCTTATTTCTCTGCCCTTTGTCTACATCAGGGCTGTCAAACTCAATTTCATTGAGGGCCACATCAGCATTGCGGTTGCCCTCAAGGGGCCGGGTGGGTATGGCCAGGGTGGGCGTGGCCTAGTGGGTGGGCGTGGCTAGAGTGCATATGGCCTACTGGGTGGGCGTGGCCAGCTCTACATCGTTCGCATCAAGGGTGCCTACGGGGGCCTGGGCAGGAGTGGGACAGATCTGAGGGTCTCTGGCAGGAGGAGGGTCTCTGGGCCAGGGCCATGGCAGTGGGGGCCGTTCCCTCACTGTTTCCAGGATGGCTTCACGGGCCACATGAAACCAGTTCACGGGCCGGATCTGGCCCCCGGGCCTTGTGTTTGACATGTCTGGTCTACATACTGCTCTTCTTTGGCTACAATCTTAAAACAACCCAGAGCACTATAAGTTTGTATTGAAGCAACAACTATCTGACATATAAACATGTACAAAGAAACAGCAGTAAAGTGTGCCGGGTTTCCTGATAAGTATATTGCCCGTGTATGATAAGAAGGTAGATACTGTGTTTAGGATGCATATTTTAAGACAGGCATTGCTGAGAGTTTGGAAGAAGTATAGACATAAGTTAAGCAGCAAGATACCATTGTGGGCAATCCCAAAACACGCAATAGAAAATATACATGCTGGTTTCAAACATGATGAGACTACTTACAAGGAAATTTTAAGTTTGGAAAGGAATATTTGGTGCTTGAAATCATATAGTTTCTTGCGAGAAGAGAAGGTTGTTCAGACTTGGTTTCAATATATTCAGTTACAGGCCAGGTGGAAAGAAGACCAAAAAAATGGATTTGCAACGACTGATGAAAATTTGATAAAGCAAATTAGAAATCAAGGACCAGCACATATTAAACGGATATATCTTGCATTGATAGAGATCGATTCAGAAACAGAGCTTGTTAAGGATTGTATGATAAAATGGGCCCAAAACATTCAGGAAGTTATTACAATGGATACGTGGGAAAAGATCTGGGTGAGGAATGTAAAATTCACTCAAGCTCAAAGTCTAAGAGAGAACTTTTACAAAATGTTTTATAGATGGCATCTAGATCCTAAAAAGCTTGCAAGTATGTATCCGAATTATCAGCCTAAATGTTGGAGGTGTGGTGATGAAGAGGCAACATATTTTCACATATGGTGGACATGTAAAAAGGTCAAGGCTTTTTGGATAAAAGTCTGGTGGAATATGCAGAAGATTTTTAAACGGAGGATAAAGTTTTGTCCGCAATTTTTTTTGTTGGGAATAATTGTTGACGCTACAGTTGTGGACTCTAAGTTGATGTTGAATTTAGTTACGGCAGCAAGACTTTTGATAGGTCAATATTGGAAGAAAGAGGAACTGCCGACTATACAAGAGTGGATTTTAAAGGTTTCCGACTTGGCAGAGATGGCGAAGATTTCGGCCTATTTGAAAGATTACTCGCAAGAACATTATATTATGGAATGGAGAAAATGGATTGAGTTTATCCAGAATAAGTATAGGGTCAAGAAGTTTTATCTAGCATTTGAATAAGTCTTCTTTCGTTTTCTTTTTTCTTTTTTTTATTTTGTCTTCTATATATATTTAATAATGCTAAGTTTTGTTTGATCCTATATAAGTTAGAGAGTGATGGATTTTAGAATTTATAGTTGTTAGTATATGGTTGTTTATGATTGCTTTTTTATATATATATACCTTGTATTTAGCTCTGGGAAGTCCGGGGGGGGAGGGGGGTTGGGGGGAGGTGGGGGGGAGGAGGGAGGGGGGGAGGGGGGGAAGGGGGGAGGTAGGGAGGGGAGGAGGGAGGGGGAAGGGGGTTTTTTAAAGGAAAACTGTATTTTTAAAACTTTTCAATAAAAAAAAAGTATATTTCCCGTGATTATTTGCATTCCATTCATGTATTTAAATGTGTATTTCTAACAGTACGGTAAATACTGAACTGTCTTCCACCTTTGATATCAGCAAATGGGGAAATTGCCTGATGTTTCAGCCCACATTTCAAATCATCCATAACTTCCAATACTTGAATGATAAAGTGGCTGATTTGTTCTGCCTGGTAATAAATGGTGTAAAATGAGCTTATGTTAAAAATGCTATTGCGGGTAAAATGGTCTGGGCATGCTTTGCAATCTGAATTACATTGGCAGAATCCAGGCCATTACTAAGTTGCAGGCTGTTGAAGGGTTGAATATTATATTGCACTAATATTTAGCTGAAGAACTAAGGACATTTAGAATAAAGTCAAGCAAGCCTCAAGAGTTTGCAGGTTAAAATATACTCATTCAGATTTATTTTCACCCCTGAAATTCCTTTAGCAAGATTCTACTAGTACTGCCGTATTACCTCACAGCTAGTTTTCTTTCATTGTTACTAGACTGCAGCAGAAAAGCAAAACTCCCTCCCCCCCCCAAAAAAAACGAACAAAAAAAGGACACATTTTCTTTCATGTTTTCTGTAATTTGTACTGATGTCAGTGATGCTTCACTGAATCCTGCATGAGATATACAATGAAACACAGATCACAGCATTCGGCTTGAATGGCACCAGGCAGGAGGCCAGCTCCGCATTCATCTCCACTGAAATTACCTCAAATGTTAATGCATGAGAATCTGCAGTTAATTTTCACAGCATCCCCTTCTGTTAATGGAGAAAAAGTAATTCTCCAAGGGACTGCGCCGAATGAGGCCTTTAGGAAACTTCCCTTTAGGGAAGCCTTCAAGAGACTCCATTGAATATGGCCCTCTGAGAGATCCATGGGGACCCAGGAAGGGTGTCTTCTCGGTCATGGCTCCTAGTGTCTGGGAATGAACTTCCGTGCAGCTCCCAACTGTTGGCATTCTGGAAGGCTTAGAGACCTGGCTTTCTAAAAAAAATTATTATATTTGGAAATCTTTTTATTGTGAGCAGTCCAGAGTGGGTTTAAAGTTGGGTGGTGCCTAAATTGAACTGAACTGAATATATACCCACCCCACAATCTGGTAATGGTATTGAATTCCATCGAGAAATCCCAACCAATTCATTTTCCTGTTTAATATGCTGTGATTCTGAGATATCTTCTCTGAGATCAAAATTTATCTCATACTTAAAACAGAATAGCTATGTCTTCTTCTGGTCTCTGATTTCTTTTTCTTTTTTAAAATTCGAAAACAGGGTCCCAGAAATACTTCAAATCAATCAAGCCACCAGTCAAGCACCTCTAATGTTATTGCTTGACATATACACTATGAAAATTATTGTGCCTGTTTGTACCTTTCAACTGTGTGAAACACTGCATCGTAGGGCAACAATTTTTGAACCAAGGTACCTCAAATGGGTTAACTTACAGAATGCATCCAAAATCTGGGACCACGATGACTCCTGTGGAATTGAAATTTGGCAAAGTTACGGCTGACTCAGTGCTACCGTGCCTTCCGACTACACTTCCCAGAAACCTGTAGACTGTGTTGGTACAAAGGAAGATGTAGGGCTGTATTCCAATCTAATGGTGGCAATGCTGACAGGCAACCAACACCTGGTTGCTTTCGAATCAAGCTGAAATTTGAATTCTCTGAACAGCCGTGAGCAGCAAGGGAAAGGCAAGGGAGTGACTTGGTTTGCCTGCTGGTGATGTCGGGCTGGCTGGGGGACACTGGTGATTGAAGGATAAAGGCTCTTCTTCTCTAGGAGGGGGCTCTTGAGGACACATCAGGAGGGGGAGGAGGGGGTGCAGTTGTCTTCACAATCCTTGGTTCACTTTCTTCCCCCTCCCACCCAGCAAAGCAGCAGGCAGTTCCCTGGGACAGTCAAGGAGGAGGAAGAGCTATTTTCCTACACAAGCAACATCAACAGAGAAGTCAGCAGGAAGTCAGAAGACGGTCCCGTTCACGTTGCATTTTTTGGCTGCCCGTGAACTGCTTGGGTAAGGGAATATCTTGGTCACTGGTTGTCTAATTGTCCATTCGGAATGAATATCCATTAAATGGTAAATGGGACTTTGTGAGCCAAAAACACACTTGCACATGAAAAAAAAATCTTCCTTTATTTGATAACAATGAAAAACACTTTTGAGGGAATCAGCAAACACTGCTAGGAATTTATTTTTTCGTTATTGACTGAAAATTGGACAAACTCATGAAACAGTAGACTTAACCCATTAAATGCAAAGCCTGCTAAACTAAATCAAAGGTTTACTGTGCCCCTTGATTTAAAATCAGAAGCCTTATGTACTACTACCTCGACTAATTATTTTTACTCCTTTCTGTTTTAGAAGTTTCAGTTCAGATTGTTTTTTTCTAAATTAATCATCACAAATTGCTAGTACTATTACTAATATTACTATTATTAAACCAATAACAATGCTATCCAGTAATAAAATTCTTTGGTTCCCCCCCCCCCACCAAAACTATGTCTATGGAACATGGAGAGGGGAAATGTTTAATTCCCATCTCTCTCTGAATATCCAAATATTCTGCAAAGTGACAGAAAAGGTTCCAGATCATCTTTAGGAAAGATAGGCAAACAGGCAGGAGAAATTCCTACTGTGAAAATAAACTTTCATTCACTTCACCTTGGATTTCACCCTAAATAATATTTTAAAAAAAAAAACGTTAAACTTTATGCAGTGAAAGATACAATATTCAGGGTTTATCAAACTAACACTTTTTGTAAATGTTGCATAGAAATACTTTTAAGAATAGCGTGTCTATCAAATCTGACAATGTAACAAATGCTATCAAATTCATTCCTGCCAATAAGTCTAATGTTATCTTCCAAAATTCCGGCTAAATTTGGACACCTGAGAGCTTCATGAAGAAGACGACATAAATATAAAGTCTTGGAGGTTAAATGTCCCATCTTTCTGTGAAAAGAATTGTTCCGCGGGCGTAAGGAGAGAGGAGCCTCTCTAGCTCAGGCCATAGGCCCAACTAGTCCAGTGATCAACTGGGGGCAATTGGGAAGTTCACAAATCTGGACTGGATTTTAATTTTTCCTTTCCTCAACCAATTATTACAGCCTGCTATTTTTCAGGTATGGTAAACAACAATGAGTATTAATAGCCACTGATGGTTTGGTCACCTATACTACAAAAGCTGTGAATGCTCCAACACTGGAAGTTTTTAAGAAGAGACTGGACAGCCATTTGTCTGAATTGGTATTGGGCAGTGATGGCGAACCTTTTAGAGACCGAGTGCCCAAACTGCAACCCAAACCCCACTTATGTATCGTCGGGTGCCAGGTGGGTATGGCCCACTGGGTGGATGTGGCCCATTGGGTGGGCGTGGCTGCGGTGGTAATGGCAGACTGGGTGGGACTAAAAAGTTCAATCAATCAATTTCAACTATGCGAGATCTTTTTTCCCCCGCGAGAAGCTGAAATTGATTGAACCTTTTTTTTTGCACACAGCAGCAGAGGCCTAAAGCGAAAAGGGTTTATAAAACCCAGCTAAAGGCCTAGGGCTGGGACTACGGCGCGCGTGCCCACAGACAGGGCTCTGCGTGCCACCTGCGGCATACGTGCCATAGGTTCACCACCACGGGTATAGTGTTTCCTGCCTGAGCAGGGGGTTGGACTAGAAGACCTCCAAGGTCCCTTCCATCATCATCATCATCATCATCATTATATACTCTTTTAAAATCATCTAAAGGATACCTCAAGCTCCAACACTGTCAAAGGAGGAGGAAAATTGTATTATTTATGCCATACGTGATCTTCTATAGCTCCTTTTACTCATCTTCATTCCAAGCGAATGAAACCCAATTGCTGTAGGCTTTCCTTATAGATTTACGCCAGCTCTGAAAATTGCGGTTGTCCTATCTTCTAAATCTATATTTTTAAGGGGTGACCAAAATGATACATATCTCTTCACAGACACATTTATCATTGCGATGTTCATTTTCTTTCTAAAGATTTCAAGCATGAATTTGCATGTCTTTTTTCTTCTAGCAGCAGTTGACAGTTTCTTCAAAGGGTCGACCATGATTCCAAGTTTCCTTTTCCTTCCTGCCGCAGGGTTAAAACCCAGTAACATACAGGTGAAGTAATTTTGTGTCAGCATAAATATTTTATGCTTGTCTGCACTGAATGATATTTGCCGTTTTGAAATTGTTCATTTCATCCGAATAGCCTCTTTTGCAGGACTTCACAATCTTTCTTTTCAATTATTTATTCTAAAGTCAATATCACCAACAAATAAAACTACTTTTCCTAGTTTACACCAGCTACAAAGTTATAAAGTACTGATCCTTGGTAGACTGTCACTAGTGCCAAGGTGAGAATTGCCTACTGATTCCTCCTAAAGGATAATTTTTATTTTATTTTATTTTGCCTTTAATAGCATCTTTGATCTTGTGCATTTGCTACTTTGGCACTGCATTGGATGTAGAAAGCTTCATTCTCATGACTGCTATTATGGCATCATCCTTGTGAACTGGGTCATGCTATTTTCACCCCAAAAAGTCACTCCCAGCTTCTCTAATTCAGCTGCGTTGGCCCTACAGGAACCAATTAGCTTGATGACACCCAAGCACTCATTGCACTAATCATACACACACACACAATTTTTGCCAAGAAGTGAAACCATGACACAAATGACATTCTGTGTAAAAAAACTAAATATCACCACACCCTTTCTGTTTGATCTTTGATATATTAATTTTCAGATATTCTTCACTGAGCTTTGCCATCTAAAGTTTACTGCACATCATTTGAAGTCTTAGTCAACAATATGGCAATGTCTTCATACTAAAGTTTACAGTACTCACATTTATATCTCGAAGGAATACAATGTCACCAAAAACATTCTTGAATATTTTTGCCCAAAATAAGCTCAACAAGTCAGAACACCACACATCCTTATCTTATTCCATGGTCCATCTGGAACCATTTGCTAACCATTCCATTAAATCTTATCCATATTTTGCTTCCATCATTTACAGCTCACACTGACTTGGTTTTTAACTAAATGAATTCTTGCCAGATCTGAATCTTATTGATCAGTCTTTTCACAACATAAAAAACCCAATTTCAATTCAGTTTCAGTCTGTTTTTAGTGCTTTTCCTTCTTCACCAATTCTCTGAAAATTAGGTTTTAACTTGAAATGTCAGGATTGATGTTTTGTAATAAAGTACTTGTCAACCAAATGCCTTTCTTTTTCATCTCCTTGTTCTGCTATATGTTCTCCTGCTTTTATTCAATTCATTACTGAAATCTCAAGGTCATGACAAATATATTTCACAGTCTTTAAAACACAAGACTATTGCTTTGTTAAAACAGGATGTTCCAACTCTGTTTCCCCAAGTTCATACCAATATATATCTTAATTATATTTTTAAGCTGCCTATAAAAAGAAATTTTTAAAACCTAGCACAATGAGTAATTTAGGAGTTTCAGAACTTATTAGCACAACAAAAAAGTATTTTAACTGAATATATTGCCATTTACAAGCTTTAGGGCAATGTAAGGGGGTTTTTTTGCACTACATCAAATGCTGAAGAAGTTATTAAAAATAACCTTGTCCACAACATTAAAGCCATTTTTGCCTAAATAGGAAGAAAGGAAAAGGAAAGTGCGTGGCATAGCACAATACAGCATCTGTCTACAATTGCTTAATTCAGATCCTCTCAAAGTGCAATTTTTTCATGTGCACAGAGGTCAAATGTAAACCTTTGCCCCAAGTGCTCAATATAGCTCTTGAAGTCTTTAATTCTAAAAGAAAAGTTGAAAGGAGAACTAAGACAGGATTCATATGTGTAGTTGTGTCCAAATCACTTGGATTCCAACAAAAGAGCATCTCCATCTATTATATCAATAGAAAATTGGATTAAACAGTCTAAGATGCTTAAAAGAAATATTTTCCAAAAAACCAATATCAAGTTTTTAAAAATGCCCCAAGTTTGACAAATTTCAGATATGCTAGATCCAATAAATGACAATTTAACAAATGGCTGAACACTATTCTTTTCCACATTCTTACACCCTTTTGGCTTTGCACTAATACAGAGAGGTACAGACTAGTTACCAGCCTTGGTTGAACCTATGCCAGAAGCCTCACAGGCTATTCTATCAATAGTAAGATCTCCAATGAAAACTGCTGCCAGAATCTTGCCATCCAGGAGATATGTGCAATATACAGCCAGTGGTAATACTGGGAGAAGAGAAAAACGCTGTAGAAATATTGCTTAGCTAATAAAGCCACTGTAGGGGCTCACTAAATTTTAAATCATTTATGTGCCACAATATGACTAAGGCACTGCCATGCTATTTCTGAATCACTTTTTTTCAGCTTTGTTCCTGTTTTGCATATAGCTTTCCATACAGAAAGATCCACCTAAGTTTAATACACTTAATTATAATGACATTTTTTAAAAGTTTAGCTTGAAAACTAAAACTCATGGCATTGAGGAGTGAACACTTCCACACAGCCTACATATTATTAATGCATTATGCAAAGGTTGGGTAAAATTGATAGTATCTCTTAGCTTATGAAATACCAGCTACTAGCCCAAAAGGATGACTCATGGCTAAGATTAAACAAGATCATCAACAGGGAATACACTAATCTGAGTTCTTACCAGCAAATGTAATTGTAATTCATTAAAAAGTAGCTTTCATCAATAACTGCATTATTTTTAAACTGCTTATGCAGGTTGCCTATTCTGTGGCGAACATTTTTTTTATAGAGACCTGGCTTTCTCCATCTATAGTACATGGAAAGGTACTATCTGAGAGAAGGTTATGCTGGTAAAATGTTTTGGCACCCTTCAGAATGCAATATTGCAACTCTTTAATGCAGTCACACATACTCTCATGTCCATCTGCAGGGAGGGAGGTTTCCTCCACAGTATCCTAATCCTGAAATAAATGCAACTGCTTTAATGAGTTGCATTTGCACCTGTGTGTTCTGAAGCACCTCTTCTTTTTTTATTGAAGTTTTACAGTACATTTTATCTTTAACAAAACAAAACCCTTCCCAACCCACTCCCCTCATCCCAACCCTCCCTAACCCTCCCCTCCCCAACACCTCCCTCCCTCCCCGACTTCCCAGAGCTAAATACAAGGTATAAAAGTAGAAACGATCATAATCTACCATATGCAAACAACAATAAGCTATTAAATCTATCGCACTTTAACTCTTATAAAATGACTACAAGCAATATAAATATCACATCAATACTTATTCAAATGCTAAATGAAACTTTTTAGTCCCATATTTATTCTGGATGTAATCAATCCATTTTTTCCACTCCACCATATATCTCTGTTGCGAATGGTCTTTCAAGTACGCCGAAATCTTTGCCATTTCCGCCAGGTTGGAAACTTTTTAAGTCCATTCTTCTATAGTCGGCAGTTCTTCCTTCTTCCAGTATTGCCCTACTAAAAGTCTTGCTGCCGTAATTAAGTTCAACATCAACTTAGTGTCCACAACAGTAGTATCAGTAGTAATGCCCAGTAAAAACAATTGCGGACAAAACTTTATCCTTTTCTTAAATATCTTCTGCATATTCCACCAAATTTTAATCCAAAATGCTTTAACCTTTTTACAGGTTTAGAAGCACCTCTTCTAAACAGAAGGTACAGCCAGAGCACTCAAAGCCTTATCATTTAACTTCATTTCTTTATGCAGAGTAGCTATTATTTTTCAATGACAAATAATGCTGCTTCGTTGTAGTCATGTAGCTTAAAACAGGCAGAATGCTGGTGAATATAGATTTATAAACCTAACCCACTTTCACATATATTTTTTTTGTTTTGAAGATTACCGAGCGAATTTGAACAAGGCCAGATTTGACCCGTTGTGTACAGAGTTATTAGATTAAGGCTGCTCTCTCTCTCATTTTTAGTAAGTGCACTAAATGAATAAATAAATGCTGATTTTTTTGTGCCCAGTGATAGCAGCTAGTGTCCTTCCTAGAGCATTAATTGCTGCAATGTATTTGACTTAGCCAAATGCTGCAGTTGATACAAAATGCAGTGGCATATTTGTATAAGTTTGAGAGCCAATGGCACTCTGGCTTTGTGAGCACTGCATTGACTAGCAATAGGTTTCAGAGTGCAATTTGAAATGCTTCTTTTTAAACTGTGTACACCTTGTTGCTTCCTCATGCACCGAAATACCTGCTTTTGCTAAAACCTACTGGTCTGGTTTATTCAGCCAGAATGAGGATGCTGAGAGAGCATCTTTATCAGTGAAATTAGGAAAAAGGGGCTAGAAACCTGGTATTTTTTTCTGGATATGCTTTAGTACTTTGGAACATAACTCCAAAGATCCGGCTTGCAGAACTTTTAACAATGAGAAAGAAGGAAGTTATTATTGGACGCTGGTTGTTGCTAGGTATAGGATTTTTTTATGTTTCTATGTTTCATGAGTAATTTCTGTAAACTGTCAAGAGACCTTGGAGAGTCAGCAATATAGGAATGATGTAAGTAAATAAATAGGTTTTCAAAAACATAAAACTGTGGTGCTGGAAGAAATAATATATTATCACCAGAGATTCCTATGATTGACTGCTCTATTTTCCAATTTTGAAAAGTTTCATGGAGAAAATGTCAAGAGTTTTTCAATTACCAAAAGATATGATATATACCTTGCAATCTCCAAGAACCTTTTAAACAACTCATAACCTTTTAAATGACTCATGTATCACACTCCATGGTTCTAATGTTATATTAACACAAGCAGCACCAAAAATTCTCTAGCTAATTCTCTAAAAATATCCTGTAAAACTGGTGAGTTTTTAAAATAATGCATTAGAAATAATAGTTCTGAAACTGGTTTAGGGTCTACAGTTGGTTCAGCTGCCAAGATATTTTTAAAAACAAAACAAAACAACAACACCTGTTTATAGCTTAGCTGTTTCAAGAGCTCCATTGGGTACTGATCCTCTTCCAAACCCAACGAAGTAAATAATTGGGTTGTTTTTTTCAATTCAAAGTTGTCCAGCAGCATTCTGTGTTTTCTCCCTATGTTTTTCCCCTTAAACCATGACAATCTGCACCATCTATTTCTGCAATTCTTCATTACACACAGTTTTTATGCACAGTTTTCCCTCTTTGATCTACCTCTTTCTGCATACTGGACAGGTTTTTTTTGTCCAGCTGCCTCTATCATTAAGTAATCACCAGGGGGAAAGTAACCTTCCCCAAGCATCATGGGTACTTTGGGATGTTAATTTTATTGGCAATTGTCCTTACTACCCCAAGGACCTTTATGGGGCAGGGAGAGGGCGTCAAACATTTTCATCTTCATTTTCATCTATTTCATCTATTTTTAACAATATCATAGCCTCTCACTACTTCTTTTTTCCCATACAACAGAAAATCCTTTAAGAAGAAAAAAAAACACCCCAGATATGCTGCACAATGTCTTTTGATTCATAGCTACAAATCTTCCATCTGAGCCTTTGTAGAGCAATAAGCAAAAATTCATTAGTGAAGGTGGGTGGCATCAACCCAAGACACACAAGGAGTGCCTTGAAGCAATGGCTACCATAAAGTCAGCTAATTTTTGCCTTTCCCACTGAAGTGCATATACATGTATATTGATTACATGAGGTTGAAAGGAAAGAAAGGTTGTCCATTATGGGAAAAGACTCTGCATATATATGACAGAAATTATAAGTGTGTTCATCCATGAGTGAAAAAAGACACTGTATTTATGTCTACAAAAGGAACCTTTGCTCTCATTTATGTAAGAAAAGAGCAGAAGGAAATATGTATGTGTGCAAGCAACAGGAGGCTGTATGTATTGGGCAGGTACTCCGATTGCTCAGTTTTGCATAAACATGACCCCCTTAAGACTTAATTTACGTGTCCTGGGGTTAATCCTACCCAAGCAAAACATAGGTTTTAAAAGCTTCAGAATTCTAAGCAATTTAAAGACTATAAGACTGCATCATTTTTTACTTCTCTACTGAGGACCCAGATTGTTGGGGGCAATTAAGCTGACTTTGTAATAATGCCGCTTGGGGTGTGTGTGAAAGCCCTAATAAGCAGGCATATACATAGAATGAAAGCTACTGCTAAGCTTGTAAGCCGCCCTGAGTCTTCGGAGAAGGGCGGGATATAAATTGAATTAAAATAAATAAATAAATAAATAAATTTGTTAAATTGAATGCGAAATATTTATACGTACATACACATCTTTTATAAAAACTTTCACATAGAAATATTGGATTTGCATGTTCTCAATTTACATTTGCTTTTCGTGTGTGTGTGTGTGTGTGTGCGCACGCTCGTATAAAACAAGAAGATAAAAGTAACAAAGTAAGGAACAAGAAGAAAAAAAGTAAATAAAAAGTGGAAAAAAGTTGAAGAAACAGAAAAGAAAGACAGATATAGAGGTGGCTTCCTATAATCTTGACAGCAGTTATAAGTACAAATATATAGGTAGTCCTCGACTTACAACAGTTCATTTAGTGATTGTTCAAAATGATAATGGCACTAAAAGAAGTGTTTTTCACAATTACAACTGTTGCAACATCCCCATGGTCGGATGCTTGGCAGCTGGTTCATAGCAAAGCCAATGGGGAAGCCAGATTCACTTAACAACCATGTTACTAACTTAACAATTGCAATGATTCACTTAACAACTGTGGAAAGAAAGGTTATAAAATGGGGCAAAACTCACTTAACAAACATCTCACTTAGCAACATAAATTTTGGGCTCAATTGTGATCGAGGGCTACCTGTATTTCAACTTCTCTCTCCCAAATTACATTGTATAATTTTTATTTCTATAAACTAAACTGTCTAATCATCAAAACCATATATCACAAGTTCATTTTTTTTATTTTTATGCAAAAAGTCTCCAGTCATCAATAAACATAGATACTATCTTTACTCTAATCAAAGAATTCATTCATTTCAAAAAAAATCTTGTGACTTCACCAACCGGTGCGTAGAGTTGGATCTTTCCATCTCTGTGCCTGTAATAATCTCGCTGCAGTAATCATATATTGAAATCTTCCATGGCTGTTTTTAAATTGATTATCCATTAATCCTGAAAGGAAATTATCACGGGCGTATAAAACAGCTTTAAAAAATTGAATTCAAATACATACTTTTTTTATACAGAGGATTTGAAGCCGGAACTTTATTTTATAGAATTAATGGATAGATTTAAATGGCTTTTTTAATTTTTAGACAGGACTTCTACGTGGAAAAAAAACCAACCATCCAAGAATGAAACGAACAACAGGAAAACATACGACACACACGTACACACACGAATCTACACAAATACACATTTTCGAAGAGTCGCCCCCTCTTCAGACATACCAGCAGATGCCACTTCTCTGCTCTGTAATGTGAGCGCCTCCGATCTCCCTTTTCCTTATCTTTTGCAAACAGTCTCCCCAAATGCTACAAACCCACAAAACCATCCTGAGCGGCCCGAAAAGTAATTCGGGACTCGCAGAGAAAAAGGTTTCCTGAAATCCTCTACTCTAGAGCGCTCTAGTTTGTTTTTTTTTTTTCTTTTTTCCCCAGACACTTTAACAGACGTGTCGGCCAACCAATGGGCCGCCCGAGAAAAGGGAAGGGCGGAGCTTCAGGTAGCAACGTCCAATCTCGCGGCAGACACAGCCAGGCCAGCGGCCGCCGAAGAGGCGTGTCCTGCGGGGAGGGGGGGGGGGAGGAAAGGCAAGAGAGAGAGAGAGAGAGAGAGAGAGAGAGAGAGAGAGAGAGAGGCGAGGAGGTGGAAGCCGGGAGCTCTCGCGAGAGCCGGCCCCGTCCACTCGCGACTGGGTGACTGCGCGGCTGCCATGTTGGTTGCTATGCTGCTGCCTGTCTGAGGGCAGGCAGGAGGGAGGGCGGGAAGGGAGGGAGGTTGGCTCTGGGGAGGGGAGAAAGACGGGAGGAGGCGGCGGCGGCGGCAGCGCCAGCAATTGCTGCCAGTCCTCGGCCCCCCCCTCCCCTTCTTTCCTCAGCGCAGACAGGCATTGCCCTGCTGGATAGCTACCGCGCCTCCCTTCCCCCCCTCCCCACACACACACTCCGGTTCCAGGAGAAGGAAGCGAGAGAAGAGGAAGAAACCCTCCTTGGGGTGGGTGGGTGGGGTGAGACGGGGGTGCTTTCCCCTCAGGGAGGCGACGGCTGAACCTTCCTTTGCCCCTTTCTCGCTCGGTTTCCCCTGCGGCTGGGGAGGCGGGAAGACTCGGTCGCCTTCCGCGTCTCCCCTCTCTCTCTCTCTCTCTCTCTCTCTCTCTCTCTCTCTCTCTCCTCTCTCTCTCTCTCTCTCTCCCTCATCCTCGCCTTTTCTGCTTGCAGTAGGAATGTGGGGGGGCCTCGAGTTGAGAGCGGGGCGCTCGGGGCAACGGCTGCTGGAGACCCCCCTTCCTTTCGGCCTGCTGTCGCGTGGGGACCCAAGGACTACATTGAACTGAGCGAGGAAGGGCTTGAACTCGCCCTTTTTTTTTTTTTTGGGAGGGGGGTGTGTGTAAATACACACACACACACACACACACCTTCCTTTTTTTTTTTTTTTTACTTTGCCTTTCGGCTTTCGAGTTGGTTTGTGGCTTCGTTTATCGTTCTCGGGAAGGACGAGGCTCGTTTTATGAAGGTAAGGAAATCTCTGCCTCTCTTTTAAAAAAAAAAAGAAACTTGCCAGGTTAACGTGCGAAACACCCACCCCCCTCCCCGAACACCCCCCACCCCCTTTCTCCTACAGCTCCAAATATTATTACGTCGTTCTCCGTACAGTAAAGCAGCGTTTCCCAACCTTAGGAACTTGAAGATGCGTGGACTTCAACTCCCAGAATTCCCCAGCCAGCATAGCTGGCTGGGGAATTCTGGGAGTTGAAGTCCACGCATCTTCAAGTTCCTAAGGTTGGGAAACGCTGCAGTAAAGGTAGAGAGGCAAAGCAAAATTGCCGCTTCGCTCTCCCCGGGGATTGTCCGGGTCTTGAGTGTGAATTGTGGGCTGACCCCAACCGTATTGCAAGCGTGTGTGACAACGCTCAGAAGGGTGCGCGGGGTTGAGCGATGGTTGTTGGAGTCGCCGGATCGACGTTGTCTCGCGTTGGGTTGGAACAATTGTGAATTTCCTGAATAAATGCAACGTCTCCTGAAAAGGAAACCTTGTCAGATTAGCCGAATTGCTCCAGAAGCAGTTGAAGAGGCGGTTTAGAATTAAGGCTGGTGTCTTGCTTGCGAAAGACAGCAAAAGATCCCAAAGATTATTATTGTTTTTTTCCTTTCCTTCTTATTTTGTGAAGCCGTGCTCCAAGTAATAGCAATAAGAGAGGGACGTATTCGGAATGTATTCGTTTCGAAAATCCAAAGGCTTGAGGGAGAATGGCTGTCCTGAAGCGTGCAGTGTTGCGTTGCGTCCTATTATATTAGCCGAAGAAGCAGCAGGATTACGTTATTCTTTAGAGGGAGTGAAGAAACGACGAAATTAGGTTGCCTGAAGGCATGCTGGGGTCCCCAGTGGAATTACTTAGTTGCAGAGATAAAGGTATTGGAAAATAAGTAGCAAAGGCATGGGAATGGTTCATAATATAAAAGCTTAATGTATTTTTCAGGAGTGAAATTGAAATAGATGAAATGTTACGTTTAAAAAAATTGAAACAGCCTGCTAGCCTTTACCTTTTAGAGCATGTTTTCTATATCTGCTCTTGAGAGTTAAAAATGAAACTAGAGTTATATTACTTTACCTGTTCAAGAGATGCATATATATTTATATAGTGAATTGCATCTGTCAGGATTTGGTGTGGCAATATCACAATCTCAGAGCAGCCGCTTCTGTCGCTGCATAGGTAATGTAGCATGGTAAAATGTTGATAAATCATAAAGATGTTTTTATGAAGACCCTTTGCAATTTGTTTTACAAGTCTGAAGTAAACCTTTAGGAAGAGTAAAATATAATACTCTAAAGGAGTGCCTTGTGTAAAACTGCCTTTTTACCTTTTCTCGTAGGAAAAAAAAATGCATTAAGCCAGAAGCTGAGGTTCAAAATGCCATTCAGAAAAACAGAAAGAAATAGTGACAGTGTGCAACTTTAAAGTATGAAAAGAGTTTTTAAATTTTAAGATTAAATTACATCACTCTACTGATAGATTAACTTATTTATGGTTTATGTATTAGTGTAGAAAATTGTTTCTTGTTTATCAAAATTCCAATGCATCTGGATTCTTTCTGTGTCTAGGTTACATACTTTGCTGAATGTACTCCATGCTGATGTCACCTGCAGAGAAAAAAAATGATTATAAGTTGGCTATAATTTTAAATTTATATATTGCTAATATCAAAACAATATAATACTGATGTGAAAGTAATAGTTATTTGTAAATTAGTATAATTAGTATAAATTAAATTAGTATAATTAGAACTTTAGAAACTTAAAATAGTGAAACAGTTTAACTTTTATCAGTTTTCTGGTTTTTGAAAATGCAAACTATACATTGCATGTATTACCTGAAAACCAAATACAGTAATTATATGTGTTTTATCTTCATACTTTAGTTTATAATCTTTGTATTAGCTAAGAAAGCAGTATATTTGTACTTTGAGATATTTTATACTAGGAAATCAATAAATGATACCCATCAAATGTTTTGGACCACAGTTCTTAAAATCTGGCCATATTTGGATATAGCTGATGGAGGTTGTATTCCCCTCAAATAGAAAGCACATGAAGTTATTTACTGCAATTTAGTTCACCAGTTTTTATAATAAAAATTAACATTGGTATGTGATTAAATTTATTAGTATAATAAGCACATTATATAAAGATATGCTTATGTTTGTTTATTTGTTTGTTTTTTATCCCACCTTTATTACTTTATAAGTAACTCAAGGTGGTGAACATTTATAATACACCTTCCTTCTCTTATTTTCCCCAACAACAACCCTTTGAGATGTGTTGGGGTGAGAATAAATGACTGGCCCAATGTTATCCAGTTTCATGCCTAAGGCAGAATTAGAACTCACAGTCTTAACCACTATATCAAACTGCTATTTATTAGCGCTATCATAATATTTGCTAGGCTATGCACAGATCTGGATTCAAAATGTACAGTGTGTCTCAATACATGCAATAGGCATGCAAGAAGCAGCTGTTGGAAACACCTTAAAGCAGGGGTCCCCAACCCCCCCGTCCATGGACCAGTACCAGTCTGTGGCATGCCAACAACCGGTCTGAACAAACCATGCACTTTGCAGTCAATGGAAAAACTTTTCTCCACAGAACCGGTCCATGATGCCCCAAAGGTTGGGGACCTCTGCCTTAAAGCAGTTGTGTCTTTTCCTGGGCTCATGCAATTGCTTTCTTCAGCTGCAGACAAACCCAGAAAAAGACATTGGTTTAAAATGCTTCTGAACATGCTACCTGTGAATTAATGGATACCCTGAATTGTATTTTTCTTTTTGAATTCTGGACACTGTGCAACTCTTACACTTGTATTCTTTTTAATTTTATATTTAATAAGATTTTTTTCTCAATACATTTTATGGAATAAATTCAAAGTATACATTGTACAGTCATTTTAATGATAAAACATTTAGGATGTTTCATTGGAAGCCACATTACAAGTTGTCTGCTTTGGAGGAAGTCACTTAGTTAAATGATGCTTTTTGAATGATCTCAGTGAGTGGCAACAATTTTGCTGTCCTTGGGTGATCTTGGAAGCTAAGCAAAGTTGACTCTTAATATGTGGATGGGTGCTCTTTGGGAATTTCACAGCTGATGGCAAGATTGAGAATTTTAAAAAAAAATCTTAGAAGAAGGAATGATAGATCACTTCCATAAAGTTGCCAAGAAAACTGCATGGATGCAGTTACAAGAGTGGAGCTTGACTTAATAATGTATTCTACTTGTTTTAAATCTTGATTTCATTTGGCTTAAAGGTTCTATTGGCATGTCACACAATTAATATTTATGAAAGATTTGTTGTACAAATGTATTGTCATGTTCTCCTTTTATTGAAGACATACCATAAACATTGAAATTAGACCTTTTGATGTTTTGTTAAGAATCAGGGATATATTCAGTTCAATTAAAAATGATCCACATGTGCAAACAAGTTTCTCTGCATCCTGTTATATAGTATGGGTTATCACATCTGCTTAATTAAGTGGTTGTGATGATCTGTTATCTTGTTACTCTGTTAGTCTGCTTGGTTGTCTCCTGTACTAGAGCTGGAAAATGTAACAGCAAAAACCATTGGATTAGATGAAATGGGAGGTGTTAGTGTCAGGTTACCTGTTTATATGGATTAAGCTGAAGGCAAAGAGAAGAGAACTACTTCATTTTTATGATAATGAGTCAATGAAAAGGCATGGAAATGAACTGCTTACTTTTATCTTGTGAATTTAGGCTACTCTCACTACAAGATTAATGGTGATAAGTATTTGTTTAAAGAATGCTATGGATTTAAAGCCAAATTGAAGACTTTTTAGATAAATATTGCTAGTAACAAGCAATTTTATTTGCAATTTAATTGGGGTTCAATCTTTTCTAACTTGTAGTTTTGGGAGAAAAAAAATTCTTTAAAGTTATTCTGCAATTATCTATTTTTTGAAAGGCAAAGTATGCATTTGTATTTTGTATATATCTCTTTTTACATCTATGCTTTTGGGACTACAGTACTCAAATCATGTGATGCTGCAAAATATAGATGGATTATACTGAATAACAAAAAACTGTTTTCCCTTTCCTAGTTCCCATTTCTTTTATTTTAGAGATTCAGGCAAAAAACTTTAATCATCACTGTGTGTGTGTGGCTCAATACATAATTTACTACCTTGAAAAATCTAAATATGACAGTGTCTTCTTATTTGGTATGTTGACCTGGATATATTTCAAAAAGATACTGCAAGGATTAAATATTATTTTTTCCAGTTGCAAAAACTCTTCAGGGTTTATTTGGGTTGCATCCTGTCCCCAATTATTGTAGAGTTCTTAAGATTGTGAGTAGGTGATATGTTGCCTGCATTACATTAAAACTGGACTACAAAAGACCTGTTTCACACAACTAGACCTTCAGACCACTTTCTCAGAAAATGGCATATCATCGTGTCTTCCCATGTTGCTTGTTACTTGCTCATTAACTCACGAGAAAAGAATAAAAGAAAATGAAAACATCTTTGTGTATAATATTGCATTAATGGTTGAGTTATACTGGTAACACTATTTTGAATTGGGTTGAAATTTGGAGTAAATGAATGTGTTTAATATTTTTGCCATCTAAAGTCTTATTGACTTATGTAGATTTAAATACTTGAACCTGCAAACAAAATTGCTTTTCATAATATGCAGGGCTTTTTTTCTCATAGAACGCTCAGAACGGAGTTCTGGCACCTTTTTTGGATGGAACCTTGTAGGGTAGGCAAGGTGGATTGTATGACATGTGTGAGTTCCGGCACCTTTTTCTTTTACAAAAAAAGCACTGATAATATGTATTCATTGGACATTGTTTTAGCATTTAGGTATATAGATTCTGAATACATATGACATGATTTGTTTCTTTTGCTGCCTGAACCAAAAAGAAAAGAGGAAACCTTCTTGCTCAAACATTGAAACAAGTAACATTGGAAAGTACTACTCCAGTTATATTTGGTATGCATCCTCTGCATAGGAGAAAGCTAGCAGTCTGCTTCTGCTCTAAACATGTAATAATCACCACAAATGTATCTTGTATACAAGGAAGCCAGATCTTGCTGCAAGTTCCTATTATAGTGGCAAGCCAATAAATGGAATTGCCACACCTAAACTCAATTAAACCTAATTATAAAGTGCTGGGTTTGTTTTTTTTTATTTTATACACATTGAATCCAATAATAATGCTCCTCATACCATTGAATTTTTCTTACAGTTGCTATGGTCTTGTTTTCTGGTAACTTGGGGTCAAGACATTCTGTAGTCCCTCTGAGCTTCTGGAAATTATTCTGTGCTATGTTGAAGGGATTTGGCCTTTTTGTAGCTTTCTAGAATGCCCCCATAAGACTTTGTTTTAAATAATTTTTAGTTGTTGATTTTTTTATTTCTAAGTTTAATGTATCTAATATTAACTTTGGTCTTATGATTTTTATTGTATACTACAGAATAACTTTGATACATACTGTACAGGTAGACCACAACTGAGCCCAAAATTTCTGTTGCAAAAGAGTTGTTGAGTTTTGCCCCATTTGTGACCTTTCTTGCCACAGTTGGTAAGTGAATCGCTGCAGTTGATAAGTTAGCAACACAGTTGTCAAATGAATCTGACTTCCCTATTGACTTTGCTTGTTAGAAGTTGCAAAAGGTGATCACATGGCCCTGGGAGATTGCAACCCTCATAAACATGAACCAATTGCCAAGTTTCCAAATTTTAATCACATGACCATGGGGATGCTGGAGTGGTTATAAGTGTGAAAAACAGTCATATGTTACTTTTTTCAGTGCCATTGTAACTTTGAATGGTCATTAAATGACTGGTTGTAAGCCAAGGACTATCTGTAGTATATTTCATTTAACAATCATGTATAATTTATTCAATTCTTGGATTTTTCCTTGGTAGCAATGCATCCTTGTCTTTTTTTCAACGGGAAACTTCCTGATCTTTTGATCTACAATTATACTCCATGTGCAGTTAACATTAAGATATATATATATGATCACACTTACAAAAACATTGTAAACATCTATTTTTTGTCCCAGTACAGAGAAATTATGTTCCTCTTTTTCTATTAAGCTGCTGTTTTATATGCTGGTTGGGGAATAATATAGTTAATGGGAATGGTATAAAGAGAAACATGGAGGATTTAGTCCTCTTCAGTAATGTCTGTTTCATTGATGTTGCTGGATAATTAAATTTTCCTTCTAATGATCCCATTTTATTTTACTCTTTTGCTGCTGTGTTGGGATTACTAATAGCACTGAGATAAAAACAAAAATCCTTTATGGATTGCATGAATCCTTGACCATCCTTTTGCTTATAACAAAATCCAGAGAAACTGTTTTAATGTCACAACTATCACTAATAGTGGGCTATTGAAAAGGACTTGCTATTAAAATTTATCTTGCTATTTATCTTGCTATTAAAATTTATTGAAATTTATTGAAAAGAAGGCAAGTTTCCCTTCTGATGGGGGAGGCTTTGGGGAAATTTGATCTTGAATTACTGAGATGAATTATTGCAAAGTTATGAATGCTATGATAAGAAATGGTTAAGAAAAATGGTTGTGTCTGGCATTAGCAGATGCTGTTACAATATTGAAAAGTAGCAGTCTAGAAGGCTGTGTATATATTGAACTTAATAGTACAATACATACATTTAAGGATGATTTGTTAAAAGAAGGCATCTATAAATATGTTCCTAAATATTACTGATTTGGGTTCCTTGTTTTATCTTGGGTCCTTTTATTTTCAAATTGACTAATCATAAGCTTTCAGTATGACTGACTGTGCCACCTATTATCCATACTATAAACATTAGTGAACAAGCAAATCTTTCTTTGGAGTCTAACAACTGTTCTTTCTTTTGTGCCATGTGCATTCTGGTACCATCACTGCTTGTAAAGTAATAAAAAGCCACCAATCATACTGCTTTTAACTAAACAGCTATAACATAATTATGTATAGAAGATTAGTGTTGCAAGTAGGCAAATGGACACCAGGGTATAACAGGGAATGGTAAGGGTAAGAAAATATAACTAAGGGTCAGTTGTTTTATGAGATTGGCAGCTATATAAATTTGAATAATAAAAAAACAAAACCTTTGGCTCATAATCCAGCTGTCTCTTGACTGAATTTGACGATATTATAGCTGAAGTAGTGTTTTCTGAAATGCTAATCAAGTCTCATTGATTCCAGTGGGAATTGGTCAATATGAATAGCAGATTTAATGTGCCAAGACTGTATGTCTCAATAACTCTTAGCAGGTTTAAAGAAGTTATATTATATATATATATATATATATATATATATATATATATATATATATATATATATATATATATATATTATTTGATTGATTTAAAAATTATTACTGAATTAAAATATTAAAATGTGAAAAAATGCTTTCAGAAATTAAATATACAACAGAACTGAGTGTCAGTGTTTAGAAGTGTGCAGTGTTTGGCTCCAAAGTAGGAAAGATACTTCAGATTTGATGTTGGCCCACCTGCTGTACCTGTCTATGGATCTCAAAAAAAAAAAAGAACTCTCTTTTCTGGACTCATTTGGTAGCTATTTCGTTGCATAAAAATCCATATTTTGAGTTGAAGAGACACCTAATAGCTTATTGTAGAACAATTTTCCATACAATGCAGGTAGTTACAACCATCAGTTTAGTGACTGAGGTTACAAAGGCACTGGAAAAACTATGACTGTTTTTCACACTTTTTCACTCATTTCAGCATTCCCAAGATCATGTGATCAGAATTTGGACACTTGGCAACTGGCATGTATTTATGATAATTGCACTGTCGGGTCATGTGATCATCATTTGTAATCTTCCCAGCTGGCTTCCAACAAGTAAAGTCAATGGGAGAAACCAGATTTGCATGATTCACTTAACAGCTGTGGCAAAAACGTTGTAAAATGGGGCAAAAGTCACCTAACTGTTTTGCTTAGCAATAGAAATTTTGGACTCAATGGGGGTCATAAATTGAGGACTTCCTGTAGTGTAATCTATCTAAGTGTTCCTCATTACATATCATGTTAACGATAAAGGAATACAATACTA
Source organism: Vipera ursinii (assembly GCF_947247035.1). NCBI lineage: Eukaryota > Metazoa > Chordata > Lepidosauria > Squamata > Viperidae > Vipera > Vipera ursinii. Next base: position 126,593,491 of record NC_139512.1, read on the forward strand.
CATTACAATAGTTAATAATGCTTTGGGTGAATTTTTTTTCTGTTGACATTCAGTGTCATTATGTGATTCCTCTTTTTATAAACTCAGGAATGCGGAAGATACAGTACAGTATTTCATAGCTCTTGAATTTCAACCTAGAGCAGCTTAGCCAGCAGTTCTTCATTTGTACGATGCTCCAACTCATTGACTAGTTCACACATTACGTTAAGCCTTAGTGTGGCTTATTGTATTATGTAAGTCCAACCAATTGTATTTTATTTGACAAGCAATTTTACAATAAATAATAGCTTTTAAGAGACCAGTCACTGGATTTAGTCCAGACCTATGGGTGATTTTTTTCCCCCAGTGGGATACTTTAAGTCAAAGAAGAGGGGTAAACAATTTTAGTTTGAAAAGTTGCTCTGAAAAATTGCTCCAGAGATGTGGGGATTTATTCTAGGACCTTTTACATCATATACATTGAATAAGACTACAGCTTTTTGTCAGCCTCAGTTGGAACAAACAAAACACCTGATATGCACATCTCCTCAAATGCTTTTCATGGGACTGTACAAGGATGTCAAGAGGGTTCAATTGCCCTCTCCCCAATAAAGAACAATCCTCAGATTCCTAGTTTATATTTTAACATCAAAGCCATTCAAGAAACCATTATATGAGGCACACCTCAAAATTATGACACAATATTTCTTCAGAATCAAATGTGGAAAAACTCCTTCTGTTCCCATGTTAATTTCTCAATAGCCCTTGCTTTTGGTAAGCTTTAAGGGTGGAGATGTGAATGGCAATTCTGAAAGGTAAATGTTCCTGTTCTTACATTTAAAACAACCCCAATCCTCTGAAAAGACAGAAATTGTTCTGAAAGGAAAAAAAAACAGTTTGGGGAGGGAAGGGTTAAAGGTGGGAATGCAATAATGACTTCCAAAATCCACCTGTTTCCATTTTCACCCATGACTCCCCTGCCTACCAAAAAAGAGGTAAAGCATTTTTGGCCATTCTTGCTGATAGTATCACGAAAAATGCCTAATAGTTTATTAAGACTGTTTATTTCATGGAATATAACGGATAGTAATAAGATGTATCAACTAAAAGAATGGGCAAGTGTGGATAAATGGTGGGATATTCTAAAAGTACAAGTACATGCTGTTTGTAATAGCTTTGTCTCTTCTGATGAAAGTTTTACTAATATGCTTGCTGATGATTTAAAATCTTTGGTGGCACAATGCCTTTCCGCTTATATATGAATTACCAGGTTCCCTAGCAAGATGCTGAACCAGTGGAAAAAAGTGGTTGCAAGGCATGGTATAAAATTTTATAACCCAAATGTAAATACTCTCATACATTTATTCTTAAGCACTATGTTACTCAACCATGTTTTCTTTCTTGTCTTGGCTTCCGTGTGCAGTGAAAGAATTTTATCCATTTTGCTGGTTTTCTAATGCTTATGGATATCTGGCAGACAAAAGAGGTAGAATGCATTAAAGCACTAAGAATTGGCATTTGTTATATTGTGCACAGTAATTTTGCCCAAGTTAAAAAACTCATCTTAGGGCTGAAGATCCCATTCAGCTTCAACACAATGTAATACATCTAACTTTGTTTCTAATGTCAGACAGATCCTTTTCGTTTTGGACAAAATGTTGATGGTCGGTTTAAACCCGTGGTGGCGAACCTATGGCATGGGTGCCAAAGGTGGCATGCAGAGCCCTCTCTGTGGGCACGCATGCCGTCGGCCCAGCCCTAGGCCTTCAGCTGGGTTTTATAAAACCTTTTCGCTATAGGCCTCCGCCTCCATGTGCAAAAAAAAAAAGGTTCAATCAATTTCAACTTCTCGCGGGGGAAAAAAGATCTCGCAAAGTTGGAATTGATTGATTGAATTTTTTAGTCCCGCCCAGTCTGCTGTTACCACTGCAGCCATGCCCACCCAATGGACCATGGCCACCCAATTGGCCACCCGCTTCTGGCACCCGATGATACATAAGTGGGTTTTGGGTTGCAGTTTGGGCACTCGGTCTCTAAAAGGTTTGCCATCACTGGTTTAAACCCATAATAAAAGTACCAACTATTGCAGGTTTGGAAGTTGGAGACAGGATGCCCAACAGGAATAACCACGTAGCACAAGGGTAAATGTATGAGTAAAGACAAAGAGGTTTTGGCAGGAAAATATTTGAGTGTTTTTAATGGGGAGAAATCTTGGCATGTTTCCAAACTTTTTGTTATAAATTAACTAGTACAAATTGCATAGTAGCAAATTCTTAGGTGAAAACTATCAATTGCTTAAAGTGACAGAATATTTTAAGTTTTACAAATGTTTACCCTTCATATCATCTGTTTATTTTTCATTTTTAGGTATGGAAAATTGTATAGCATTTCTTCAAGCTGAGGCTGGTTTGATGTTTACGTTTAGTTATGAAGATTGCCTACACTGGACTGTAGTCATTAACAATAGATTGCCTTATTTTGAAGTTGCTCTTGTCTTCTTGTAAGTGTGTGTGAGAGAAAATTGTTATTGTTGAGGGGGAATTCAAGTCTATACCATCTTTTGTGCTGAATGGGGTTTCATTGCCCGAAACCAACCCTGTGCATAATCTGGGGTCGTCCTGGACTGAAAAAAGCAGGTGTCAGTCATGGCTAGAAGGGCCTTTAATTATGCCACCAGTTGTATCCATTCCTATATCATGGGGCCCTGCTCTCTGTCACTGATGCCATGGGCTCCTCCCAATTGACTTATTGCAATGCTCTTTACATGGGACTGCCCTTGAGGAATATACAAAAATTTCAGCTACTGCAAAATGTAGCAACACAAGCAGTTATGCATGTTTCTGGTAGAACATATGTTACATCTCTACTACATGAGCTACATTGTTACCAGCTTGTTTCTGGGTCTAATGCAAGGTGTTGGTGTTGACTTGTAAAGGTCTGCATAGCATGGGACCAGTTTATGTGAGGGACCATTGTGCCTGATTTCATCTGCTTGTCCCACCATATCCAACTGAGTGTTACGGGTTCAGTTGCCTATGCAGTTACAGTCACGTGAAAAAGAAAATGCACCCTCATTGAGTTCTATGGTTTTATATATCAGGACATAGTAAAAATCAGGGTGGATTTAATTTAAATCAAGTCAATTTAAATCATGATTTAAATCACTAGTAAAAAGGTTTGATTTAAATCAACTCGATTTAAATCATAATTTTTAAAGAGCAGCTGTCATCTCTGTCCCACAGTGGCTTCTCCTCTTACCCTCTGCTGTCTCACCAACAGTCCCATTCACTTTAATGGATGGCTGGTGATGTGGCAGTGACACAACAAGGTGAGGGACGTGGCGGGCAGCAGGTGAGTGGATGCCCTTTAACAGGTGCTGCCATGATGGATCTAAAATGACAGGTGCTTTTTAAATGTAAGGAATCATTCTTGCTAGTAGTTAGAATCTTTAATATTATTATTTGCAAACAAAATGAAAGTTTCCTATTTAGAATAATAAGCTGTCAGATTAGTAAAGCAGCGAAATCAGAATTGATTTTAGGTTAATAGGTTAATCACACATACAGTGTTTCCCTGAAAATTAGATCTACCCCGAAAATAAGACCTACCCTGATTTTTGAGTTGGGCCTTCCTCATTCTCTGTTCTCTCCAGTGGTGGTGACAGAGGGCTGGCTGTAGGAGGCAGCACGGGAGGCTTGCGCTTCCCGGTCATGGCACAAGCCACAGGAGAGTTGGTGGAGGAGGATGTGGCGGCTGCCGCCAGACAGACAATCTATGGGACAAAGTGCAAAGAAAACTCCTCCAGTGGCGCACAGCAGCAGCAGAGCCTTTCATCATCACTTCTCCCTGACTCCGAAATGCGGAGGGGGACTGAGCCTACCCCACCCATCCTCCATAGCATGGTAGTCCAGCTCGAGAGGGGAGTGAAAGGGTAGGTCACTGAGCAAGGAATGGCCTGGCTGGTGGGGCCCTGAAGTAACCGGGGCCCGTAGGGTACCTCCACCACCTCTCCCACCTGCCTCACCTTGTGGGAGCAGTGCAATGTGCTGTGCAGCCTCCTTCCCTGAGCGGCCGCAGCAGAAGTGGGCCGGCAGCCACAGAGGCACCTGCTGGACAGGCTGTTGGTACCGCCATCACAAAAAATATAAGACATCTCCCCCAAAATAAGACCTAATGCCTCTTTTGGAGGCCAAAATAATATAAGACCAGGTCTTACTTTGGAGAAAACATGATAGTTGGAGAACTACTCAAATTCTTTTGTTTAATTAAAACCCTTAGAGCCTGGTCCAGATGCATTTTTCTTCAAACAATCATACAGTTTGTAGCGTACATAGATTTGCAAAACAATGGGATAAAAATATTCCTGAATTTTGTTTTATGATTTGTCTCATGGTTACTGTGAAATTGTGTGAATGCATCAATGCAGTGCATGTTAGCTCAGCTTGCAAACTCATTCATTGAATGAGTTTACCAAAAATGTAAATATTGCAGAATATACAGCAGGGGTCTTCAAACTTGTGGACTTCAACTCCCAGAATTCCTCAGCTAGCATGCCTGGCTACGGAATTCTGGGAGTTGAAGTCTTCAAGTCTTAAAAGGGCCAAGTTTGAAGACCCCTAATAGATAGCCTCATGCCACATAACTAAGCTCCATTTCATGCTGAATTAACTAAATCATTAATGTATCTTAAATAGAAAACTATATTTAGATAGATTTTTATTCGAAAAGCATTTTATTAAAGTAAATTTTATAAAAATTAAAAAAATTCAATTTAAATAAAAAAAATCCAATTCAAATAAGAGAAATATGACTTTTTTATTTATTTTTTTAAAAAAATTGATTATTATCCACCCTGGTAAAAATCACCTGGTACTTAGAGTTCTTAAAAGTAGGTAAATACAACCTCAGGTGAACAGCAACACATGGCCTTATGCATCAAATGTGCCTTTGCTGTGGTACCCACATTGCAGAATATTCTCCCCCTGGTATGAGGATGGATACATCTCTTCTGAAGGTGGCTCAAGACCTGGTTCCCAAAAGGCCTAGGGACCTCAAGGACAGGTGAACAAGTGAGGTGGCTCCATTATTATTAACATCCCTTTGTTTACTATTTGTTTTAGCCCTGTTTGTATTTTTTAAAATAATGTTGCTTTTAGATACTGTTTTGGTTTTGTTGTACACTGCCTATAATCCACCTGTTTGTAAGATATGGCTATATAAATTAGATAAATAAAGAAATAAGACAAAAGAACACAAATTGTAGAAAAGGAATTTAAAAATAGAGAAAATAGTGAATAGTTAAGAAAAAGATAAAAGATTATAAAGAAGTGGTTTTCAGTCTTTTTAATAGTGGTTACAAAAACGTGTGTTTTACCTCTCCTTCTAAAAATGCATCATAATTTCCTTCTTTCCATAATGTACCCTTTCAAATCATCAAACTCATAAATCACAAGTTCATTTTTTTTCTTTTTTCAACAAAAAGCCCATAAGGGATTTCCAGTTACTAATAAATGAAGTTATTGTCCTTTTTTCTAATCAAATTAGTCAATTTTGCCATCTCTGCTAATCTTCATCAGGCATTCCTCTGTTGTGGGTATTTCAGAGTCTTTCCATTTTTCTGAGTATGATAGTCTCACAGCAGTTATCATACACAAAAACAATACAACATCATTGTTTTCTAATTGTCTATCCATTAGTTCAAGCAAGAAAACTTATGCTTTCAGTTACATGTGATCTTTAAAATTTTTGATATTCTATGTATTTGAACCCCAAATTTCCTGGATTATTTTTTTTACAAATCCACCAGCCAAGATTAAATTATCATTTATGTTGTCCATATCTCCTGCATATATTTGAAGTACCTTTGTACATTCTGGATATTTTTTTGGGAATCATATACCAATGCTATATCATTTTATCAGCATTCTCTTTTATAACATAATTTTCAGTCAGTTCAACCACATATTCTGCCATTGTTCCCCCCCTATATTTTGTCCAAAATTGTTAATGCATTTTATCATATATCAGACTATATTTCTAATGTTATGTTAGGAGGAACCTAATTTATCTTAAAATTGTCTACATTTAGTTAAATTTTACAAAAGTAAATAAAAAGAATCAAATAAATAGTATTATACTTCATGCTTGTATACTTATTTTTTATGGATCCTGAAGATAACAGCAGAAATATGCAAATATAAATCAGTGTGTTCATACTTGAAATAATGTTATAAATCCAGGAAGACAGACTTGTGGGTCTGAGTGATCAACTTAAACTTGATCTTCAATAGCAACACTCAGCATACCAAGGGGAGTTCTAACAGCAATTTGCAACATGAAATGCAAGTCAACTGCTCACATAAAAAGACTGACATTTGTAGTGCATGTGCATATATATGCATGTTCCCTTTCTCTTATTATTTCTTTGTATATGAAAGCATGAGGAGTGCTCCGTTGGCATAGAATGGAGCACCTTGGTTGTCTTAATTCTTGCATAAAATTATTTTTAATTCATTTTTCAGCTAATTACAAACATTTAAAAATGATTAATATCTTGCATTTTCTCTCTAGAGTTCCTAGATCTGTGTATTGAGTAAAATAGAAGTTTTCAGTAATTCTCTCTTCCTAAAAAAAAACCAGGAATGTTCATTAATCACAGTATATGAAATGAACCCAATTTCTATTTGGGCTGAATTTTAATTGCCAAATTTTACTGAGATTCCAATAGCTTGAAAAATTGAAGCTTTATGTATTCATTGCTAATTAGAAAAGAAGAAACTTAACCTGCAATTTATTTTTATTTTAGAATGGGATGTCATGTATACATCTAGGACCAGTACAGGCAGTCCTCGACTTATGTCCACAATTGAGCCCAAAATTTTCATTGCTAAACAAGGCAGTTAAGTGAGTTTTGCCCTATTTTATGTCCTTTTTGCCATAGTTGTTAAGCAAATCACTGCCATTATTAAGTGAATTATGAGGTTGTTAAGTGAATCTGACTTCTCCCATTGACTTTGCTTGACTTTTAAATATTTAGAAAAAGTTGTTCTGATGCTGTGAGAGCAGGCTGGGAAGTTACAAATGGTGAACACAGGACCTCATGCAAGTGCAACTATCCTAAATACAAGCCAGTTACATGGTTGTAAATTGAGGATTACCTGTAATCTCTTTTGAGGGGATGAAATCTGCTTAGATTCACAGAAGAGTACAGGAATTTTGGAACTTTGCTCTTTAAATTCGGAGATTTTAGACACTGTGTTTTGAGACACTGTTACTTTTGAAGATGTGATTGCACCAACCAAATTTTAAACAATTAAGTGTAGTTAATTGGTCTCTAGCCAATATGCCCAGTAAAATTTGTTGGCTATCAGTTCAATAATTTAGAAGGCTTGTGTTTAGAAGGCTATGTTTAGGGTGAGACTTCAATAGGGAATTAATTAATTGAAATGGGGAAGATAGAATTTTAAAAGAATGGAAAGCTAGAATAAAGATTAGGAAGAAAAGGATACAATTAGGGAGCTAAGGCAAATTCACTTACAGTAATATGAAACAGTGGAAACGTGTATGCAAAAAAATAAAAAAATGATAGATTTATTAGATATGTGCCCTAAACCACTGACTTCAGAAGATTTCTGATAAGTTCTTTCTTGTAACTGAAGATAGACATATTGATCATCTCTATTTTAAATAAAGTCGATTTATGAAATTACTAAAAGCCATAATTAATTTTCAGATATTGGAAAGGATTGTTAGATGTATTACTCAGTATAAAAAATGGAAATAGCTAGGTATGGTAAAGATCTCTTCCCCCCCCCCACCTCCCTCCAGGGCTTTACAGAACTCACAGTTATAGTGTTGCTAGTTAAGAAATATTATTGTATTCAAGAAAGAAGTAAAACAACAATTTATTGGATGTTGCTATTGTGAGATGTGTTTCTTATACCCGTTGCAGCCTTTTCTTCCTATATTTCTCACAAATTAACAGATTGTGTTGTACTTGGTGGCCTTGAAGTGAGAAGTTATTGAGTATTTACATAACTGCCAACTTTAGCATGAAATGTTGGCTCAGCTTCCCATAGGTAAAGATTCAGAACATAAATCCTGTCATGTAATACATGGTGGCATGTCTTCTTTCACACTGCATAATTAAATGGGGAAAAAGATGTTCAGACATTGCATAAATAAAGGAAACTGGATATCATTGTTTTCATAAAATCAATTTCTGCAAGTTTTCTCAGTAGCTGTTAATATCTTTTATAACTTAATACGTTTAAACCCAGGTGATCTTTATTTTGTTTTTTCTGAAAAATACAGAAGAGATATGTCTACGGTACTCAATTTTTGAAAGTCTTGGGGGTTCTTCATATTCCTGGAAAGGGATTTTACCTGTATTTAGCTCTCCAAAAGTTTTCAGTATTTTGTTATTCATTCTTCTTTTAGTCTCTTATCTTTTTAAACAAAAGAATGAAACACATGTTGTAACGTAAGTCAGTTTCACACACTTCTGTTTTATAAAATTACTATCTGCTACATAGGTATCATTAGGAAGCTAAAATCTTAACTAGGAGAGAAAGTGCATTTTCTAGGACTTTGGCTTTCTGTGAACTTTTCAGTGACTGTGAAGTTTATTTGTAGTAATAAATCCAAAATGTAAAGATTTAGTTCAGTTCCTCAATGTAAAAATCAGTATATATCCTACTAGACTTAAATATACTTAAGGTGCAATTCTGCTAATCATTTTAATTGCATGGCTTAAAGTTTACTTTCAGGTAAACAACACTAAATCAATAAGAAATTCTTCTGAGTACATATTTATGGAATGTAAATTTTGTAATTAACCTTTGGAACAACTTTTTCTTATTTGCCAAGAGGGGCAATGCAATATAAATGCTACTGATCTTTGTGCCTTTGCTATATTTTTGGCCGTTTTGAAGTAAATATGATTTTTAGTTATCCTAGTTTTTTTCTTACTGGAAGCTTTCTACTCATTATGGTATATGAATGAAGACAAAATGGGCTGTAATGATACCAGCTTGTTGTCATAGCAAGTTGATTATTCCTAGTTACATTTTTTATTAATTGGTTTGAATAAAATAGCGTAACTAATTGAGAGAAAGCTTATAATAGGAGAACAATACTTGAAAATACAGTATTTATATACTGTAAATACAAGCTCCCTTCATCCTGTGCGCTCCCACAGGGAGGGTCTCCTCAGGGTACCGCCGGTAAAAGATTGCCGGCGGACAATACCCAGGGGGAGGGCCTTCTCTGTGGGTGCGCCGGCCCTTTGGAACCAGCTGCCTGTAGAGCTTAGGACTGCCCCTGACCTTCGCTCATTCCGCCGGAACCTGAAGACCTGGCTCTTCGAGCTTTCTGGCCTGGACTGAGAGTATTAACTGGGGTTTTAATTGTATTTTAATTGTAATTGGGTTTTATTTCAAGGTTAGTGTAATCATTTTAATTGTTTTTAATTTTTGTAATTTGTTGCATTGTTTTTTAAAAAAAACTTGTGAACCGCCCTGAGTCCTACGGGAGAAGGGCGGTATATAAGTTATAAGTTTAAATAATTATATATATATATATATATATATATATATATATATATATATATATATATATATATATATATATATGTATTTATACTTGTAAATACAGTATTTTATAATATTTGTGTATTTGCATTTAATATAGAATGAAATGCTGCCTTATTTTCAAATAACTAGTATGTGCGTTTGTATACATACACACCTATCTGTGTATTCGTGTCTATATAAGAAAATTGCCCAAATCATACTTGCTACTATCTGCACTATATAATAACATTGTAATTAGTTTTATTCATTGACTATGTTGACTCTGCTATAATGCCGGTTAAAATAAATACCAGGATAAATTTCTGTGATATTAATGAATATTAATAGTACTAATAATGCAATTGTTTTAGACTAAGTGACATTTTGCTAGTGCTGCTGACCTTTCTTGACATTTGTTTGTTCTGTACACATGAAAATGTATTTTTTTAAGGTGGTGACCCTTGTGAGTGGTATTTGATGGGGCATAGGAAATTTGTTGTAAAAATGTTGTCTTTTAGCTCTTTTTACTTTAAAAGTTGGATATGGAATGTGTGTCTTGATAAGTGTTTATAGATTTGGTTAGAAATTTTTCAGTCTAAATATTTTATTGGATTCAAATTAAATGCATAATTATTTTAAAGCTTTCTATGGCTTTGGTAATGCTTACTTGATCATTTAAAAATGCACACATATATGGATTAAGTCTGTTCTATAAAATGTAGATTTATCTTTGTTATTATCCAGGCATATACCTAGCCCTTCAGGTATGTCAGCTGTTCTTGTATTGCGCTAAAATATTATGTGAGTCACATAATATAGCCACCCATATAAAGAACTCAACCAACCTGTTCTAAGGCACATATCTATTTTATAGAAATAAAGATGACAATATAATCTGTGCTATTTTTATTCATGTAAAGATGAAAAATCACCCTGGGTGATGGAGTTGGAACTTTTGATAAGAGTTGCATACTTCTGGACTTAGTTGATGTGTTATCTGGGAGTCCTTTTAGACTCATGGCTCTTACTTAGTCATGGCAGGCAGCAACTAGGGCCAGGGGAGCCTTTGCACAGATTCATCTTATGCATCAGTTGCACTCATTTCTGGAATAGAAAACTTTGCTTCTACCACTCATTCCTTAATCACTTTCTGACTGGATTATTGCAATGTGGTCTACATGGGGCTTGCATTGAACAACACTTGGAAACTTTAACTGTACCAAAAATACAGTACCGCGTCCAATTTTGGATGCTCCAGAGTTCCCGTGTACAATGCCTAAGCCACATTGGCTTCCAGTCTGCCTTAAAAGTGGCGTTGGTCACCTTTAAAACCCTTCATGGCACTTGACAGTTACTTACAGAATTTCCTGTCTTTGAGGTCTCTGCCTGTTCAACCACATCCCACAGGATAGGTATGCTCCCTCTATTAAACAGTATCATTCTGCAAGAATGAGCAGTTCCAGACTTGTGGAACAGCCTCCCCCTTGAGATTCAGAAGGCCTTGCCCTTGCAGGAGGCCGTTTAAGATCTGGTTTTTTCCTTAGATATTAGGACTTGGATGTTAGCCCCATATACAGGTAATTGTTGTATGATGGGTCAGTTTTTTCTTTATTTTTGTTTCAGTTTTTGTTTTTGTAAATGGGTTAGTAACTCAGAATTACTGGTTTAAAAGAGTGACCACATAACGTTTCTAAATGCAATAAACTAAATAATTATTTCCATATTGCTTAATAGTTGCAGTTCACTATGTTATAAATGGCTCTGTTGAAAGCATGCAGTTGCAGAATAAATAAAATTCAGATTTGGATTTAGTTCTTGTTAAATTTTTCCATGTAAAACAATAAAATTGAAATGGCTATAATTATCAGTAAATTAGTGGTATATTAAGTAACCTTATCTTATACTTTGAATGCCAGTAATTGTGTGTTATGGGCTGGATAAGATTTAATGCCAATAAATTCATTCTGGATTACCTGAACATATGTAGAATCATAGAAATCACACATGCTAATACTACTTTTATTATAAGATTAAAGTAACCAAATCTTGCCAGTCTGAATGTGCTTCCCCACCTTCATCCCGTTATACTGTATGTGTGAAGTGAGAAGTAGGGAGTTCTTAATGTGTTGTCATGGTTGCGATTTCCCCTGTTCCTCAAGGTTATTCCTTCTTACCATTATATTCCTTTGTGAGAACTTAGTACCCCTCCACTAATCACTGTCTCAAATACCTAAAATTAAAATCAGGTGCACCAGATTTGGTAGAACTTGATTAGAACATTATTAGAGAAGATCTGGGAGGAAGTTGTCTTGCTTAAACCTTAGGAATTTGGTTTGATTTGCTTTTTCTTGCCGAAGTGTGAAGTATCACCATGTCTAGAGATCGAAATAATTCTCTGTGATCTACAGAAAGAAGGCAAAATATTAGATGCATGTAAAGCTGGAAAAGAATGTTAAAAAGATCTCCAGACAATTGGACATCACCTTCCAGAAAATCATCTACAAGCAGGGAAGATTTCAAACACCCACCAATTTGCCCAGGGCAGATTATCTCAGCAAGTTCAGCCTGACAGCAGAATGCAAGAGGCTGAGAGAAAGAAGTCTCTGAGAACTCCAGAAATTAACCAGGCAACCTAAGGTAGCTCTCACCACAGTAGAAGTCAAAATGAAGTGCTTCTCCTGCCTTGGCTGTGCTCGCTTCAAACTCCCAGCTCCTGCCTATCTCCCACCCCATCTCTGCCCTTCTGACCGCCCCGAACACCACTGCCCACAGCTGATCATCGCTGTCCTTCTCCTCCTGACAATATTTTCAAGAAGATAGCTATTACATTGTACATTGCCCAGAGCCCTTCTCTGAGGGAGATAGTTGGTAAAGAAATATGAAATATAAATAAAATTCTAGAGTAAAATAAACAAGCAAGGAAAATGGACTAAGAAACAGGTAACAATCTAGACTTGCTGATTTATTTCTGGAACAATTTCTATTATGTCTCATGTCCTGTGTTATGAGAATTATAGTCAGGACGCCACATTTCTTACCCTTCAGCTGGAACATAGTTCTGGTAATCTAAATACTGTACCTGACCTTTTAATGGAACACTGGAGAAGTTCAAAGATAAAATCTTCCTTTCCCATCTTCTCCACCTTCAAACCAGTTCATGCACAGATATGTTATGTAATCCTATTACTAAAATCTGTTCCTATTACTAAAACTCAAATACTTTGGCCACCTAATGAGAAGGACTCACTGGAGAAGAGCCTAATGCTGGGAAAGATTGAGGGCAATAGAAGAAGGGGACGACAGAGAATGAGATGGCTGGATGGAGTTACTGAAGCAGGAGGCGTGAGCTTAAATGGACTCCAGTAGATGGTAGAGGACAGGAAGGCCTGGAGGAACGTTGTCCATAGGGTCGCAATGGGTCGGACACGACTTCGCAACTAACAACAACAACAACAAAAATCTGTTCCAGGTTATAAACAAAACAAACTCATAGCCTAGCTAATTAACATTAAGTTTCCAGAAGATGGTTAAATGGGAGATTTTTTTTTCTTGGTGTACCTGTTTCCACAAGAAGGATGCTTTTCCATAATTGTTTGTGATACTTTCACCTATTTGATAAGGGCCAGTCATTTCGCTCAATATAGAATTGGATTCTACAAATTATCTAAAAAAGTGCTGTGTTCTGAATTTCTTTCATCAGTATTTGCTAACAGAAAAGTTTCTCTAAATTTGATTATTTTTTCATTGCTTATTTTTTATCACTGCAATAGAATAATTTGAATGCTTTGAAAATAAATACAGTAAGGCCAGATGCTTCAACAGTGTTTGAAACAATGTTATTGCCAGGATTGTCTGATATTCTATTTTATTTTATCAATTAAAAATGTCCAGTTGAAGCTCTTGAGATATCTTCATGGGTATTGGGTCATACAAATACTTCTCTAAGACATAATTTTATTATGTTGATATTTCTTGCTGTTTTTTTATCATGTCATCTGAAGATAGTTCTATAAATGTGGTGGTAAAATACAGCTACTTCCCTGCAATCCAACTTTTTCATAATAACAATTGGGGTTTTTTTTCAATTGTCTTTAATTATATTAGAATTGTTTCTGAGGCAGGTGTAATGTTCTGAGATTATGTAGTAATTTATGCTTTTTAGTCATTATCTCAGTTTGAGCACAGTGGTGAATCATAGCTGGATTAAAACATTTTATTATGTTACACTTTGCTTAAAATATACTCTATTGAAAAAAACTAGAGAAGTTATGTTCACAGTGTGGAAGCATAAAGCATAATGAATAAAGTTGGGTTCATACACTGCACTAAACAAAACTAAACAAGCCACATTGTAGTTTAATATATGTAATCCTAGATTATCTTAACATGTAGTTTAGTAAAGCATTTCTGCCAGCTCTATTGCCAAGGCATTTTCTAAAACCAGAATGTCTGAATAACATTCAGAAGCAGATCAGGCAGCTGTTTCCCTAATTTACTGAAGTATAAGTAGGATCAAATACAACACAATCGTTCAATACCAGTCTCAGTTAAAGGAGCTTCAACCTTCCTGTCGAGTTTATTTCTTAGTCTGGTCTACTTAGTAGAACCATGTTTGTGCAACTAAAATCTCCTTCTTCCAGAAGTACAAGCATTGTGAGTTTTCCTCTATCTTGTTAAAATCAAACTTGAAATGGTAACAACTAATTATTAGGAGAATATTTTCCATGTAGATTTATATTAATGCTAACTATATAAGATATATAAGTCATTTAATTGGTTAATTATATAATCAACCTCATATTAGCATTAGTCACTAAGATCTGGCAATTAATACTTAGACAGAAAAGTTATTTAGATTTGACCTTGATTTGAGAACTTTCCTTTTTATTGTCACAATGGAAAATGGCCTAAATTTAGATTATTTTCCATAATATATTTGTTTGCTGGGACAAATTGTAATTGTTTCTGGTCATACAGATTGCATAGGATAACCAGCCCATTTCTTTCAGATATTGTGTGAAACTATAATGTTGGCTGATCTTTGAACATAATAAATTGAAATTGAAACTGGTATTTTTCTGTCATGTCCTCTTTAAAGCATATAAGATGGGAAATGTGAATAGTGATGTGGGCTTTTATATACCGTATTCACAAAAGGTTGCACTGATGCTGATGAGTTTTCTCATTTTCTATTGTTGTACCTGATTATTGAGGTGCTAAGCTATTCATTTTTTCAGGACTGCAGAGGTGGAAGGGAAGCTATCATTACAAGGAAGTGTAGAAGTCTAGAAGTGTTGGATAGATTATTCCAATTTTATATTGCCGTTTCAGGCAGCAGTAGGGTCAATGACACTTGTTATTTCAAGGCAGTAGATAACTTAAAGAAGCAAGAAAGATGTTGCTGTTTTATCAGCTTATCACAGAAATACTTGTTTCTGACTAGAAAATCCTACAAAAAATTCATTTTAGTGTGATGTGAACGAATAGAGAAATGGAAAGTCATTTTAAAAAAGTAGTGTTAAATCCCACATTTATGCATCTGAGATTCCATAAACTTTGAGAATTCTCTGCTTGATTAGATTTACAAGTTACTGTTAATACAAATTAATATTTCCTAAGGCATATTTAAAACGGAAATATAAATAGCTGTGGAGACATGAAGTTTAATAATAGTGCCTGACTCTTGACAGCATGCATGATAACTGAGATCAGCAGTACTTGTTCCTTTCCTCAAGAAAAAGTCTTAAACCTTTCCAGGTTACTTCAATAGATTGCCACAATAGCATTTGTTAAATATGTATGTATCTTGATTCAAATGTGCTGATTTTTAAATAAAAAGTTATGTTCCCATCTTACAGGTGAATTTTGAAACTACTCAGAAAATTATAGTCCTTTAAACTTATTGATAGAAACCAAAGTTAATATCAGGTACATTGTGTTTTGATGTTGTGTCACACTTAATACTGCGGTTATGTCAAAGAAAAGCACATCTTTTTATGTATCCATTTTAAATAAACATCACATCCCCTGGTTCATAGTAAGCTACCCTTAATGTCCGTTCAACTTCTGTTATGAAATATATTTGTATCTTAGCTTAGTTTAAAAAATCTTTATAACTTACTTTAATTAATCTTTGAATGTTGGTAGCACATTTCAGAAACAAAAACATAGGAAGAATTATACACATATTTGAGTTATCCCTAGCAGTGTTCCTTTTGTAACAATTGAGAAGTATTTCAGCTTTTGAAATAGTTCTTTGATGGAACATCAACTTGTGGCTTTTATCACACAATTCCTTTTGTAGTGTTATCTTAACAGTATTCTATTTCATTACAATAGGGAAGCAGCAAATTAACATTGCACAAGATTATAATATTTTGTACATAATGCTTATGGTTATGTATTTTCAAAATCTTCATGAATATTACAGTTGATTGCCTGGTGCATCCAAGGATTATACAACAATCTTTTTGCCTGTGCTGTTTTTCTTCTGCATAGCCTTTTCCTCCTCCATGTTTCTCAAAATATTAGCTTTTATTTTTACCCATTCCATTCTTAAAAAACAAACTTATTCTTAGATAATAAATCATCAGTTGACAGCTATATAAAATCAAAAGACATTCTTCTATGTATCGCGATCAAAACTACAATTTCATTTTCTATGTATATCCCAAAAATATTTACTATATTTTGAGGTTTAGTTGCATTAAAATGAAATAAAATAAAATTGTAATATTTGACCATTGCAAGTAAAAAGAGATCCAATAGTTTCTTGAAAATGTTTAGAAAAATAGAACTTCTTGAATGAATAAACTAGAGGAAATTTACAGGCAAGAGAGGGATGAGATGCAACTAGTAAACCTCTATTTGGCATGCATGCTCTTACTATGTATAGTGCAAGCAACTAAATAAAAACAATGATATTCTCTAAGTGGCTCACAGTCACAGTTCAGATTATCAGCAGTATATACCAGGGCTTTTCAACCAGTGGTATGGGTACCAGCTGTGGTACATTGGCACCTGGCAAGTGGTACACGACCATCCTAGAAAAGTGATAGCAGGGGAGGGGAATGAGCTGAACCGGTGGCAGCACCGCACAAGCCTGAGTGAGAGATGCCTGGAGCTGCAGGGCTGTCAGGGCTCAGCGGAAGCGCCAGGATCAGCGCTAGGCTCCAGCTGGAGCTCAGCGCTGATCCTGGCGCTTCTGAACCCAGAAGAAGCGCCGATCAGCTGGAATGTTGCAGCATCTCCAGGGTCGTGTGATTTACATTCAGATGCTTGGCAACTGTTTCATGTTTATGACAGTCACAGTGTCCCAGGGTCATGTGAAGTGACCAAAACCTGCTGTATCCACCCAGCCGACGGGGGAAATAAAAACCAAACACCCCCCACCTCACCCCCGCTGCCAATCCTCAACAGAAATACTTACAACAATGAAAACCTCAGACAGGAGGAAGAGCGCCGCCGGGCAGGCAGGTGTCTTGCTCGGCTGTGGCTTGGGGGCACTTTTTTCAGTGCCATTGTAACTTCAAACAGTCACTAAGCGAACTGTTGTAAGTCAACTACCTGTACTTCATCACTGTTTCCCTTTTTTTTTTTTGGTCATCAAGTTTTTGACACCTTGCTAGCAACTGATGGTACTCAGATCTTGCCATATCCTAAAAGTGGTACAATCAGTGAAAAGGTTGAAAAGCCCTGCTAAAAGTGGTACAATCAATGGAAAAGTTGAAAAGCCCTGGTATATACAATATCTTTGAGGATTGATGGCAAGCAAATTATGTTAGCTCTCTATTTTGTTGTGCTAGTGCTGCAGAACTTAGATTCTGTGTCTTGTAAATATCAGCATATCTGCTACTTCTGTGGAGTTCACTTTTCTAGAAAATTGTTCAAATCAGTGGCATCTGTGTCTTCATATTTACCTTCTAGAAGTTACATCTTTTTCATGTTATCAGACCTTTACAGTCATTTTTCCCTTCTCAGCATTTTAAGCATTCCGAAAACAAGTTGACTAAATGCTATAAAGTCACTAGATACAACTGGTTTAACGCTCTTGTTAGTTCCTTCTGCCAAACCATTCTGTACTTTGTTCTTGGCTTAGGATAATATATGCATCTACACGGGGAGATAACCCAGTCGCCCCAGCATGCATAAAGCAAAATAAGAGAGGAGATAAGTGCATAATCATAGATCAATTGTCAAAATTCTCAAAATAGTAGAAAATAACATATTAAACAGTTAGCTATTTAGGGATTATATTCTGCGTTTATATACCTTTAATTATAATTTCAATATTTCTTACTTTTGTCACGTAGCAGGCTAAATGATCATTAAACAGCACTCTTGGAATTTCTGGCACTAACTTTTTTTTATCCTAGACAGACATTCTAATATTCATAGGCATCATTCCAACAAAGACAGATTTTAGTATAGTGTATTTTTTTTCTAACATCCCTGGAAAGCATAGCAGTGACTTGCCACCTTCCTACTGTGCATCTGTTCTTTCTCTCTAATTGTCTGCAAACCTGTGTCTGCAGCTGAAACAAAGCAGCTGGAATTCAGTATGAAAAAGCCAAGGTCCTCTATGAAAAGAATTGGTTGAAGAAAAGACTAATGGTAGAAACTAGAATGAAATTACACAATATTGGATGTAACATTAGATATAGAACTGTTTTTGCTAGATGTGTTCAGTAACTTCACGAACATACTATGGCACATCAGACTGTACAGTTTTAGTATATAAATTTCAATGGCCATATTTAAATTGTACTTTTTAAAATCCAACTTTTAAGTACAGAAGGGGTGAAAGATGCAATGATAAATCAATAGCTAATTTCTGTTGGTTAGAGATAAAAAAAGAATAAACTATGAGGTGTTGAGACTTGGGTGAGAATGATTTAAAAGGAATAGTAAAAGATATGCATGAAGTAACATAGGTATTAGAAATGATGTTGCTGTGAATGTGTACTAGCATAATAATCATTTCTTGCCTGAAGGGATTAAAACTTGCCTTAACCTACATTAGAATGGTAATTTTTTAGGAATTAAGATGCGTATTACCTATCACATCTTGCAAGCATTAGGGTGAATCTATTAGTTTAATATTTTGCAGATGCTGACAGAAGACATTGATTCGTGGTTGATACATCTCCATCCTGTTCTCCTAACTATAGAGTGTTGAGGGGTCCTGGATATCTGAATAGTAAACATACAGAAGCTATGCAGGAGAGAAGATGAAGGGAAAATATTCCTATGTAAACAGAAGTACATTTGTACAATGTTGAATGTTACCCTTAAATCTTAAGCTTCGCTTATCTTCAGAGGTACAGCAAAATGTAGGTAGCTCACAGCAGAATTGAAAACACCAAACCTCATTTTGTAAATGTGTTAATATTTGAAACATATTACATTAATAGAGGAATATGGGGTGGATAGCTTTAAGGAAATGCTTGTAGTGTGTTTTGATATCCCCTAGGTATTGTAGACATCCCAAGCTTCAGTTTCCCATCTTTATAGCAATAGCATTTAGATTTATATACTGCTTCACAGTGCTTTCTAGCCCTCTCTAAGCGATTTACAGAGTCAGCATGATGCTCCCGACAATCTGGGTCCTCATTTTACCGACCTCGAAAGGATGGAAGGCAGAGTTGACCTTGAGCTGGTCAAGATTGAAGGAATTGAACTCATGGCAATGAGAGCAGAGTTAGCCTGCAGTACTGCATTCTAACCACTGCCCACCACAGCTCCTATATAGTAATTTATAACTATAGTATTTAACAGGATCTACTGAGACCATATAATTAGTTTTTTCTTTCATCTGCAAATCTAAATGTCACATCATAAACAAGTTCAGCTTTCATTGTAACATAGTAATATATGCTACACAGTGAGCAATATAATCTGAAGTGCATGCTGAAATAGCAGTATGATGGATTACTCTGTTGTTAAACCTTAAATTGGAATTAGTGAAAACTAAAACCCAACCTCAATTATTATAATCTGTTATAATCTTTTTAATTGTTTTTAAATTTTGTATTTCTTGTTTTAATTACCCTGTTAACCGCCCTGAGTCCTTCGGGAAAGGGCGGTATACAAATCCAATAAAATAAATAAATAAATAAATAAATAAATAAATAAATAAATAAATAAATAAATAATGTAAATATTTTCATAGCTATTTAAGTGAAATATAAATTTCAGAGACTTGTAGTTTGTATAGAAAAATAATTAAATAATTATTTTTAAAAATAAAAAAATAAAATAATGACTATAATGACATTCTTTTTGCAGATAAAGCTTTAATTTCTTCATACCAATAAGTTAATGTGATATAATAAAGGGGTTTATAGCATAAATTAAGCTCTGTATAAATTCTCTACAGGAGTACTGTAGGCATGGTTGGACTATATTTAAGACAGCTTAAGATATATTAACTATTGTATCCTATGACTGGAGAAGAGTGATAATTCTGAAGTTTATGAAGGTCATAATGCATGAAGTGACTAATTTATGGTGTAAGTAAAATATGAGGCACTTTTTTTCTTCAGTGATAAATCTTGTATTGCTGCCTGAGTATTATAAACTTTTTAAAATCTTCACTTTGTTTTTAACATTTGTAATTTATTTTGGTATGTATGATTTTTTTGTAGTGAATACATTTAATATAATATAAAAATATTGTATTTAATTATAAACTACATTTTATGAAATTATTTTCATGGACAAATCTGTTAAAAAGAATTCCACTGATTTGTCCATGCACACTACTCAAAGTTGTACTTCATGTGCCATTTTGTTTCAAAAGGATTTGAGTTTAAAATCAGTGCAACTTCTAGGATTTGTTGCTATTTACTATAAAGCAAATAGTACCTTTTCCACAAAATTTCAATTTAAAATTAAAGAATTGATCTTATACATATTAGTACTTATTAAATTTGTATGCTGCACAATGCCCAGAATTCTAGAGACATGGATGGTTAATCTGGACCAATTTTTTCTAGCTTATTTGCATAGATATAAATATTTGAACATTTAAAAAAGGCAGATTTCTGTTTGCTTAATCATGCTTGAGCTTTTAATCTGAGAAGGTTAGAAATCATAATTGTTTATTTTTTTTTCCTTTTAAAGACGCTGTGTGGACAGTAATGACTGGACGTTTCCGATTGCCTGCTGGCAGAACCTACAATGTACGAGCATCTGAGCTGGCACGAGATAGACAGCATACAGAGGTGGTCTGCAATATTCTTCTTCTGGATAATACTGTACAAGCATTCAGACTTAATGTAAGTACAGTGTTTAAGAAGCATTCCTATAATACAATATTAATTTCATTTTTAAGCATTTAATAACAAAATTAACACAAAATAGAATAATAGCATTGGGAGGGGAATTTATGTCATCAAATTCGACCTCCACTTTGGTACAGGAAACCAAATGAAGGCATCCTTGACCACTTGCTATCAGATCTCTGTTTAAATATATCCAGTAAAGGAGCACTTAAATAGTAATTAATTTCACTCCAAATGTCCTTACCATTTGGAATTCTTCCTGACAGTCAACAAAATCTGCCTTCTTGTAACTTAATACCACTATTATGTGGCCACTGCGTTTTCCCAAAAGCATGGTTTTCTTTTTAAGAACCTGAAGAGTATTCTTAAATTCCTCACCCATTTTGACATTTTTTAGGGCTAAACTTGCCTACTTTCTTTTAGCCTTTTTTTTCCTTTCAAGACTTAGTTTCTAGTCTTCCCATCATTCTTGTTTAATGTATTTTGCATCTGTTAATGTTTTTCTGATTCCTCTTAGAGTATTGAGCCATGGTGGCTCAGTGGTGCTGTGGTTAGAATGCAGTTTTGCAGGCTGATTCTGCCCACTGGCAGGAGTTAAGTTCTGATTAGCTCAAGGTTGACTCAGCCTGCCATCCTTCCGAGGTCGGTAAAATGAGGACTGAGATTTCTGGGGTCAATATGCTGACACTTAAAGTTCTTAGAGAGGGCTATAAAGCTCTATGAAGCGGCATATAAGTCTTAAGTGCTATTGCTATTGTACCAAGAACATGACACAGTGCTTTGATGTGGTCTGAGCAGTGCAGAATATAGTGGAATACTACATTTTGATGATTTGGAAACTCTGCTTTGACTTTTTTTGCCTTCTTGCCAGCACATAAGATTGATGATACATATTCCTGTTCTGATAATCTACCACTAAAAATGACAAGAACAGTAATATGCCATAACAATTGTTTTGTCTTTGTTCTTGTCTCTTTTACTGCGAGTTTCTACAATAATTTTGTTAATTAACATCAACTGTCTCTGTCCTGATCTTGTTAGGAAGAAAAAGAACAGTTTAATATGCAAATGATGGTTTAAGAACCAAAATGAAAACCAATATAGTTTGGTTTTAGTCTGTTCACAGTGGTTTCACAAAATGGATTAATATGCAAGATCATCCAGTACTAAAGTTTCTAATTCATAGAATCTATAATCTGTTCAACAATAGATTAACAAAAGTGACATAGGCAAAGAGTTATTTCTTCTTCTCAGGCTCCTATTTTCAATACACAGTGATAATGGATTGCATTTTTTTCTATAGACAACAGATCACATTTATATGATTAATTCTTGGAGAACTACGGGCTTCTTTTGTTCTTACTGTCATATATAAATAAAAAAATCTATTTGAAAGTATATATTACTTTGACGGTACAGTGGTAATTTCAAAATATGGATTCGAAGTAAGGAAACGGTGATAATAGGAAGAGAACAGAATTTTAAGAAGGCATACAGTATTTATCTTATTTATGTATTTCCCCCTCACATATAATATGTGATGGATATTCATGGAGAATAGAAAAAGCTGTTGAAAACATGAATGAGCAGGCGGTACAGATGGCTGAAGATGTCCCTGCTGAGGATGACCTTGAAGATCAGCCTCCCTAGCAACTTGGGAGGTGTGGAGCTTATCCCTGCTGCTTATGCATTTTAATCCTTTCTGAAATAGACAAGCAGGATTTCAGTCCTTTTTCTTGCCTGTCCTAACCAGTTACCTCTTCTCTTTTTCACATTTTCACTTGGTTTCATTTTGCCTCTCTTATATTCAATATAATCTTCTGTTAATCTATTTCAGGGGTGTCAAACTGCCGGCCCGCAGGCCGGATGCGTCATGCCGAAACCGCGCCCACTCCATTGCTGGCAGTGGAAAAAAAGTCACGATACATTGCGACACGTCATGTGACGTTTCAAGTTTGACACCCTTGATCTATTTCAATGAAGTTTCTTTTTCTTATTTTTCATGAAAGGAAGGTGGAGGATATGTGCATAATGTATGTATCTAAAACTAGTTTACTTGTAAGCAAGAGAATGATTGATAAACGATGGGAACATTTTTATAAGTAGAATACTTGTTTTATCAAAAAATAAAACGATGTCTTATTTCATAAGAGAGGCAGTTTGGTCTAGTGCAGGGGTATCAAACTCAATTTCATCGAGGGCCGCATCAGCACTGTGGTTGCTCTCAGGGGGCCGGGTGGGCATGGCGTGGGTGGGCGTGGCCTACTGGGTGGGCATGGCCAGCTCTACATTGTTCGCATCAAGGGTGCCTATGGGGGCCTGGGCAGGAGTGGGGCAGATCTGAGGGTCTCTGGCAGAAGGAGGGTCTCTGGGCCAGGGCCAAGGCAGTGGGGGCTGTCCCCTCACTGTTTCCAGGATGGCTTCACGGGCCGCATGAAACCACTTCGTGGGCCGCATCCGGCCCCCGGGCCTTGTGTTTGACATGTCTGGTCTAGTGGTTGAGGAACCAGGCTAGAAACCTGGAGATTGTGAGTTCTAGTCTCGCCTTAAGCATGAAAGCTGGTTGGGTGACTTTGAGAATTCACTCTTAGCCCACAATATCAAGCTCAAGTGACAAGCCATTTGGTCAATTCCAGTCGCAACCAATGCATCAGCGTTCAGTTGATCTGAAAAAACCCCGTGGACCTCGCTTGGGAGAATATGCTAGGAAGAAAAAAAACATTATTTAACTACCTTTTTTTTTACTCTTGCCCCTTTTTTGGAATCTGCTCTTTGGGAGATACACACACACACACACACACATTTTTATGCACATTTATATATATATAAGTGTGCTACATGTATATATTTACTGTGGGGGAGGGGGAGAAAATATCAGAATAGCTTTTAATTAGAGTTGCACCGTTGTATGTATGTGTGTGTGTGTGTGTGTGTGTGTGTGTGTGTGTGTACATACACATACACACACATACACATACATGCACATAATATGTATTTCTGTTTCTAAATTAAAATCAAAATCTTCTGTCAAGTAAATTCAATTCTTTGGGAGGGTGATGCTTCATAATTCTAGACTCTCAGTCTCTTTTCTGATTTTCCATTCGTGAATGTTGATTACTTTTTTCCAGTGGAATCTTTTCCAGTATTGCCAATTTGCAAATTCTTATTGATCTAGTTTAAAATACTGACCTAATTTTAGTTTTTTGAAAGATATTTCTTAGCCTATTAATAGTCAATATTTATTTATTTATTTATTATTGGGACTTATATGCCGCTCTATCTCCCGAAGGACTTACGGCGGCTAACAACAATAAAATACAATAATACAAAAGTTAAAAAGAAATTAAATTAATGGCCCCAGTAGAATAAATTAAAATTAAGTTAAAAATTAAAAACATAATTAAAATCCCTGTCAGTCCAGGTCAGCCTGATGGAAAAGGAGTGTTTTGAGGCCGCGGCGAAAGGACCAGAGATCCGGGGCCATCTGAAGCTCAAGGGGAGTTGGTTCCATAGGGCTGGCGCTCCCACAGAGAAGGCCCTCCCCCTGGGGGTTGCCTGCCGACATTGTCTAGCCGACAGCACCCTGAGGAGGCCCTCTCTGTGTGAGCGCACCGGGCGATGGGAGATCATTCCCGGCAGCAGACGGTCCTGCAAATATCCCGGGCCTAAGCCATGTAGGGCTTTAAAGGTAAGGACCAGCACCTTAAATCTCACCCGGAGGACAACCGGTAACTAATACAGCTCACGCAAGAGGGGTGTAATATGGGAGTATCGGGATGCTTCCATCACTACCCGCGTGGCCGCATTCTGCACCAGTTGAAGCCTCCGGGTGGTCTTCAAGGGCAGCCCCATGTAGAGAGCATAGCAGTAATCTATACGGGAGGTAACGAGTGCATGGGTGACTGTACGTAGGGCATCTTGGTCCAGATAGGGGCGCAACTGGCGCACCAGGCGAACCTGGGCAAATGCTCCCCTGGCCACGACTCCAATATGATCTTCAAAACTGAGTCGTGAATCCAGGAGGACACCTAAATTGCGTGCCCTATCAACGGGAGGTAATATCTCTCCTCCCATAACCAAAGAAGGAACCTCTTGGACTAAACAAGATGCCGGTACGTAAAGCCACTCAGTCTTGGCCGGGTTGAGCCGGAGCCTGTTCTTCCCCATCCAGATCTGTACCGCTTCCAGGCAATGGGACATCACATCGAGGGCATCACTGGGTTGGTTCGGGGTGGAGATGAAAAGCTGGGTATCATCAGCATATTGATGATACCTCACCCCGAAACCACGGATGATCTCACCCAGCGGCTTCATATAAATGTTGAATAGGAGGGGCGAGAGTACCGACCCCTGAGGCACCTCACAACTAAGGGGCCTAGGGGCTGACCTCTGCCCCCCTGCCAACACTGTCTGCAAATGGCCCGAGAGGTAGGAGGAGAACCACCGTAAAACAGTGCCTCCCACTCCCAACCCCTCAAGACGTCGCAGCAAGATACCATGGTCGATGGTATCAAAAGCTGCTGAGAAATCTAATAGGACCAGGACAGAGGAATAACCCCTATCTCGGGCCCGCCAGAGATCATCCACCAGCGTGACCAATGCCGTCTCCGTGCTGTACCCGGGCCTGAAACCCGATTGGTACGGGTCCAGATACTCAGTTTCCTCCAGGACCAAAGGGAGCTGCCATGCCACCATGCTCTCAACAACCTTCGCAAGAAAGCGAAGGTTGGAGACAGGATGAAAGTTATTTAAAATAGCTGGATCCAAGGCAGGTTTCTTTTTTTTATTTATTTTTTTTTTTAATTGAAAAGTTTTAACATACAATTTTTCCCTTAAAAAACCCCCCTCCCCCTCCCTTCTCCCTCCCCCCCTACCTCTCCCCCCTCCCCCCCCCCGACTTCCCAGAGCTAAATACAAGGTATATACAAGGCAGGTTTCTTGAGGAGGGGCCTTACCACCGCCTCTTTCAAGGCGGCAGGGAAGCACCCCTCACTCAATGAAGCATTGATAACTGCCAGGAGCCAGCCTCGTGTAACCTCCCGAGCCGCATAAACCAGCCAGGAGGGACACGGGTCCAACAGACACGTGGCGGCACTTAATTTCCCCATGATCCTGTCCACTTCATCCGGAGTCACAGGGTCAAACTCTTCCCAAATGTTCTCTGCCAAACCCGTTGCTTCCCCCTCGTCAGATACTGCCCAGTCAGAGTCCAGACCAGCCCGAATCTGACCGATTTTCTCCACCAGATACTCACTAAATTCCTTGACCCGTCCCCACAAGGGGTCCTCTCCCGTCCCTTGATTTAAAAGGGAGCGTGTCACCCTAAACAGGGTGGCCGGGTGGTTATCTGCGGACGCAATGAGGGTGGCGAAGTAAGCACGCTTCGCCACCTCCATTGCCACAAGATAAGATCTAGAAAAGGATCTTAACTGTGTTCGGTCAGACTCAGACCGACTGGATCTCCAAATGCTCTCTAGGCCCCTTCTCCGGCGCTTCATCTCCCGCAGGTCCACGGAAAACCAAGGAGCGAGCTTGGATCTGCGCCGGGTCAGAGGCCGCAAAGGCACAATGCGGTCGAGAGCCTCCGAAGCAGCCCGTTGCCAGGCATCAACTAAGGTCTCGACCGGGCTGTGGGAAAGGGAGGTAGGAATCAATCCAAGCGCCGTCTGGAACCTATCTGGGTCCATCAGGCGCCTGGGGCGGAACCACCTGGTCAGTTCCGCCTCCCAGCAGCGGGGGGTGGCATGACGGAGGCCCAACTGGAGGAGATAATGGTCTGTCCATGAAAGGGGTTGCGATGTTGGAGTAACCCCCCCAGACCATTAAGCCACTGCCCAGAGATAAAAATAAGGTTGGGTGTGTTTCCCCCCTCGTGAGTTGGATACTGAATAATCTGGGTCAGGTCCATGGCCATCATGGAAGCCATGAACTCTCGGGCCACCCCTGATGCACCGCCCAGGGAAGGCAGATTAAAATCTCCCAGAACCATAAGTCTGGGAAACTCAACCGCCAACCCCGAGAGGGCATCGAGTAGCCCGGGCAGAGCCGTTGCTACGCAGCTGGGAGAGAGGTACGTAAGCAACAGGCCCAACTGACCACCAGGGCCCCACCTTAAGAGGAGGGACTCACATCCGCCTGTCTGAGGGGCAGTGTCCTCCCGTGGATGGAGGGCCTCCCTAATAACGACCACCACCCCACCGCCCCTACCCAGAGCCCATGGCTGATGCAGCACACGGAAACCTGGAGGGCATAAATCAATCAGAGGGACCCCTCCCTCCGAGCCCAACCAAGTTTCCGTAATGCATGCCAGGTCTGCGTCCTCCTCCTCGATCAAATCACGGATGAGGGGAGCTTTATTCACAACAGACCTGGCATTCAAATAGATCAGCCTGAGCTCAGGTGGCTGCCCTCCCCCTTCCCCGGGAGAGCAGGTGAGAGCCAGAGGGTCGGAGCGCGCCACAGCTCGAAAATAGCGCGATCCCAGATTACGATATGGCCCTCTGTTCATCCATCTGCCGCCATTCCCAATCACAACAATATGTTGTTCCTTTTTTCTGTCTTTTTCCTCTTTTACTTACTTGGTTATATTACGCTGATTAAATAAATCTAAGGCATTTTAAAGACATGAGGATTACATTCTATGATAGCATGTTTTACATTTCTTAATATGAGGACAGAAGGAATATTACACTTGTGTTCTGATGACCTGCACATATACACTGACACTTAGATGGCTCATCTACTTAGAAGCACACAAAGAGAAGGTGTGGCTGAGTTTTGAGACTCTGGGAAGTATATATGGAATATATAAAGACCTGAGTTGTCTGTGGCATTTGTTGGATTAAAACAACAAGGCCCCTCCTGCTTGGGTGGAAGTGATGCTAATATTACCTAGGTCCTTCTGTTCTTCCCACTCCTGTCTACCATCTAGTTTTGAATTCTTGTGGGTTGAAAATGGCAGGGTGTGTGTATTCATATGCTGAACTGTCCTTGCAACCTAAAGTGATTTCTCCCTGACCTTTTTATAATCTTTGCAGCATATATAGTAATATAGGCATTTTCTCCAAAAGTTGACAGAATTCTCCTAGTGTACTTGAAAATGGAACTTTGCTGAATTAAATGTATTATAGATTATAACACAGATTATAACACAGCATAATATTTACTCCCAATCTTACATTCTTCAGTGGAAAACTGTTACTAATATTTATTACTTTTAATTCACTATAAAATAAAATATTACAAGATTCAACTTTAACATAGTGCAAAACTATCAGTTTTTCTAAATCAAAGACTGACATTCTAATATTGTTACTATTATTTTCCAGTGTATTCCCGGTGCGTTTTGCAATTAAATTTAAATGTAATAAATATGTCAGTTATAACAAGAAGTAATTTTACCGATTTCTATCATTGCTTACATGCTTAGTCTTTGCTGCTGATCATAAGTAAGTTCTATGATTTAGTCTCATAAAAGGAAAGGTCTTTTTTTTCCCCCAGGTCGTATGGAAATATTGCACAGAACTAAAAATCTGGGAATGGGAAACTGTGTGTACTTGTACTTTCATATGAAAAGCTTCATCATTTAGGGGGTAATTACTCCTGGGAGGGGTAATTTGGACATATTTGGGGGTAATGGAGCACTATGTAATAGCTTGTTTGTGAGTCGATGATCCAGTTTGGGATTGCTGCTGCTGAGACGCTTTGTAAAACAACAGTCTGCTTTTTTGTGGTAATAATAATATCACTTGAGACTGAGAAATGGGATAATTGGATCAAAACACTTTAAGAGCCACTGAGGTAGTGGATATTTAATTTTGATATGCACAGAAAGGAAATTATGTATAAATTGGCCAGCAGGTCAGAGTATGAAAGATATAATGAAAGAAGGTACAAGTACAGAGTCTAAAAGGAACAGAGGAAATAAAGGTGTGGTTAAACAGCATACCTGTCAGATATAAGAGGAAGAGACAAGTTTATATTCTCATAGGCAGGGCAGACTGTTGAAAATGTTCTACAAGTACTAAGTCTACAATGAAATTTAGTGGAAGTAGAGGTGATTTAACTCAAATGCATATTGACATACAACCGCAACTTTATTCAATTATACTTTGCAAGAGAAGCAATATTTAAATCAAAGATACTTTGTATCTTTGCCCCTTTAGTTTTTTAATACATAAATGAAAATGTATACAAAAGATTTTTTTCTTGAATTTTTGTTGAAATTCTTTTATGAAAAATATATGAGCAAAAGAATTGAAAGATGATGAGCATGTTTAAATTCGTGTATTCTATTTAGGTATATGGTTTGATTTGCTAAATGTTTGAAAGAGATCTCTTCCTAAATTTCTGTATTATTTAGGGCTAATGGAAATTATTACTGGCAGAATGTTAAGTTTGGGTTGAAGCTTTAGTTTTATCTGTAAAATATTTTTGTTTTGTTTTTCTTTTTACAGAAACATGATCAGGGGCAAGTTCTGTTGGATATAGTTTTCAAACATCTTGATCTGACGGAGAGAGACTATTTTGGTTTACAAGTGGCTGATGATTCTACTGATAACCCAGTAAGCCATACTATTATCTTCCCATTTTCTCTTCTCTTGGCATTTGAGATTTTGTTTTATTGATCATAACATATATGATTATTCTGAGGTTGCTTATGGTGTAGTAAATTATTATGAGCAACATTCATGTTTCACTTCTTTTCCATCTTAAAATAAAATATATCTGGACATTTGTTTTCTGGTACAAAATAATATCTTCAGTTTATTCTCACTGTAAATTCCTAAATTCTCTGGCCCTTTTAAATTGCAACAGATGCCACTGAGAGGCAAATGAAAATCAAGATTCTTATCTTGTCCAGTTCTATACCGTAGTCTATACCGTTATCAGAAATATTTCAGCTCTTAAGGCAGATGTGAATTGATATTAGAAAGAATCTCAATTAGCTTTATCAAAGAATATCTCGTGTTTTGCTGCTACGGTTTATTCTAGGCATCTTAAAAAATATTGGAGGCTGGTCACTAATTTTCAAAATTTGTAGAATCTAAACATTGATATTTCAACAGCTTCTTTTAGAGACTATGGAATACATATCTCCTGATTTTTTCTCACATGTTTAATCTATTTAGCCAATTTGGCTCTGATAGTTTGTTAACACTCCAAGATAGAGAAGGATAGAACAATAGGTATTTCAGTGACTGAAAAAAAAATTAACTCTTACAAAGGTTGCATGTTGTTCTAATTTGAGAGGTTAACATAGATTACATAAATTCTTCCTTTTACTGTTCTTTTTGCTCCTGAGATTTGTGTAATACCTTTATTAAACATAAAATCCCTTTGTATGTACATATGGCAGACTGCATCAGGAAAACAACATGTAATCTTCAGTTCAGACTTTTTCCCTGTGCTAAAATCATGTAACATTGCTTTTAATTTTGTCCGAGAATAGAGTAAGAAATATGGCAATGAATAGGTATCTATTAATAGTGGTCTAATCAGAACCTATAACTAAATTCAGGAATAAATGCATAATAATAGACTAATATCATGCTATCAATAGTAGATGAATATTTGCAATAATAGAAATTAGTCCAAAATGCAAATAACCATGAAAAGAGTTTCTAAATCATGATAAAGTCATAGCCAAGTGCTCACATAAACTGAAAGAAGAGTATAATCTTAATAAGCAAAAAATGAATAGAAAATCAAGGTAATTATGTTTATAATTTTAAGTAGTTTCACAAATCACTGTTTGTATCATATATTTATTTATTTATTTTTGGGACTTATATGCCGCCCTATCTCCCGAAGGAATCAGGGCGGCTAACAACAATAAAAACAACAATACAAAGTTTGCTGTAATACCAAACAGTTTTAACAAAGCTAACCAGCTTGATTTTAAAACAAAAAAAATCTCCACTAATTATTCTTGGTATTCTTAATATTCATCTTATATATTGATAGACACTACTGTATTTTCATCACAATTTCTTTCACCCTAAATAACTTTTGTCCTGTAACTTTCTCCATAGTGTTTGCTCATTTTTATTAATGTAATATTTGTAATTTTTCAAATTCTCCCAAGAATCCTATGGTAAAATAGTATCTTTTTGCTTGCTCGCTCTCCCCCCCATCCTCTGTCTCTGCGTGTGTATCATAAAGTTACTTAGCAAAAGATGGCAGTTTAGTTTGTTGATTTTTATAAAAATCAAATCATAGTGATTCTACATTTTATGAATGTCAACTTCATCTATGATGATTGAGTCTGCAGAGAATGAGTTCTAGAAATCATTTGACTAGAAAAGCACTCATAAATTTTGCACACACAAATTAGTAACACACCCACTGGCTCATAGTACTGAGAGAAGCAAAATTAGGCAAGCGTAATTTCCTAAAGAAAATAGAACTATTTTAAACAGGATACATGTGGCCTTTTGTTCTTTCTAATCACCAGGGTGCACATCTAAATTCAATTTATTCCAAATTGGTTTCTTGTCAAATTGGGGTGGGGGGTGGGGAGGAAAGCCAATATGACGTGTTCATTAGAGGTGTTTCCAGATGACTGTATTAAATGAAAATATTTAATATTTTCAATATTAAAATATACTTTCTTAATCCAGAAATTAAAACTGATAGGGAAAATAATTTCCTTTGGGATTAAATGGGAAAATAATTTCTTTTGGGGTTAAATGGGATTCTCTATTAAAAATGATATATTTAGAGAGGAACTGAAATAATCTTGTTCTATGGATTTTTCCATATGCTTGCCCCACATTGATTCCAACTGTTGTTTTACAGGCTAATTTTAGGTTTTGATGTATAGATTAGGGGACATTTAAGTTTTTAGCATACTATCCCCCGAAGCTATAGCATAATAACTTTGAGATACCTCACGTTATGTTTATCTTGCATTGTTAGCCAAACTGGCTGCATATAATATAATCTGTGAGTGCTGGTTCAGGGTTTCCAGACTAGGTTGAAGAGTTTACCTGTATCTGGCTGTCCAGGATGAATATGCCATGTATTTTATGAACTCTGTGCTCATTTCAGTATCACTGCATACATAAAAACAAAAACCGAGTCTTTAATATTTCCTTGTTTTGAAATGTGGCAAAACGTATTTTGTTTTGGGAAAAAATATAATAAGCCAATATTTTCTCTCCCTCAGAGGTGGCTGGATCCAAACAAGCCAATTAGGAAACAGTTGAAAAGTGAGCAAATTATTTTATCTACTTTGAATAAAAACCATAATTAAATTTAGGTAAAACCTAAATGAAGCTAAAATATCAAATTGTAATCTGATGTTTTGGTTCATTTTAGGAGGATCACCCCACAATTTGAACTTCAGAGTCAAATTTTTTGTAAGCGATCCTAGTAAACTTCAAGAAGAATACACACGGTATTTGTCTTTTTTTATTTTAATAAGACACTCTTTGTTTTATTATGTAAAATATAATGCTATTGGTGTTAAATTTGCATACATTTGATTTTATAGAAGACATTATGTAAGATAGTAGAGCTTCAGCATCAGAGAGTTCTAGAAGAATCCAGTTTTCTGGATCTTTTGCAGTCATTCTTGAGTGAGCATGGGGCAAGTAAGGCTGCATCCATGGTTGTTCTAACATGGTTCAATGTGAAATCCATAATTCTCTTTCCCATGCTATTTGGTATCTACATGAAACGCTTGGGTAGGTTGTGTGCCAGTTAAGAGGGAGTTATTTATCAGTGCAATGATGAAAATGAATTTTATGTATTCATCTCAAGTTAAACGTGGGTGCTATCAAAGTTCTAACTCAGCGTCTGGAGACTGTTGGAGCCTAGATGAGTAAAAGGTGAAATCAAATCTCTGCAAGAAAGTTGTTTATTCTAGATAAGAGTTCCATTGGCCCTAAAGGAGCAAGTGTGTGATTTGGAGTTTCTCTGAATTCAGGCTTCTGGTGGAACGGCAGGTTAAACTCTGGACAGGAAGGGCATTTCCAAGTTTTCACTGATAAGTCAGTTGCAGGTCTTTGGGGACAAGGAGGGATTTTCAACAGTCAGTCAAGCATTCTTCACTCTCAGTTGAACTAAAGCAGTACATTCCATGTAGGCCCTACCTTACATGATTGCTCAGAAGCTACAGGTGGTCCGAAATATAACAGCCTATCTGTTGAATAGAAATAGCACATTTATTAATGTACTACTAAGGCTACAACTGCTGCTTTGGACAAAGTGCTAGTTTTTACATTTAAAAACTGCATGCCTTGGTTCCTGAGTAATTACAGATCCTCTTTTCTTGGCAAAAATCAGGCCACCCCATTCGTGCTGGGTGGGGAGTATATTGAAGGAAAGTGTGCTGAGTGTTCCCATTGACATAAAGAGAGGGCAGTGGGAGCCCAACCATATGCTGAATCTCCTTGAGTACTAGGAGGTAGAAAAGTACATAATTCCTTGTATAAGTATACAGCAGCGTTTCCCAACCTTAGGAACTTGAAGATGCGTGGACTTCAACTCCCAGAATTCCCCAGCCAGCTATGCTGGCTGGGGAATTCTGGGAGTTGAAGTCCACGCATCTTCAAGTTCCTAAGGTTGGGAAACGCTGGTATATAGCAAATATTCTGAACAATTTATTCATAAACACGTATTCAAATTATTCATAAACACATATTCAAATTATATGAAGTCTTCAGTGTATTGATGCAAACTATTGCCTGCCTATGAGATGGACAGATTCATGCTTTCTAAATACATACACATTTGGTAACTTTTTTAAAAAATTCAGTTGCATTTTTAATGTAGAGTAAGATATCTATGTGAACATTTTTTTAAGAGAAGTTTTTTTTGAAAACATTTATTGCTGCAGTTTGTTTTTGCTAAAGTACCTTTAATCTTAGTTGAGTTCCAGCACAGAAATTATTTACAATGTATATTTTAAGAAAAAAAAATCAGACATCTGAATTTAATTTCGTTGTGTATTTGCATACCTGCAGCACTGCATTCATTTAATCTGCTCCTATTGTCCCTTAATACCTGAAAGCCTTCCAGGATAGCACCATTTTGTCTGACAAACAAGTAGTATAAAATAACAAATATGTATAGAATGTATACTCTTTCAAATGTAATGTTCTTTCAATAATATTTTTATTAAGGATTATAAATATAACAGCAAATAATGCAAACTTAGTAAATAAAAGAATAAAAAGAAAAACTGGAAAGTGCAGGAAAGAAAGGAAAAAAGAAAAAGAGGGGAAAAATAGAAATTAAAAACAAAGAATATAATAAAGAAAGGAAATATATAAAGATGTGACTTCTCACCTTTATTCCAAGAAGTATGAAGAATTTTAGTAACTTATCACTTTCTGTTAAAATACAGCAAATGATCTCTTTTTCCTATATCCCATCTTTTGTCTGTAAACAAATACATAAAGCTCAACATTTCAGTACTGATGTCAGCAAAAGTCCACTAAGACATATCAGAGATAACATATCTAATTTAATCTTGATCAAATAAGTCAAGTTGATATTCCTTCCTTTTACTTCTAAAAATCTTGATCTTCAGTTCCTGTAAACAGGGAATCTAGAACCTGATTTGTTTCCAATTTTTCTCTGTTGTTTTCACGAAATTCTTCAAAACTTTAACAAGCCTTTTTTGTAAATCCATTATTGGAAAATTATCCAGGTCAAGTCATCACCCAGTTTCTTTTGTTTGACCAATATAACATCTTTTATCATGTCATTCTTAATGCCTGTCTTTTTTAAAATCCACTTTCAAGTTACCGGTAGTCTCAATCTTGTCAGGTAGAACTTGTTCATCTTCCGTAATATCTTTTAGACATAGTCTGTCTTTAGAGGCAGACACTATTAAAATTAATTTCTGGATCTATTACTCAAAAATATACTTCAATATGTTCATTGTTAATTTTTTTATTCATTCTATAGATGTAAATTGAACATGAGTATATTTAATTAAAATCTTAAGTTCCCTCTAGTCTCTCTACTGTCCAATTTTTAAATTCTTTATCTTACTATGTTTTTCAAAAAACATTTTTTCAATGGGAAAGAATCTTTATATTTAATTCCACATTTATCTGAAATTTATCTGTAGCCTTAATCCATTCATAACTTTCTAATATCTATGAAGGAGAATATTTGTAGCTCAGGCTTGAAATGAGGTATCCTTGATGCTCTCTGAGCTTGGTTATTTTCAGGCAGATGTTTCATTACCCAAACTAGGTAACATCATCAGTGCTAGTAAGGAGTGGGGTTTCTCCTCAAGCACTGATAATGTTACCTAGTTTGGGTTATGAAATGTCTGCTTGAAAATAACTAAGCTTAGAGAGCACCAAGGACGCCTCACTTTCTACTATCAAAGTTTTGATCACCCTTTTGCTATTTATTCACCAAAAAATGTTTTTTAATTTCTTAAACTCCTAATGCTTTAAACCCACCAGTGACCACTATCTGATGGTCTTCTCTTGAGGAGCAGCTGTCCGCAGCACTTCTGAGGAATCTGAACTGTTCTCTTTATCTGGAGAAGAATTATTGAAGAGCCAGCCTATCTACCAGCTTTTAATTCCACCGAGGTCATTGGCTCCATTTTTTGCAGAGTGATCTGCAAAGAAATCCTTTTTTTTACATTAAGTTGCCATTCAGTTTTATTTCAGAGTACAGGTAGTCCTCGACTTACAACAGTTCACTTAGTGAACGTTTGAAGTTAACAGTGGCACCATTTTTCACGACCATTACAGCATCCCCATGGTCACGTGATTTATATTCGGATGCTTGACAACTGACTCATATTTATGATGGTTGCAGTGTCCAGGGAACACGTGATCCCCTGTTGCAACCTTCTGGCAAGCAAAGTCAATGGGGAAACCAGATTCACGTAACAACCATGTTACTAATTTAATAGCTGCAGTGATTCACTTAACAAATGTGGCAAAAAAAGTCATATAATGGGACAGAACTCACTTAAAAATGTCTCAGCAACATAAATTTTGCATTCAATTGTGGTAATAAGTTGAGGACTACATGTATATAATTTTTAAAATGCATTTAATAGATTGGAATGGATCACTAAGATTACCATGTATAATAGGTCTTTCCCTAGCTAGAAGAATGGAAAGACTTGTCCTTTGGTGGTAGTCTCCATGTACCAAGATAACATAAGCAATACTTTAAATTCAAAAGGATAAATTCTAAGAGCCAGGCAAGATAATTTTTAAAGTTGGAATCTTTACCCCAAAAAAGCTTATATAAAAAGGAAACACCTGCCTAGAATATGGAACTAAAATACAAAATCCCTTTACATAAATATAACAAAACCCTGAGCATTTAAACATTTTTACAAATCCTCACTCTCAGTCCATGAATGGAAGCAAGACATTATCTGAGATGCAGAGAATATTAAAGCACCAGATTTAATGCATATGCACCCCAATAGCAGAGTATCTGAAACCTAATTTGATTATTTTTAAGTGTGTATTAATTAAATAAGTGGTTGTAAATATTGATGACAGACCAGTATCATATTTTTCTGACATTGATTATCCAGTCTCAGATGTGGAAGAAATAGGACATGGAGCTAACAAGATTGCCTAACAATTACATTAGATTTCAGATCTTCACCTCAATCTTTTGCATTACTTGATTTATTTATTTTAGTGTAATAATAAAAAGAATTTGACTTTAATTTTTTTGTTTTACTAGCCAAAATAAGGGCATTTCATAAAATTTGAATGCCAAAGACAAAAGACATCTTAATTTTGTTAGATAAGAATATAATAGTAAGCTTGTCAACCTGTTGTTCTTGTTTACTTTTCTTTAAGGTACCAGTATTTTTTGCAAATTAAACAAGATATTCTTACTGGAAGGTAAGATTTGTTTGTTTTACAAACTTGAGCGTCTTGTGATTCAGGGCAGGGATGGGCAGCATTCATTAAACAGCATGACATAATGCTATAATCAAGTGATTGCATGCATTCCGTGAAAAGTTTAAATAAGAATATTGTAAATACATATGTAATAATAGAACATCACATCACATTTTATAATGAATTCAGAATTATACTAAATAGAGTTTAAATGGTAACATTTTCTTACCTGTCTGCTAAAATTCCTGCACTTCCAACAGATGTAGAATTTCTATTCCTTCCACGTAAGGTTTAAGGTTTATTAAATTTATATACCGCCCTTCTCCCTGAGGACTCAGGGCGGCTCACAACAATAAAAAGTTAAAAGATATAAATACAAAAATTAAAAGACGATTAAACAATATAAGAAATAAGAACAATTTAAACCAATAAAAAACCAAATTTAAAAACCATGATCAGTCCAGGCCAGCTTGTTGGAATAACCAGGTCTTTAGGTGACGGCGGAAGGACTGAAGGTCAGGGGCCATCCGCAGCTCCGGGGGCAGTTCGTTCCAGAGGGTTGGTGTGCCCACAGAGAAGGCTCTCCCCCTGGG
The DNA here is from genome assembly GCF_947247035.1 of Vipera ursinii. Lineage (NCBI taxonomy): Eukaryota > Metazoa > Chordata > Lepidosauria > Squamata > Viperidae > Vipera > Vipera ursinii. The sequence continues at coordinate 126,630,774 of NC_139512.1, forward strand.
GGTCACCAGCCGGCATTGCCTGGCCGATGGCACCCTGAGGAGGCCGACTCTGTGGGAGCGAACCGGGCGATGGGAGGTTGACATTGGCAGCAGGTGGTCTCGCAAGTACCCTGGGCCTAAGCCATGTAGGGCTTTAATATGTTCTCGTGACAACGTTTGTTTTGAAAGACATGTTAGGATTCTGAGAAACATTTGCCTCTCTGCAAGTTGCCACCTACAAAACACAAACTCTGATTTCACATGTTAATAGATTTGGAGATCTTGTCACTCTTTATCAAGCTAGGATATAAAAACTGGCTCTTAATAAATCCTGGCTTGTCTAGATGTCAGGATATCTGGTTTTGATATTAATAAACAAATTCCCTTTTTTATGGTTATAATAAGAGAAACACAGAACCACTGATAGGCTGCATCAGTATTCATTTTGAACATAGGAAACCAACATTATTCAGAATTCTGGCTTAGTATTTTGATATGTCTATACAGATAGTCCTCAGTTAATGACTGCCCTGTTTAGTGACCATTTAAAGTTACAATGGTGGTGAAAAATTAACTTTATGACTAGTTCTCGTACTTATGTCACATTGCAGTGTCCCTACGTGATTACCATTTGGGCACTTTGTAACCAATGCACATTTATTTATTTATTTATTTATTTATTTAATTTATATACCGCCCTTCTCTCAAGAGACTCAGGGCGGTTAACAGGGCAATACGTAAAAGACAGATACAAAAGTTAAAATTATTAAAAATTATTAAAAGTTAAAATTATTATTTACAACCATCGCAGTTTCCCACAGTTATATGATTGCCGTTTGTGAACTTCACACCTGGCTTCTGACAAGCAAAGTCAATGGAGAAACCAGCAGTAAAATCACATGATGATTTTAATAACTTAATGACCCCAGGTGATTTGCTTAACAACCACAGTGGAACTGATTTTGTAAATTCTGTGTGGCGATGTGATATTTCACAGAATGGTTGCCCGGCTTAATGATAGAGTTGCTGGTCCCAATTGTGGTTATTAAGTGAGGAATATCTACATATCAGTTTATTCATATCCAAAAATAATTAAATGTATACTTTTAATCATTTAAATATCAATTGATAGGTTTATTTTTATTTTTAAAAATAGGAAAGTATATCAGCTCATGAAAAATATGTGTTCTGTACAAAGTTTTCATAAGGAAACATAGCCACACAGTTCAATAGGTTCACCTAATTTAGATAGATTGGTAAAACAGTTTGGATTTAAATATTGTAGTTCATAGTTGATATTTGTTAGGTTTTGTTTTTTACCTTTTACAGATTGCCCTGTCCTTATAATACTGCTGTACTCTTGGCTTCTTATGCTGTTCAGTGTAAGTACATATGTAAGTGTTTAAAACTGAGAACATAATGATCATGCTCTATCTTGTCTGACACTTTGTGTTACCTTGTGTCCCTTTCCTACAAATACATGATATTTACAGATCTATATAACAGAAAACTGATAGCTCTTCTCCAATATTGCTCCCTAACAAGTGATATTTTAGATATGTTGCCTGTACTCAAAGTGCTAATCAGTACCAGACTAGTAACCATAGAGTCTCCTCCTTTTGTCCACTCTGCTTTTGAAGCTAGCAAAATCACTATATTTTAATAGTTTAAATAGTTCTATAGTTTAAATATGCTTTAATTTTTTTTAATGTTACATTTAGCTTTCCCGATTAAGCTAGTTTTTAATGTTGATCTGATGCAGATTTTATATTTTAAAATATACTTCATTTGATTAAGTGTGTTTCTTTAAATGGCTTGTATTGCAATCTTACAACTTTTACAAATCTCTGTTTGGTTTATTCCCCCAAAGGTAAGAATATGTTTGCTGTCATAATATTATTAGTAACGTTGATTCATTCATTACGTGCTGTCAGGTTGGTGTCAATTCTTAGTGGCCACATAGATGGATTTTGTCCAGAAGGATTTTGCACAACGTGGTCTTTCAGGTTTTCCAAAGGGACACCCATTACCACTGTAATTGAATGGATATACCTTGCTGCTGGGCCTTCTTTTCTTCCCTTTCCTTCTGCCTTTCCCAACATTATAGACTTCTGCAGAGGGCTAGTTCTTATAATGTGTCTAGTTATTTGTGCCTTGAATGAATTCTGGTTGATTTCTTTGATGATCCATTTGTTTGTTTTCTTGGCTGTCCACAGTATTTTCCAGAGTCTTCTTCAAAAGTTCAAAAGTATCAGTCCCTTTTCTAGCCTGCTTCTTCAGATTAAATTTTTCACTTACATAGAGTGCTATAAAGAAAATTACAGTTTGCATTAATTTATATTTACATTTACATCTTAGTCTTTTTTTTACTGTGTAGTGTCATTAGCATAACACAGGTTATTTACGCTTCATCCAGGGGATGGTATGGAATTCTCAATTTTCTAAATACTTTCTACAGCATGACATGACAAACACAATTAGAGGACTTTTTATAATCAGTTAAGTACACACTGACTTATTTTGGTATTCCTTGGCTTTCTCATTTGTCTTGTGTGCATCAGCAATAATTTCTCATGTTCCTCAGGCTTTTGTAAATCCAACTTGAACATCTGGCATATTTCTTTTCCTGGAATATACCAGAACTCTAATCTGCATTGGATGATCCTAAGCATTATTTAGCTAGCATGTGAAATTAAGGATATTATACTGTGGTTTTCAGATTCTGTTAAATCCTTTTTTTTTTTGCTATTGGTATGTAGATTAAACCTTCCAGGTTGTTAGACACTGTTTTTCTCTCTCCAGATTTGCTACCACAATTTAAGTTAGAACTGTTATTTAGTTTTCTTCTGTTGTTTCATGTATTTCTGTAGATATGCCATCAATGTAACCTTCTGACTCGCTCAGGCCAGAGTGCTGATCTAACTTCATCTTCTAGTTCTAGATGTTCTTGTAAGTAGGAGTATCTTCTATGGCATCTTCGATGTTGAAATCTCTATTGTACATAGTTTCAGTGTATTCCTTCCATCTTTTTTTAATCTTCTTTGGATCAGTTACTGTCTGTTCCTTGGGTGAAGTGAGCTGCAGCTCACGAAAGGTTGTAACTTGTAATATTTTTTTTAGTTAGAAAAGGTCCTAGCAGTCTCTTTCTGATTCTTTGATGATTCTTTGCTATCATCGACTAACATAGTTCTTCTTGTAAAAAACTGTGTGTTGGTATCCTTTAGTGTGCCATTTTGAAGTTAGAACTTATTTCTCATTGGAGATTTTTTGGAATACTTACCCCATTTTTCCGTGTACGTTTCCATTTCCATTTACAGTTTTGTCTCTTCTAATAGCTATTTCAAATTGTTCATTGTTCCTGTGATCTTTTTTTTTGGGGGGGGGGTTGAGTAGGTGTTGCATTTATCTCGTCTGACATACAATTTGCTTTCTTCTGCTTCTTGATCTTTGGCAATCTTTACACATTCATTCTTAACAAATTCTTTAAGTTTATTGCTTAGTTCCTCTGATCCTTTATCAATAAGGTCCAAAGCTTCTAAATGATTCCTAATGTTCTCGTTAAAAATGATGGGTATGTGCTCAAGATCATATGATAAAAACTGCTTGGCTTTCTTCTTCCACTTTACCTTAATTAGGTAATTGTATATGACCAATATCTAATCTGTTCTACAGTTGGTCCTGCCCATGTCTTTGTTGTTAATAATTGAGCTCTTCCACTTCCTTCTGCCAATAATATAGTCAATCTGATTTCTGTGTGCTTCATCTGGGAAATACTGTGTATGTAAAGTGGTGCTTTAAAGTTTGTGAACCCTTTTAAATTTTTAATATTTCTGCATAAAAGTGACTTAAAATACGACCTGTTTTCACGTCTTAAAATTAGACAAAGAGAATCCAATCAAATAAATGAACTATAAATACACTTGCTCATTTATTCATTAAGTAAAATAATCCAAAGCTACTATTTGTATGTGGCAAAAGTAGGAGAACTTTTAGAATTATCAGTTAATTTGAAGGGGGAATTAGAGTCAGCTATATCAATCATTGAAATGATTATCAGATATGTATGTAGAAGGTCCTGCATTATTTGAAGAACACAATTCTGGGTATTCACTACAGTCTGTGAACGTGTTTCATGGCTCGAACAAAGGAGATTTCTGAGGACTTCTGAAAAGCAGTTGTTGAAGTTCAGCTGGCTGGGAAAGGTTGTAAAACTGCTTCCAAAGAGTTGGACTCCACCAATCCTTTATTACCTTTGCAATTATGGTGAATATCTGTAGCTCGGATGTAGGATGAGGGTGAAGTTTCATTCTCCAAGCTTGCTGGTTGGTTAACATTTCGTTAACAGGCTCTAATCTCTACCCACACCTACACCAAACACCAGTTCAATTGGAGCAACATAAAAATCATTGGGCACCCTACCACGCGCCACGCTCGTGTCTCCATCGAAGCCTGGCACTCCAGGAGCAATTCCATGAAAAGACACATCGACCTTCAACCAGCCTATGAACCCCTCAGGATCCAAATCAACCGCAAAGCCAACCAGAGTCAGCACCGACCCTCAACCAACCCACGTAAGCCCTCTTTCCCCCCCACAGCAGTTCCCCTCCAAATGAGCCTGACCTGATGTAACCTCCCCATCACAGGATTCTCACTGATGACTCACATCTGACCCATCACAAGACCCTTACTTGACACACCCACACCTGAAGCCCTTATAAACAGAAGAACACTGACAATGACATCCCCTAAACTCCACAGATGTTACCTAGCCTAGTTCAGAAACCAACCCACAAGCTTGGAGAATAAACCTGCACCCTTGCTTTGTTACTTTCCCCAGGAGTGGTCAACCAGTCAAGATCACATCAAAAGCAAGGCATGTATGTAATACTCTGGGAGGTCTCAAAAACTCCTAGGGCAATTTCTTAAGAAACTAAAGATCTGTCTTGTATTGACAAATGACAGTCTTCATGAGACCACCATCAAAAACATTGCACAACAATGGTATGGATGGCAGTAATGTAAGGAGAAAGCCACTACTCTCCAAAAAGAACATTGCTGCTTGCCTACAGTTTGTGAAAGACCATAAAGCTATTGGAAAAATGTTTGATGCATGGATGAGACCAAGCTAGAACACTTTTGCTTGAATGAAAAGTGTTTGGTAAAAGGCAAATACTAGTTTTCAGCATTTCTGTGAAATGTGGCTTGAGCCTGCTTGCTTTTTTCAGACCAGGACACCTTGCCATCATTGAATGACTTATGAACTGAAGCTCAAGAGAAAGTGGGTCATGCAACAATATAATGACCTAAAATACAAAGTAGTACAGCCAAAGAATGATTAATATTGAAGTTAAAGTTACTGTTTGGTAATGGCTAAGTCAAGGTCCTGATTTTAATCCTATAGGAATGATGTGGAAGGAGGCTAGTTCTTGTGTAGAAGCTCTCCAGCATCCCTTAGTTGAAGCTGTTCTATAGGGAGAAGTGGACTAAAATTCCTCCAAGCCAATGTGCAGGACTGATCAACAGTTATTAGATACATTTTGTTGCAGTTATTGCTGCCCACAATACTCCACTTACTGAAAGCAAAGATTCATATACTTTTGCCACACACAATATATAGCACGAATCCATTGACAGTTGCTGATATATGACACAAGTTTATTTCTACCTTAAGGTTTTCTGATAGTATGTTATGTTTAATTTTTTTTAAAAAAGGTTTAAAGATGAACAATGCATACTTCAACTTCAGACAGTGGCACATAATTTTAATGATTATTTTGAGATTTGTGGTATGTCTAATCTTACCTAACTGTGTCTAAACTTACTTATTTAGACTTATATAAAAACTTTCAACACAGAAGATAGAAGAAAACACAGTTTAATAATCTGGAATATTAGAATGTTATTGGACCAATATATTTCTTGTGTGAACAGGGTTTTCTTAAAAAAAAAAAAGTTTGCACTAGTTCAGTGATGGTGAACCTGATATGTATGTCAAAGGTGATACAACATGACATTTTAGGTGACACGTCAGCTTTCAACGCCTGACAACAGTTAATCTTGAAAGCATGGCCCGGTACTTGTGTGTGTTTTTTGATGGCTACAGAGAATAGCATGTGCTCTCACATAGCCTCTGGAAGTTGCACAAGAACAGGGTGTGCTTTCACACAGTTTTTGAAGGCTGCAGAGCCTGTGGAAGAGCTTTCTCTGAAGCTGCTTCAAGAGCGAAGGCCTTTTGTAACCCAGAGCAGCCCTGGGTAGGCCACAGGGGCCTGCAAACAAAAAGAACATCTCTTGCAGGTAAGAGGCATGTGGCAGATCCTGGGTAGCATTGACTGCGGGGACAAATATTTCATTCCTCAAGACTTGTGCGTCTTGGGGAATGGTACGAAGCAGCCTTTTTGAGTGGCAGCAATGACTTTAGGGCTAAAATCAAAGCCTGGCCTCTACCTAAGGCCCAGCTCAGCTCTAACACATCTAGAACACTGTTCAGGGTGGCCTAGATGGAGGATGGAAGATGGAAAATTGTTTCTCATTTGTTGGTGGTGGGGGTGTTAACATGCCAGTATAGTCAAGTTGAGCATTTTTTGAATTTTTGACATGCCAAGCCCAAAAGGTTTACCATCATTACACTAGTACAACAGAAAGGCACTTAGACATACATTATTTTTATAACAGTCCAAAAGAAGTTACTTACAAAACACGTTCAGGAACATTGTATGCAATTGAACATTTGTTTGAAATTTTATTTGTAGTAACTGCCACTCCCAGGGAGGCAAGTAGATTTGTAAGTTGAACTGTAGCTTATCTCTTGGAAATTGGGTGTAGTTCAAAGAAAAATTTCCAGGGGCACCTGCAGTGCAATTTTGTCTATATTACTATGGTTGACTATGCATATAAATATATTTTTTCCCCAAAAAATACTTAATAATGTTCAGTGTTGCTTATAGAGATACAGGTAGTTCTCCGTTTACAACCACAATTAAGCCCAAAACATCTGTAGGTAGGCAAGACAGTTGTTAAGTGGATTTTAGCCCACTTTACGACCTTCCTGGCCACCACTGTTAAGTGAATCACTGCAGCTAAGTTAGTAACACGGTTGTTAAGTGAATTTGGCTTCCCCATTGACTTTTCTTTTCAGAAGGTTGCAAAAAGTCATCACAAGAGCCCGAGAGACTACGTCATAAATATGAGTCAGTTGCCAAGCGTGTGAATTTTGATCACATGACCATAGGGATGCTGCAACCGTCATAAGTGTAAAGACTGGTCCTAGGTCACTTTTTTCAGTGCTGTTCTAACTTCGAACAGTCACTAAATGAACTGTTGTAAGTCGAGGACTACCTGTACTATCATCAAATATTTAATATTAGAGGAATGGTACTAGAATATCAAATAATTCAATTGAATTACATCTGTGGTTCAATGAAAAAAAATTTTGAGGGCTACTCATATGGAATTCATAGGGCTTGTTTTCAAGCAAACTTGCACCAGATGGTTGAAATCTTTCTGGCACTAATATTCAAAAATTGATTCGTGTATATTCATCTTTACAGGATTACATTCAAGTTGATTCATTTGTGCAAAGATGTGAAGAGATAACTGTTTTTATTTGCATATCTCTTGTTTGTTCTGCAAGTTGTGAAACAGGGCTGCTGTTATATAAATAGCTTATTTTAACTTTCAGCTGAACTGGGAGACTACAACCTTACAGATAACTTCCCAGGCTACCTCTCAGATTACTCTTTCATCCCTGGCCAGCCTCAAGACTTTGAAAAAGAAATATCCAAACTACATCAGCAACATATGTAAGCATGACAAAAATATAGAGTTATAATCAAAAAATGATATAGCAGAACTATTATGTGTGTGCAGATCAAAAGTAGCCGTCTGAATTGTAACCTACCTTTTTCCATGGTGTGTTATTCACTACTTATGAAGAAATAAAGCATTTAAACAAACATAATTGCAGTCCCATAAAAACGAGATATGGTGAAAAAGCACGCCCTTGTTCTTTTTTGATACTATATTTATGCTGAGTTCCTACTAATAGGGTCTATTAAATAAGGTATGCAAAATTACACTTTTGCAATCAACAATTTCTGTATAATACTGAAAGTACATTCTTCTGCCATCTACAGAGCTTCAATATAAAACTATTTAATCAAAAAATAATTTATTAAATAAAAACAATATGTAATATATTATTAACATTTTCTCCCCTTTTTGAAATACCACATTTTATGCAGAAAGTTTTGTTTTTAGGCAAGGACTTAGATTTTACAAGCATTTTAAAAGAATTTAAAGAATTTGCCTGTTTTTGCCTCCATATAGAGGTTTGTCTCCAGCTGAAGCAGAGTTTAGTTATCTCAGTACTGCCCGAACCTTAGAACTCTATGGAGTTGAACTGCACTATGCAAGGGTAGGTTTGAATTAATTGTTACTGTTTTAATGGATATCAGCTGTAAACTTGTTTTGTAGGAATTATCAGTTTTAAATACATTTAAGTATTCAGAGTAACTGAGTGTGAATTTAAAGTGATATATTCATAATTTAATCCACTTATGTTTTGTTTTACATAACCCATTTACTTAATGCTTTTAATAAAAAAAATTAACCATAAACCTGGCTCATAAAGTAATTAGTATTTTAAAGGGCTGTAATTTTGTCCACCTTTACATATGAGTAAATGTTAAGTGCTTCTAAATTGTATTCAAAGTTTTTTTTCCACATGGTATGCTTAAAAATGTATTGATGGAAAGTAACTTGATTCTCTTAATTTTCATGGGGCACCTTATAATTAAAATCATAACTTATTAAAATTAAAAAAGGAAAGTTTGTAGTAGCAAATAAGTAGTAACTATTGAGTGCTAAGTTTTGAATTGTTTCCTCTCTCCCTCTCCTCTGTACTTGATTAATCTGGTTCTTCCATCTCCTTATCTTTTCTTATTATTCTTATTCTTATCTTATCTATAGTAATAAAGAGCTTAGATAATCAAGGTGCTCAGCTGAGCATACAATCCATTGCTGACACATCCACATACATTTTAGTCCAATAAAGGAGAAGAAATCATGCATATGCTTCAGGCTTCATTGTGTGTGTATGTATGTATATGTATATGTATATGTATATGTATATGTGTATGTGTATGTGTATATATATATATGTGTGTGTGTGTGTGTGTGTGTGTGTGTGTGTGTGTATATGTATGTATATGTAAGGGACGCTCAGTGGGTTAGGACGCTGAGCTTCTCATTCAGAAGGTCGGCAGTTTGGGGGGTCGAATCCTGAGTGCCGTGTAGCAGAGTGAGCGCCTGTTACTCGTCCCAGCTTCTGCCAACCTAGCAGTTCGAAAGCATGTAAAAATGCAAGTAGAAAAATAGGGACCACTACAGTGGGAAGGTAACAGCATTCCGTGCGCCTTTGGCATCTAGTCATGCCGGCCACATGACCACGGAGACGTCCTCGGACAAGCGCTGGCTCTTCAGCTTTGAAACGGAGATGAGCACCGGCCCCTAGAGTTGGAAACAACTAGCACGCATGTGCGGGGGAACCTTTACCGTGTGTGTGTGTGTGTGTTTGTGTGTGTGTGTGTGTGTGTGTGTGTGTATTCATTCACAGTCTCAACTATAGCAGTTAACAATCTTTCACCGATACATTATCTTTTCTCCTCGCCTTTCCCACTGCCCCCCCCATTCCACTGAAATGTATAAATAAATACATTGACATGGAATATAAGAAGCGAGTATCAGCTTCTGAAGTCTTATTGCAAACAATAAGCGGCTGCCTTTAAGATCAAGGTATCATAAACTTTGCCCTCTTTCATAGATGCAGTTCTTACCTAAAGAGCTTAGAGAATCAGGAAATGCATGTGATCTTATAGTTCAGAGTTCATGATAGAATCAAGGACATTTGTTTAGTGTTTCACTTATTTTTTTAATCAGAAATAGAAAATTGCACTTTGTAATTAATTTAGTTATAAGAATTAATTTAATATGTTTTCTGGTTAATTAAATATTGAACTTTCCTTAAGCCCAGAAAAGAGGGAGAACAAGTTTTGGAAGAAGGCTAGCAACCACTCCCTGTTATACATAGCATAATGTTGTGATGATATCTGCTTCAGGGCATTTAAAGACGGCCATGTTTAATCAGAATGTTCAGTTATAATATTACAGCTAGTTCTCGACTTATGACCACAGTTGGGAAGAGAATCTTGGTCGTTGAGTGAAGTCCCAGTGCCGGGGTGTTTCAAGGGGGGAGGTCCTGTGATTCCTGGCGCAGTCGGTGTGTGAGTTGTGAGGGTACTGCAGTACAGTGCAAAGCCATAGCCACTCCTGGGGGCTTCAGCGGTCCCAGCCCAGCAATATCGCACTTGTCATTGGCAACACTAGAGCCTCTTACACAGGCATTTTCATAACATAGCAGTTTACTATATTATTTCAAGTTTTGTGATGATTCTAATTTTGTTTCATAAGGTAGTACCTTAAGATCAGCTCTATTTAAATATAGAGTAGTTCTATATAAGAGAAGCTTAGGATGTTGCTTGATAGTGACATTATGGGGAACGTAGAAGAGCCGGAATATAATATTAAGTCAAAAGATATTTTTCCCTTAATGCAAATTGACATTAAAGACTCATCAAGGAAGAGTTATTGCTTCTTTACAAATGATAAAAGTTGTAAGAAAAGAGAAAATAAGTATTCATAATTTTCCTGTTCTTTTTGTAGGATCAAAGTAATAATGAAATTATGATTGGAGTAATGTCAGGAGGCATACTAATTTATAAGAACAGGGTACGAATTAATACCTTTCCATGGTAAGGATATGTTTTTAAAGTATTATTATTTCCTATGTACAGGTATTCCTTACTGAATGACATTAATTAGGACTGGAAACTCCATCATTAAGGGGCATGGTCATAAGTAAGTTAAGGAAGAACTTTTTGTGACCTCAACTCTTCCAACATCCTGCTGGCTTCCCTCTTGACTTCATTCTTCAGAAGCCAGCAGGAAAGGTTACCAGTTGCAGTCAAATAACTGCAGGGCACTGCAGTGGCTGTAACTGTGAGGACTGATCAAAACTAGGATTCATTAGTGTAGATGGCATTCAGACGTTCGCTGGATGAGTAGTTGTTAAACAAGGGCCACCTATACTATAGTGATAGCTTTCGTTTTTAAGTATACATCTAAGATCTAAGTTGGTCACCTTTTTATATACTAAGAATTGTAAAAAAAAAATGCCTCCGAATACTACATGCTGCAGTGTTTATAGGTTAGATTTTTTGGGGGGGATAAACATGTCGGACTAATTTTTAATCAACTCTTTAAGAGTCAGTGTTCAATATTATGCCTTCCTGACCAATTGCAGTTTCCAAAAGTTCTTCAAGGACAAACTCATGCAAAGCAGGTTGCAATAAGTAAGGTGTGTGTGGTTGTGAGCAGTGTCTTTTGATCTAGGAAATCACTGTAATGGTATATGAGAAAAACCTTGAGAGACAGGGTGAAGAAATGCTGCCCAGGAAACAGATAAGAGTAGGTATAGCCCGCAGCTGGGCTGAGAAAGAGGCTCAGAAGTAAGCCTCCCTAGCTTCTCATGCTGTAAAGGAAAGAACAGGAGATTTGTACTCTCAGACGTGCAAGATTCTATTAATATAGTCTTGCAATAAAGTAGAAGTAGTACATCTGGCTATGTTTCCTGTCCAGTCTACCTGGGAAGACTGATAGGGTGCAGATGGGCACACCAGATCTATTTTTTCTCTTTGAGCAGGAGCCAAGATTCCTGGAGAACCTCCAGATGGCAACTACCTCTGACTGGAGGAATGTGGCCTCAACCAAAGTTAAAGATGTCTGATCATCAGATGCGAGGGATCGTAAAACCCACAGTCAGTTAGTCTCATTAGGGTTGAGCTGAAGCTAATTCTTTCCCATCCAGGCCAATACAGCCTCCAGGCATTGGGAAGGCACCTTGATAACATCACTTGGGTGGCCCAAGGCAAAGATATGCACTAATGATACTTAACTCTGTACCAACAAATGACCGCACCCAGCAGCTTCATGTAAATGTTAAATAGAAATAGGGAGAGAGTTGAGCCCTGCTGCACTTGACAGACCAAAGGCCTAGAACTGGACTTCTCCCCTCACTATCCCCCCCCAAAACACCAAATAGAATCGATCTTGGAGGAAGGAGAAGAGCCACTGATGAACAGTGCCTCCCACTCCCAACCCTCTCAACTGGATTAGAACACGGGTGTCAAACTCGTCGCGTCATGTGATGTGTCATGATGTATCGTGACTTTTTTTTGCATTGCCGGAGCTAGGGTGGGTGCGGCCTCCGTATGAGGCAACCAGCCCGTGGGCTGGCAGTTTGACACCCCTGGCTTAGAAGGCTATCTTGATTGATGGTATTGAAAGCAGCTGAGAGGTCAAGCAGGGCTAGGATGACCATACCGTCCACTTGTTTACTTAATTATCTACTCCGGTTATCAGGCCAATATAGACCTATATAGTATTAAGAGATTATGTCGCTTTTTAAAAATGTTTTCTTACTCATGATTAAGATAAGTTTAAATGATTTTTGTTCTCCTATTTTTCATGCATTAGTATTGTATTTTCCAATGACAATAATGAGCCATTCAAAATAGGAATCTATAGGTTTTTAGTTGCCTGAATTATTTCCTGCATTCATAGCTTTTGTATGTAAAAAATAATTTATATCCTGATAAACATAATCAAGAGATAGGCAGCCCATATAAATTGAATAAATAAATATAAGAAAAGACACTTTTGCTGATAATAGTCTTTGAGGTATAGTGCTACAGTGATAAAATTTAGGCTGGAACAGATTTAGACAGGTAAATGAAATGATGGATATTTGTCTTGTGAATGTTGAATGTAGTGACCATCCTTGTCCAATTAATACATCTGATTATTGATTATCCTATTGTGATTTTTTTTATTTCATTAGGTTGAAGATTATAAAAATTTCTTTTAAGTGCAAACAGTTTTTCATTCAACTTAGAAAAGAATTAGTGAGTATTGATACTTCTAATTAATATATTTCATACTAGATTATATTTTATTTTGAATGAACCTTTATTGTCAAAGTACAACCATGTATACATTGAGATTGGCTGAGCCTCCCTTCGTGCCCCCACCCCCAACTTACAGTGACACAAACCCTCCATCTTATTACATCATGTGAGCTAATTGCACAACACACCGGCCTCGCAAGTCAATCATGCATAAAGTTTATAAAATTATATCCCGTTCAAAAGCCTAACAGCCCATGGATAGAAGCTGTTCTTCAGCCTGTTGGTACGGCTGCCTATACTCCTATATCTCCTACCCGATGGTAGGAGAGTAAAGAGGTACCGTCCAGGGTGTGAGTCATCCCTGAGAATTTTCCTCAGTCTTCCAAGGCAGCAAGCCCTGGCGATGTCATCTAGTGGTGTCAGGGGACAGCCAACAATGTCTTGTGCTGTGCTCACCACCCTCTGTAATGCTTTCCTATCCGCGGTGCAAGTTGTTACAACACCATATGGATAGTTTTTGTACCTCCGCCCTGTATGCTGTCTCATCCCCACCTGTAATAAGACCCACCACTGTAGTATCATCTGCGAACTTAATTATTGCAGTAGATGGGTCGGATGATACACAGTCATATGTGTACAAAGAGTACAGATAGGGGCTAAGCACACAGCCCTGTGGCGAGCCGGTGCAAAGCTTCAGGGGGGTGGACAAAGCAGACCCGACCCTCACTGTTTGTAACTGGTCCCTGAGAAAGTCTTGAATCCAGTCGCAAATTTCAAGTCAGTCAGCTTCTCGATGAGAATGCTCGGCAGAATGGAAATGTTCTTTGTAGAGCGTACCTGATTAAAATACGAAAATAAATTAATTTTATAATTGTCTAATAGTAGGCTAAACTATTGTTAATATAGTAAATCTGGCTGAAATTATTCTTTGTATGTAGAGCCAGAGGGAAATTGAAAAAGGCCATACATGTCTGGCTTATAGTAGTAGCAGCTTGATGATAAGAAGCTCTCTGAAATTGTTGATAACCTCCTTTTGGAGGGAGGAAGATAAAAAAAAATGCTACAATCTGCTATCATCAATCTGTGACTGTAGTCACAAAGCTTTCCTCCTGGACAGGTTGGCCTTTCATCTTCCAGCACCTTTGGTCCCTGTCCTACTGAATGTTGTCACTTTTAATCTAACAATGTTTCTGTTATTGCTAGCAGGTTCCTAGCTATTAGGAAAGCAGAAGCACTGGCTTAGGCTGATAGGAAGCTGATAATTGCTTCTGAGCATTAACAGCTGGCGGCTAATCTATCACTCGTGGCAGAGAAATTATATAGATTGACAGGGATGGAAAAAAAAATGTGGATTTTATTTACCTTTTTTGGTGCTCACTAAGCCAAAGCCCTCACATTAGTTCACTCTAATGAATCCTGTACCAAACTTTACCAATTTAACGTTGTGTGTATTTGGGGATGGGGTTGTGAAGCAATACTATTTATATAATACTTGTGCTATCTCCATCTTACATACATTGTAGTACTTAAATAAGAATCCTTTGGAACTGACAAACAAATATATATCCTTTCTTTCTAGCATGAATCTAGAGAAACTTTGTTGGGATTCAACATGGTGAATTATCGAGCATGTAAGAATTTATGGAAAGCTTGTGTAGAACATCACACTTTTTTTCGGTTGGACAGACCACTGCCACCTCAGAAGAACTTTTTTGCACATTATTTTACTTTAGGGTCAAAGTTTCGGTACTGGTAAGTTGCATCTCTATTTCATATGATGGTATAGGAATAATAAAATAAATATTACAATTGAAAACTTACTATAAAGTTGCTGCTGTTAATTTGATAGCCCAAAGATGAGGAAAAAAAATTTGGTGGCCAAGTATTATAAGATTTGGGGGAGTATACATTATATGCGTAGATGAGATTGGATGCAAGAGAAAGATTTGTTGATGTCTTTGTTTTTTAAACTGATTTGTGTACTTTAGCTTACCCTGCGGTATTCATATTTCTATAACATGACAGGAAACTGCTCTTTCAGCAGGCTTTACCATCCACATGACTCCTAGGTTACTTCAGGAGCCTTCAGTCCTCGGTGCACAGATTAGTCACCCACACTGCACCCAAGCACATTTCTGACTCATGAATTTTGTTTGAAAACAGGTTGCTACATAGACCTAAAGGTAAAGGTAAAGGTTCCCCCGCACATGCGTGCTAGTCGTTTCCGACTCTAGGGGCCAGTGCTCATCTCCGTTTCAAAGCCGAAGAGCCAGCGCTTGTCCGAGGACGTCTCCGTGGTCATGTGGCCGGCATGACTAGACGCCAAAGGCGCACGGAACGCTGTTACCTTCCCACCGTAGTGGTCCCTATTTTTCTACTTGCATTTTTACGTGCTTTCGAACTGCTAGGTTGGCAGAAGCTGGGACGAGTAACAGGCGCTCACTCTGTTACGCAGCACTCGGGATTCGACCCGCCAAACTGCCGACCTTCTGATCGACAAGCTCAGCATCCTAACCCACTGAGCCACCACGTCCCTACATAGACCTAGCACCCCTGAAAAAGAACTGGTTTAGTCGGAACTGCATTAGGCTACATACATTGGTGACTTCCCCCCCCCCTCAGTTTGGCTGCAGTTTAAAATGAGTTGGAAAACTTATTGACCACTTTGTGTGGTCAAACCAAGGAGGGAAATAGGCAGTACCAAGAGTGGCTGTAATTATCATGGGAAGGAGACCATTAAAGCAGTGTTCAGGTCACAGAATCTTCCAGTTAGAAATACCTAAGCAGAAGTTGTATTTGTAGTGATGATGTTCTCTGACGCTTTTAAAGACAGACAGACAGACACCCCTAAATGCAAATACAGCTAAAGTAATCCTACGGATAGGATGTGCACATTATTATTTGTAGGATTACAGGAAGGCAGTCTCATTGTTTGTTTATTGTTGGCAATACTGTTACAAATTTTTCTCTTCATTTTGGAATTTCACGCTATTTTTTTAAAAAAATTTTTTAGACAAAATACTTATTTTTCTTTACAATCTCAATATTACACTTCCCTTTCAGTGGGAGAACAGAGGTTCAGTCTGTACAATATGGCAAAGAAAGGGCAAACAAGGACAGGGTGTTTGCCAGGTAAGCCATTTAAAGTGACTTTCATGAAATATGATAAACATATTCATATAGCCTCGTTTAGAATTCTCCTTACTTTCAAAATGGATTGGGCATAACCAATCAATAATAACCCTGTATAGAGGTTCTCTTGACACATAAAATTTTAGACACATGGAAGAAGGAACAGGACTGGGTTTCTTGCCATCCTTCCCAGGGAAATATGGAGGCTGATCAAGACTCCATTGGCTTTCAGCATTGATGACTCAGATCTGATGGAAATCCTGATCCGCAAAAATTCAGAATTCCATGAAGGGATGTTTTATTCTTTACACATAGTGAACCTATTTTCTCCGTTTGCTCAGTTAACTCCCTCTAGAATATCTCCCAACTCCTGGTATTATTCTAGTTGGGCCATAGACTTGCCCAGAAACTAATATCGTTCAAAGGTGATATTGTGCAGCATTTTTTCATTGTTTACCTAGATCTGTTTGGTCTAGCATTTAGAAACCAGGAGACTGTGGGACTATGCCTAGTCCCACCTCAGGCATAAAAAGCTGGCTGGGTGACCTTGGCCAGTCACTCTCTCTCAGCTCAACCCATCTCACAGGGTTGTTGTTGTGGGGAATATAGGAGGAGAAAGGTATGTTGGGTCTGTTTGCCGCCTTAAGTTATTTATAAAAATAATAAAGGATGGATTTAAAAAAAATCTTTTAATATGTTGCCAAAAATTAGTAATGTAATTTCTGAGTATTTTCTACCAGTAGAAACAATAACTGAAATCTGAATAACAGGGTCAAAAATCCTACCTCTTCAACCACAAGAAAAATGGAACGGACTGATATGGACTTGCTTATTATGGGCCTCAGTTTCTCAAACTTGCAGTCCCCGGAAACTAAAAGTTATACTGTAAACCATTAACTATATTGTAAAGCATCCCTCTATGGTTACCAGTAGCAAAAACAGAAAAGCGATCTCGGGTGTTATACCAGAAAAAAATACGAAAAGGCAATCAAAAACAAAAGTGTCGCCAAGTGATTGAAGTTTGTCTTGGAAGAAAGTGAGAAAAAGGAGGAAAGCAACAGAGAGCGTCTTTGTTGCATTCTGGCAACGTGGAGATAGAAGGAGAAAATCAGGCAGGAGGAACTGAGTGAAAAGCTTTGAGTCTCTCAGGATGAAGAAAGAATCAAATGCGTAGGGATTCTCAGGGTCAGAGAGGAACGTTCCTAGACCATGCAGAGCAGATGAAGAGAAAAGGAACCAGAACCAGCCTAAAGTTCCCAAAAGCTAGTTGGTAATCATAATTTATTTATTTAGTTTTCTATACCGCCCTATTCCCGAAGGACTCAGGGCAGTGTACAGGGCAATATTTAAAAAATATAAATTAAGATAAAAATAGAATTAAAAAAATTAATAATAGCCCAACAATAAAACAATGTTAAAACTTAAAACTAAAAAACCCCCTCAGTCCAGGCCAGATAGATCGAAAAGCCAAGTTTTCAGGTCCCGGCGAAACGAGCGCAGGTCGGGGGCAGTCCAGAGTTCCACAGGTAAATCATTCCAAAGGGCAGGCGCGCTCACAGAGAATGCCCTCCCTCTGGGGATCACCCGCCGGCATTCCCTGACCAGCGGCACCCTAAGGAGGCCCTCCCTATGGGAGCGCACAGGACGATGAGAAGTTGATGCCGGCAGCAGGTGTTCCCTTAGATAGTATGGACCCAAGCCATTTAGGGCTTTATAGGTCATCACCAGCACCTTGAATCTCACCCTGAGGGCAACTGGAAGCCAATAATCCCTAGAAAGAACCACAATTGGGACCAGAACCTCTGTTGCTAAGTAAGGTGGTCATTAAGTGAGTCACATTCAATTTTACAACTTCTCTGCCACTGTTGTTAAGTGAAGACTGCAGTCATTAAGTGAATTGTGTGGTCATTAAGTGAATCTGGTTTCCCCCATTGGCTTTGTTTGTCAGAAACCATCTAGAAATGACAATCCCGTGATCCCAGGATATTGCAACCTTATAAATACTTGCTAGTTGCAAAGCACCCAAAGTTTGATCTTGTGACTGTAGGGATGCTGCAACAGTCATGAGTACAACTGGGTATAAGTCACTTTTTTCAATATTCAAGAAATGGGTTTTCCAGAGGAAAAGTTGTGTTACAGATGCCAAAGACATACTTTATGAAAAGAAGGACTGTAAACTAGAATGCATCACTGTTGTCTACTTTATGGAAGATCGCAAAAAATATTGAGGGTTCAATAATGTTGTCTCGATTACATTAAAGGAGAGCGAAGCCTTCCTTTGTGCCCAAAGTGAGCATTGCATTGTTGTCTTGTCAGACATGTCATCGTTGTCTTTGATTACCAATCCCTGCCAACTTAGCAACTACAAATCAGTGAAATAGAAGCTGAGAGACAAAATAAAGTAATGGTGAAAAAAAGCTGAGCATTTACATAGCCCTGTACGTGCAGGTCCCTTCCCATGCAAATGTTTGAGGATAGAAGCCAGCAGAGAATAGAGACTACTCTTTACCCAAGTCCTGAATGTGTGTGTTTGAGCAAACACCGACTTAATTCAAAGGAACTTGCTTCCTAAAAATATTTTATTTTGCATATTTGATAATGTAAGCTGAATAATGACACAATCTTGTATTCTAAAATCCAAGTGTTCTCTGCTTCTTATTTAGAAGTAAAGGAGATAGCATCCTTTTATAGAAAAATATAATCTGAAAGCATCTGTGACTACTCGTACTTTGAACCATGTTTCCATTATTTTCATCTCTTTCTGGTTTATTCCTCTTTATCAAATGAATTTTTTATGTTTGACAAAAAAGGATCCAAGTAAATAAAGCAATTTAGTTATTAAATGTTCTGAAGGTCATAGATATTAGAAGAGGAAACTATAAAGTGGTGGTAGTAGAAGATATACTGTTGTAATGTGGCAAATGTTTCTTTGAAATTTCCACAAAGAACAGGAAGTTTTGGTAACATGAGTGGGTGGGACTGTGATTTTCAAACATTTAATAATGTTCTAAATGTAGTTTGACAGTTCAGTGTTTTTGCCTGGCTTAACAAGTTACTGAAGCAACTTTCTGTTTGATCATTAAGGTGAGTTTTCCAAAGAGTTGCATCATTCCTAAAAAGAAAATGCATGCTCATTTAACCTGCAAAAAGTTGCTAACATTTTTATCCAGGCTATCTTAGATTTTTCTTTTTCCTTATATTTTGGATGAGCAGATCAAGTTTTGTAGAAAACAGTGCTTATCCCTGTTGTCTTTAAAAGCACTTTAGAAATGGTAGTATGGTAGTATAGTAGTATAATAGTTGTTTTATTGTTTTTTTAAATTTTGAAACAACTTTTTTTTAGAAAACAACATTTGAGCTAGTAACATATGAATACTAGAAATGTACATAAGCATAAATAAATATAGTTGATGTTCTAATGATTATGTTAGATAAATCTGTGCATCACACTTCATTTAAATCAGTTTCTATGAATTGTTGAAAAATATGTAATCGTATCTTTCACAGCTACCTTATGGCTAGACTTTTAAAAACTGGTTGTCATATTCAGCTGTGGTACAGCTAAGCCCAGTAAAAATTCTTAAATTTTATTAAGAGCTGGAGTTTTTTTACTGCGCAAATGTGCCACATGTCTTTGTTTTTTATGTCGCATTTGTTCACTGCATTTGAAACTCAAATTTCAGCGCTGCTTGTAAGTTGAAATAGAATTCTTCTAAAAGTCTTGGATTTTTATGTCTATAAATGTAAAGTTGATTCGACTTCTCCTTTGCAAGTGGTTTGCTTTGAGTGTAGCTGTAAATTATGCAAGTAATTGTAATAAAGGACTAATTTAGAGTTAAGAAAGAAAATAAAGAAGCATGCTTTCTTTCACAAACAGCTTTCCTCCCCCATATGTGGCACTGTAGATGATTCAGGCCTTAGCAATACAGAATTACTGTAAAAAGAGCCAATATGGATAATTTGCTCTGTCTTTAGTTATCCTTCTTCTCATTGCGTTTGGTTATTTTTCTCTTGTGAATAGTCCCATGAGAATCTGTGTATATTTTTGGAAGAAATGGTCAAATAAGATGCACTGCATTTCAGTACCTATAAAGAGGGAGACTAGTTTTATTTATTTTTTATTTCAATTTCCAATAGTTTCAGATACATCATTCTACATAATTTTGTGTAAATTTGTTTTAGATCCCCAAGTAAACCTTTGGCTCGCAAATTGATAAGTGGGATGGACTGGGAGGTTGTCAGCAGAAATTCATTGTCTGATGACAGGTTAGAAACTCAAAGTTTACCATCCCGTTCTCCACCTGGAACCCCTAATCAGTAAGTAAAGTTGAATAATCCCTTTGCAACCAGTTACCTGTTTCTCATTTGATTAATGAAAGTAAATCATTGTAACATTCTTCCTTGGTGTGCTAAAGTAATGTCACAATGAAGCACACACATGTAACTGAGGCAGGATTTAGCTATCAGCTCAATATATTAGATTTTTTTAAGAGTGCTTGCATTTCCCACTTTCATTCTGGGAAAAGAAAACTTGCCATTGATAATAATTTTCTTCAGTAGCCTGTACTCTGAGATGTAAACAGTAAGTTGTTTTTAATAGAATAATATTCAGAATTCTAATAAAACCAAATATACCTGTTCTTTGTCCCCCTTGAGCATTTTACAGTATAGCTTAAGATTATTAGTTTTTATGCATCAATTTTATGCAAAACTGTTGTAGCATGTAATATTAGCCATGATTTAAAAAAATATTGATTTATTTATAGCTAATTTCAAAATATTTTTCACATATAGTTGACAGATTTTATTTGTACAGGAAGTAAATATAAAGCATCATTAAGGATGAGGATAAAATTGTCTTTAATATGTGTATAACACCTAATTTTAACTATATCTAAACTGTTTTTGAACAAATTTTGTATGTGTTATACAGAATAGTTGTACAATATCTTTTGTATCTAGGTTTCACTGTATTTAACAGGTTTACTCCTAAGAAAGTGCATCTAGACGTAGAATTAGTATTTGCATCATTCAAGTCATATTATTTATTTTGATGAAATTAATTTAAAGCCACTGTTTTCTATTTTGAATAATCTATGGTTTATCCCTTTCATTTCTTGGTTACATTGTGGCTTTGTTTGAAAATTATATCACAGCATAATTTAGCACAATATAGCTAATTGGGTTTACTTTAGGTCACATACGCTTATCCCATCTAGCCTGCTGTGAGGAACAGAAAATTGGAAATAGGAAAGTAAAATTTGTTTAAATAAGCAATAGATTAAACTAACTAGGACTTAAACTGGGTTTGATTTAAATCAGGAAGTGATGCTTCCAATTTTTTTTCATAGTTATATAAGCCTATAGTTTATCCAGGTCATTTATATAACTGAACTGTAGTTTTAACATCATATGTAACCAGGTTTCTCTTTCTGTTCAAATGGAATTTCCCGTAATGTAGTTACATTAATAGTGAGTCTTACAGAATGAAATGGTGCAGAAGAGTCCATTTTTGAGCTCAGAACTCTGCACAAATACTATTATCTATCGATAAAGGTAATGCATTTTACTTCCTGTACAAGCTAAACCACAATCAGGGAGGTTCTCTTTATTCTTTGTGTGACTATTTTTCAGTTTCCTCTTTTTCTAGCAAGCTAGAAGAAGACCAGGTGTTTTTATTTTATTTTATTTAAATATATATCTTGCAAAAAGCCTTCAGAAGGAAAGATAATATTTGTACTGGAGTAATTTCTGTAATATTAGGACACCGTTTTAAGATTCATGTTGGTCACACATGTATCATTTATAAAGATGTCAGTCAATGTTAGAGATAGCCTTCAGTACTGTGGTTGCAAATGTCTTATTGATTTCTAATATATTTCTTACAAAATTTGTTTTACTACTACTAATTGACTGCTTTTCACACCAATAGAGAGCATGCATTTAGGAGTGCAATCAGTAGCATTTATAGAAACTGATTTGATATTTCTTAGAAATGCTGGTAAAACTATTTAAAAGCACAGAATTTACAAATCTTTACTAATAGGCTAATAAATAACTGTTCTTTCCATGCTCAGTCGCATCTCCACATTTACTCAAGAGAGAAACCGTTTACGGCCATCTTCAGTTGGACATTTAGTAGACCATGTAGTCCATACTTCACCCAGTGAGGTATTTGCAAATCATCGGTCGCCTTCTTCTACACAGGCCAATAGTATAATTCTAGAATCATCACCGTAAGTTTTGATTTTTGTAATCCTGCAAAGACATTTTGTACTTTCCATATTTTTTCCATATAGCTATAAGGTTGGCAGATCTCATTTTTATATTTAATTATACTTTGTAAGTAAAAACAGGAGTAACATAAGGGATCTAATTTTAGATAGAATATAAATATATAGCATAATAATAACAAATTTCATAAATTTATCAGGTAACTTCATATAAGCAATCTAGCAACCATATCACCCCTTCATTTGTGCAGTGGGAGATAATACTTACCTACTTTATAGTTCTGTAAATATGTGTTAAACAGTTATTGGAAATGATTTCTCATTTTTCCCTTAAATGCAATGGGTCATGGCTCAACATTAGTGTGTTAGAATACCACAAATTTAACCTTTTAAAGAAGTCATTGGAAAAATTGATAGAATCCATATATATTGTACTAATACATTACTTGTGCTTAAGAGATATAGTAACATTTGGAAGATATAGTATCAGATTTGTGTGACATAGCACTTCACTGAATAGGAAGTTTTTTTATTTGATTATGCACATTGTTGAATGAAATAATATAGAAAGCTATTTTGATTCAAAATATTCCACTTACACATCCATTGTTTTAAACTTTCAGAGGAAATTAAGAACTAACTGGGTAAATATAAGGTTAGGAAGTTTTTTTCTAGTTTATTCTTAATCCTCACAATTTATTATGGTAATATATTACTGTGTATTACACTTGGAACAATAGTATTATATTAGTTCAATTTTTTGTATATGTTGTAAATTTTGTTTGCCTTCTCACATTTGAAAAAGAAAGAATTTAAACCCGATAATATCCTGAATATTATGTTCTAATGGAAATGTATTCTCAGGATTTAATCAGATTACAATTAAAATTGGGAAGAAGAGTTGCTAAGTAATACATACTAGTTTGTAATTTAATAGCAATATATGAAAACATTTGTACCTTGCATTTCTATATGAGAATAGTGAATTCCCAAGCCTACTAATTTAAATGAGTCTGAAAATAAGTCAGTGACAACCTTGGTTATCTTTACTTGAATACGCTATTGTGGGAATTGTATTGAAATTGTCAGTTTTACAGTGTGAATAAATGAATTGTCATTAACACTTTAGATACACGAATTTCTAAAAATTTGTGTAAACTACAGATGAATTACTGTACAGACTTGTCAAATTGCAAAATAATAGTATATTATCAGGCCAACTTTGAACACTGTCTTTTACAAGACACTTCATAAAGATTTCTACTAGTGCATTTGGATTTCAGTAACAATGGATGTAGGTGTCTTTGGATAATCTGTCATAACTGGTTTATGATTGTAACCATTGGTGCTTTTCCTTCCCCTTCCTCTTGGGCATATCTGGAAGCGCTGATCTATTATTTAATCTGAGATTGCCACAAATAGCATAAATGTTCCCCCCTTTGGAAAATGCCAGAGAGGGAACCTAGATGTTTTTCCTAATGAAATGAAATCAGTCATTCTTTGTCATGTAGGCACATGATAAACTGGGCATTTACTTAAGAATATCATTGGAAACCCTGTAGTAGAATATAAGGCATATATGTAGCCTAATAGAAAGTAGCAGAATTAACCTTTTAGAACACATAGAATAATTCTATTAAAAAGAATAAAAAAGAAACAGTTCTGTTGACCCTAATTTTAATTTTACATTTTTAATTTAGTAATATTAGTTAAAATAGTATTGTCCCAAAAGTGTTTTTTTCAAGAGGCAATTAGACTTTCTTGTTTTTCTTTGAAGACGTTTCACTTCTCATCCAAGACGCTTCTTCAGCTCTGACTGGATGGTGGGGAATAGAAAGATTTATACTCCTTCAAGACAGCTGGTCATTTGCATTCTTTTAGAGAGTCATTGAGGCCACTTGGAGGTTTACCTTTGTCCTCAGGGTCACCTGAGTAGTGCCACACCCATTTGCACTACTCGGATGATCCTGAGGACACAGAAAAACCTCCAAGTGGCCTGAATGACTCTCTAAAAGAATGCAAATGACCAGCTGTCTTCAAGGAGTATAAATCTTTCCATTCCCCACCAGACCTGAAGAAGCTTCTTGGATGAGAAGTGAAACGTCTTCAAAGAAAAAACAAGAAAGTCCAGTTGCTTCTTGAAAAAGCACTTTTGGGCAACCATGACCTAGATGACTGAGAATCTCCATAGATATTTAAAATGGTATATATATTTTTAAAGGGGGGGAGGAAATTTCTACAAGTAAGTGTATTATGAAGCCATCCTATATGTAGTAATGAACTCAACCTCTGTGTATATGTCTGTCGATACTTAGCAAAAATCATCCTTTGCAAGAGAAAGATATTACTACTGGGTTTCTCCGAAATTAAGGCCTACCCCCAAAATAAGCCCTAGCTAGTTTTTTGGGGGGTGGGCCTAATATAAGCCCTACCCCGAAAATAAGCCCTAGTTTTGGGGTGAGGCACACCTAAAAAGCAAGCTAGTGTGGGGTGTGGAGCTGTCCCATGCGCCCCGCACCCGCTTACCTTGCAGCCAGGCCTCTCCTCGCCAGCCCACTTCTTCTGAAGCGTCTTTTGCAGCCAAGCCTGCATTTCTCAGTCACAGGCCTTTCAGGAAGGCCTCTGCAGCCAAGAACCGAGCTATGGATTCAATCCATAGCTCAGTTCTGAAAGTCTTATGCAGCTGAGGACTGAGCTACAGATTGAATTCATAGCTTGGTACTCAGCTGCATAGGTCTTCCAGAAAGCCTGACTGTGGAAGAAGAAGTGGATCTGCTGTGCAGGGCTGTCGGTGCTGGAGGTGAGTATAAAAGACACCCCCTGAAAATAAGACCTGGTGCCTCTTCTGGAGGCAAAAAGAAAAGAAAAGACCCAGTCTTATTTTCGGGGAAACATGGTATGTTCTGGGAAGCTCAGAAGTATCGACATATATACCTGCACATAAACTGAAGTAAAAGCATAAAGGGAAAAAATCTATAATTTAATAAAAACTGTACATATTAAGTGGGACTGGAAAACTGACCAGATTTGGATACTGAAGTGAAGAGAAATAAAACAGTATGTGCACAAAATAACATTTTATTGCAAGTTCCATTTTTTCCCTAATTTATAATTGGAATCATGAATATAAACAATGTGCAAAAATTAAGTGTTTTCACTGAAAGGCTGGACTAGTTCTTGACAAATTACATGCAGAAATTACAGCTCTTGTATAAACTATATCTACCTGATTTCTTCCCAATGCAATCCCTTTTGGCCTGCATGAAGTCCTCCTTGGGTCTCTTGCCTTTTTCTAAGAAATTCTTCTCAAAGATACAGTGCGTGGCAGCAGGCAAGAAGCAAGTAGGAAACCTCCCCCCCCAACCAGCTTTTAACCAGGTTACATTTAAGTCCCATCTTCTGTTCTATTGGTTATTTATGTCAGTTGCTGAGGACTCGTACTTTAATTCACATACCCATATGCTGTAGTTGCATTCTTAAAGATGCATTCTTTTTAACGTGTAAATTTGAAAAACATCTTTTTATTTTCTCATGTTATATGTAGGTCTCAAGAGACCCCTATAGATGGCCAACCACCTGCACTGCCACCGAAACAGTCTAAAAGGAATAGTTGGAACCAAATTCATTATTCACATTCACAGATAGAATTGGATAACCATATAAATGAAACATACGATGACGATTCTTCCTCGTCTCCTGAAAAATCTACTGTAAGATTTTCCCCCCACACTCGTTTGATTTGAATAGATTAATAACAATAGGGCTTATGTACATTGTTTTCAATGATTGTAATTTATAAATCTGTTAAATGATACCTCATGTTAATTTGTATTAGCTACATATTAGAGAGACAGCTTGATGTAGTGATTAAAGCATCAGGCTAGAAACCAGGAGAGTTCTAGTCCTGCCTTAGGCACAAAGCTAGCTGGGTGATCTTGGGCTGGCCACTTTCTCTCAACCCTAGGAAAGAGTCAATGGGAAATCACTTCTGAAAAACCTTACCAGATAAACTGCAGAGATTTGTCCAGAAGGGAAAAAAAAGCTATATATTTCTGTTTCTGCGCACAATTCTTTCCTAGCCATGGGATACTGTGATAAACTGCAATCTGCAGGTGCTTATCTTACATCCCAAATACTGAGTCCCTGTTTTTGAGCATTCAGCCATGTCTATCTATCAGGAAAAGATTCTCCTTCCTCTCTACGTATCTCAGAAAGCTGAAAGACTCTGAGAAGCAGAAGGGCTCAAACTAGGTTTGCTGGTTTGTTTTCTACTGTATCTCAGTATGTTTAAAATCAGATTACATATTCTCTTTCTTTATGCCCTTTGTAATTTTCTGCTTACATGATCGTAACTCCATGAAAAACAATTGAGCTCCAATTATTAGAAGAGGAAACAGTTTAGTAATAAGAAATTATAGATCTTTCTAAAATTCAGCTGTGGCTGTTTAATAGAAGTTGGCATTAGTGTAAACAATACTTAGTTTGAGGGGTCCTTGGTGCTCTCTGAGCTTGCTTGTTTTCCTGCAGACATTTCATTAGCCAAATTACTTTGTTTTCATTTTCAGCCAAATGGTGGGATTCCTCATGACAATCTTGTTCTAATCAGAATAAGACCTGATGAAAATGGCAGATTTGGTTTCAATGTAAAGGTATTAAGAATTTTATTATATCTTTGGCTACTTTAATACTTAGAGAGGATTTTATTTTTACATTTTTTCATTATTTATGTTTCTTTCAAAAGGGTGGATATGACCAGAAGATGCCTGTCATTGTGTCTAGGGTGGCTCCCGGAACACCTGTAAGTCTGATCAAAGAAAGTTCGCAATGATATATATGGTTAACATTCAATACTTTGTTTATTTTTTTTATTTCTATACAACTATTTCATAAAAGCGAATTCTGATGCATCATTTTAACATTGGAAATGGAAGCTTGGGATGTAAGAACTATAATTTACTTTAATCAGAGGAAAACTTTTAAACTTCCTAGTTCTTAGGGTTTTTTAAACAAAATACTTTATTGTATTATAAGATGCAAGTTATACATTATATAATTTGGATTCAGTATTTATGTAATAAGGGCAGTGCTTGCTTAACTAATTGAGACTTACGATCTCACTGTTGCCATAGTTATTAAGCAAATCACCCACAATTGTTAAGTAAGACTGTGACTTGTGATTTTACTGTTGGTGTCTCCATTGACTGCTTGTCAGAAGCCAACTGTAAAGCATTGAAATGGCAGTCAGGTGACCCTGGGATGCTGTTGTCAGTCCACTGGTTGTGAAGTGCCAGAATGTTGATCTTTTGACTGCAGGGATGCTGTGACAGTAGTAAATGCAAGGGCCAGTCATAGAGTTACTTTTTCAGCACCATTGTAATTTTAAACAGTCACTAACTGAGGCAGTCATGAAGCGAGGACTGCTTACATTAATTAACTAGAGATTATTACTACTATGATGATTTTAAAAACTTAAACCTTTAAAGATTAAAAAATATATCACTATTAACTATGATTTCTGAAATGATAACGTTAATGAACATAAGGTTATTTAAATTGTACCTCTAGAATCGAGTGTAGCATTAACACCTGCAAAGTGCATTACATTATTTTATTATATAATAAAGTTTTCTATTTTAAGCTTAATGCTTAATATTATGGTCTTTGCTTTATTGTTACTTCAGTTTTATGTACATTAAAAAATAAAAATAAAATGGAACATAAAAGTAAAAGAAGTTGCTCGTAGAAGTAGATAAGTATTTGGTTTATAATTTCCCCCTTCTTTATACTTTTATCAATTTGCAAGATTTACAGATGGTCCCTTGATTTATAACCGACCGCTTAATAACTGCTTGAAATTATAATGAGACCATAATAGGTGCTTTATGGCTAAAAAGCACTTCTGGCTGTCATAATCTGTTATTTCACGCACCCCTCCCCACATTCACAAGACCATATTTTGGGCACTTGGCATCAGCTCGTCTTTTGGATCAGTTCCAATGGTCACATCACTGTGATTTGCAAAGTTTTTTCCAGTTTCTGGCCAAAAAAATATTCAGAAGAATGGGTTCTTGTTTACTACCAACATGTTCGCTTAACGACCAAGGATTCACTTAATAATCATGATGGTTCACGTAGTGATTACAGTAAAAAATATAAAATCTGGTCTGGTCATGTTGCTTTGATTTACTATTATAATGACGACTAGAAATCCAAACTCAGTTGCATTTGTAAGTCAAGGACTACATTTGTAAATATTTAGGTCCCCTCAGATACTTGTGTTAAGTGATTATTTTTTACCTTGCTCCAATTTCCCATCTCTATAAGATGCTATGAAATGTTTAATATGTTGGAAACACAGTGGGTAAGGTGAACATTGTCTAAGAATGCAACATCAAGAATCGTATGGAAAATGTAGAGAAAAAGTTTTTCTCTCTAATACAATATTTGGGGGGTCTTCCAACAAAGCTAAATGCAGGGAACTTTAGAGGGATAAAGAAAAATAAGCACTTTTCAGGTCTTTAGATATGATGATGCCCACTTATTTAGATTCTTTTAAAATGATGTTACACAAATTGGTGGAAGGCAGGACGTCCATAGCTACTAACCTTGATATTTGCTTTAAAGTAGCTTATTTATCATTGTAGTTCAGTTCCCTATTGTATTAAATAGATTCTTCTGTGCTTTGCTGGTGAGCAATCAAAATTTCTATTTGTGATGGTGTGAATATTAAATGATCACATCAGGGAACTCTTAAAATGTTACTGTACAATTTTCTCTTTATTAGTTCTAATTATTTGTTAAATTTATTTGTCACCAGGTGGCTTACAATAATAAAAACAAATAAAATGAAAGTATAAACAGAACAGAAGTAAAATAATAAAACCATAAAATAAGCAATGCCAAAGCAACACAATAAGATTATTTTTGAGTTTATTATTTCGATATGACATAAACTGGATTGTTTAACAGCTGTATTTAGATGTGTAACTCTGAAGTACATAATATTATGATACTGATTGTATCCTTCTGCTTTTCCTCTTCAAACACAGCAATGAGGGAAATATTAAAAGCTCCTGTTATTGAATAAGTGTAGTTCAATATGTTTTTGATAAATTATGGTTAGGGGAGACAAGTCAATTTCATAAAGTATTATTTGAAGCTTGCTTTTCTTTTTGTCCAGGATCACATGCTGCTACAATCTGCAATTGATTTAAAAAAGTGAAAACTTCCAAAATCTTTCCCACAACTACTCCAGTGGGCAGAGTATATTAAACAAGTATGGGCATTTGTATACTGGACTATGATTTAGCATTCTATCTAATTCTTCAGTATGTCCATTTTGTGTTTTTAAGCAGTTAATTTAAAAAGAAAAGGCACTTCTCTTATCCACTGGAGTAAAACTTTATTTCATGTTGCAGGCAGATGTTTGTGTCCCTCGTTTGAATGAAGGAGACCAGGTTGTACTGATCAACGGCAGGGATATATCAGAACACACCCACGATCAAGTTGTTATGTTTATTAAAGCTAGCTGTGAGCGGCACTCAGGGGAACTTGTACTCCTAGTTCGACCCAATGGTGAGTAATTTTACCTGTATAAAACATGCTGCTTTTTTCCCTGTTATCCTATGCTGTCATTAGAGCATTTGTTGTGAGATTTATTCTGCCTATTGTCCTTATATATTCATTGTTTTAGTGTGATTTAAATTATCAACTGCTCTTCTATATAAAAAAGAAAAACAGGCAAATCAGTGTTTGCCCTCTAATAGGGTGCACATTGATTAAATAGTTCAGTGAACATTATATAATTGTCCTAATCTGCTAGTTGAAATGTTGAGACTGTTGAATGTTCTAGATATGACAAATTAATTCAACATAAACAACCTAAGAAGGAATTTGCTTTCATCTTTATGCCTTATTAGGGGGCGGCGCAGTGGCTCAGTGGTTAAGATGCTGGGCTTGTCGGCTGGAAGGCCGGCAGCCAGGTTCGAGACCCGAGTGCCACGTGTCCCAGCTCCTGCCAACCTAGCACTTTGAAAGCATGCAAATGCAAGTAGATAAATAGCCACCACTTCATTGAAAAGATAATAGCGCCCTGTGACATCACACTGGCCACATGACCACAGAAATGTCTTCAGAGAGCGTAGGCTCAGTGGCCTTGAAATGGAGATGAGCACTGCCCCCTAGAGTCAGCAACAACCAGTGGAGTAAAATCTGCAGGGATTTCTTTATCTTTTTTTTAATTATGCCTTATTACTTTGGAATAATTGTTTAGTTTGAAAACATTACTTAGAATTGTAAATAGGTCTACATACTGTATACATTTTTTTAAAAAATTTGGATTATAATAGAATCTTTTGCAAACTAAACTTAAAGAACATATAGAGAAACTAAGAAGTACAAGATAAAGGAAAGGTAAAGAGTAAAGAAAGAATATAATAGAGAGAAAAGAGATATATAAAGAAATGATTTTGAGCCTTCATCACAAAAGTATAAACAAATTTAGTAACTCCACCCTATCTAAATTACAAACATTTATCTATTCATCCCATCTCTTATCTATAAGCAAGATTTTCTTTTGGGTATCTTCTGTTAATTTGTTTAAAGAAACATGTGCATCATCATGGCTTGCTGCTTTGTATTCCTCAAATTAATACATGAATAAGTTTTCTTTCTTCCCCAGCCCAAATCTAAAGCTGTCCTGGAGAACTTTATATAAAGAGAACTTCTCCTGCTTGTTCATTAATCGTTTTATGCGTATGTCTGATATATCTTTTCATGTTACTTTCTCCCCTAAAAAAATCCAGAAATATTTGTCTTTTCACTAAAGAAGTTCCCTGGAACATTTTGCTACTATTTTATTCTCTTATTGTGATATTAACTGAAATGGGAAACTAGAAATTACAAATATGAAATATGCATCAAATCATAGATTTTTTTCTAATAGTTATTTCTCTTATTTTACTCAATTTTTATTATCCTTAGAGAACTTCCTTTCTTGTCTATTTCCTGCTTCTGATCTTTTCATAATTGTTTCTTTTATTATTTGTACCAATATATTGTTGCTCATCATATTGTTCTTAATGAAAGTTACAGACCTTTGTGCTTTCATCATTTTGGCAAAAATTCCACTTTTTAAAAAGAAAGCTTCCTTTACTTTTTATAGCTGATTTAGCTTTGGGCAATTAGTGTTCCAAAATTAAGAATACTGTCTTATATTCATTTCTTTGGAAGCAAGCCTCATTGAACCAAATGTGACTTATAGTCTGAACCAGTGCATTTTACATTTAAGTATCTCATTTTTATTTTTTTTCTCTAAGCCAGATGAATATAATATTTTCTTAATAAGCTTCTGTGTAACCCATTGTGGCATCTTGTTGGCTGGGTATGAGATACTTAATTCTGGTTTATTGCTCAGTGACAATATAGGAACATTTAGTAGAAGAATATAACCAGAAATAAAACGAGCTAAGCAGGTTGAAATTACTGCACTAGGTCAACAAGCAAGAGAGTATAACTTTAATCCATTATTTGTGTACGTGTTTCGAATTCAATTTTCTATATCATGGCCATGAGAAAGAATGTGTTCTATTTTAACTCGCCAAACTGCTAAAAGCAGCATTAGTTTAAATGAAAGAGTTTGAAATTAAAAAGCAAAAACCATAATTTCCACCTCCACATTTTTTCAGTTTTGTTTTTGTTCTAACCAATACTAATAAAATATGCTTGTTTTCCACAAATACTGTCTGGCACATAAGTGTCAAACGCATGCTGTTTCAGATAGGAAACATATGGAGGATAATTGTTAAATGAGAATACCATGAAATCTAGTAAAAAATTACAACCTTCCTTTTCCCCTGCTCAAATCTTGGGCAGGAGATTCTAGTCTACTGTGTGATTCCTAATGTAAAGGGTGAAAGGAATCCTCTGAAGCAGATTTCAAAACTATAAGAATATAGAGAAAGGAATTACCTGAAATACCTGCATTTCTAGTGGACTAGGCTATAATTCCTTCTGGGATGGCTTATTCTGAATTTCATACGTTAGTCTGAGCAAGCCCCGAGCCATCTGGATTTCATAGTTGGCAAGAAGCCTCTCAAAGACCCTGGGATTCTGTGTTCTTCACAAGCAGATCCTGATAACCTGTGTGAGGTCTAGTTTGTTCCAGTATTTTCCAGCTGAAGATACAGACTGAGTTTAGATACAGAGTAATGGCATCTGACTGAATGATGTAGATTGTTTTATCTGTCAAGTCTTGTCATCATCTGGCTGAGGCTTTATTATTGCTTTGCAGAGAGGTTTGAAAAACTGACGGAAGGCTCCATGATGGACAGTGGTAAATCATGAGTAAATCATTAAGATTCCTAATATGGAATCTCTGAATGTGAGGAAGGGCTGAGAAAGATCCCATGCTCCTTGGCATCAGGACTAACTTGATTGCAGGTCAAAATCAAGGCCCACCTGTAGAACGGTCAAGAACCTGAGATGTACATCCTGATCCTATTCGGAGCATTTTTCAAGTTCCAAGAATAGTAAAAATTTCAAGAATAATATACAAATATGTTTGTTTGCAGCCTGTCTTTATTATTTTTACAAATAACTCAAGGCGGGGAACAATATCCAACACACCTTCCTCTGTTTTCCTCACAACAACCACCCTGTGAGGTGAGTTGGGCTGAGAGACAGTGACTGGCCCAAAGTCACCCAGCTGGTTTCCATAGCTAAGCCGGGACTTGAACTCACAGCCTGCTGCTTTCTAGCTTAGTGCTTATCAGTCGCTGTCTGATAATGGGGAAATGGAGAAGAAAGGTAGAAAAAGTTACAGTTCTTATCTGACCATTTTAGACAAAAAATTCAGCAGTATGCTGCCAGCTGAGTAAGGTGGAGAGAGCCAAAGGCAGTTGGTTTCTCATGTAAACTATTATAATAGCTCTACTTCTGTTCTCTCATGTTATTTTGAAGCTCATGTTTCTAAGTTCCTCTGCTGATATATTTTAATAATAGTCTGCAGCAAAATATCGTATACAAAAAGGTGCCACTTAAATCCAAACAAAAAAATCAGTATTCTCACGCCTCACACAATACTTTTATACCATGCTGTAATGTTGTGTTCTCAACAAAAACATTACCTAAATATATTTGTTTCCAAAGGAATACAGTTTGACTCCTTGTTTTAGCAATTCTGCTACTTTCGGTTTATTATAGCTATTTACGATGTAGTAGAAGAAAAGCTAGAAAGTGAGCCAGATTTCCAGTACATACCTGACAAGTGCCCACTTGATGGAATTCACCATGATGATAATGCTCTGAGAGAATCAATGTTTCAGCTGGCAGAAGGGCTTATCACTGGAACAGTCTTGGCTCAGTTTGATGTAAGTAATGTATTTCTAGAGTTTATGTTTGTGTATGCACTTTCCAGTTGTGAATTTTGGATTTTTAAAAAGCCACAGATTCAATTTAGATTAAGAAATGCCTGGCAAAATATTTGCATTGCTTCATTGAAATTATTTTCTTAGATTTTTATTTTTTATTTTTAGGATAGCATAATTATCCAATTAATCTAAATCTTCACACTGAAGGCAAACGTTTTTAATAAACTTAAGTTTCTCTGAACTTTTCCTAGCTAGTATTTTATACATTCCCTCTTGAATAAAATAGGAATATTATTATTATTCAGTGAATACAAAGTTACTGCAAAGCTATATAAATATCTGTATCTAGTACAAAATATATTGAAATGTAGATGTGCAAATGTAGATCAGATATTGCCTTGGTCTAAAAGATAGTTTATTTTTGCAGGACTGCACTTTCAGTTTTATTCATTCATTTGTTCTTTAATTTCTGACATTGGAAAAAGGCCACATCTGTTCAGAAGTAGTTTGAGAAGATAAAAGGGAGGAAACAGAGAGAAAAATGTACTTGGAAAAAGACTGGCCCAACTCATCAGGAGGACTTTAAACTAAAATTGAGGGAGGAGGGTGACCAATCGACAGAATCTCTAGAACCCAAAACCAATCATAAATCCCAAGAAAACAAACAGTGAGGTGGGCAGAGATGGGGGAAAAAAACATTCAGGAGGTGCAGGAAACATACCCACGGACAGGCATAAAAGCCTTAAATGGCAAACCAATCTTATTTCATTCTTCAACAAAGATAGACCAGCAAAATACTGTGAACGTAGTATACATATACTTCAGTAAGGCTTTTGATAAAATAGACCACAACCTACTCCTTGGTGGAATAGACAACATTACCACTAGATGGATCTGTAGCTGGCTGGCAAACCGTACTCAGCGAGTAGTCCTCAATGGCACTACATCCACATGGAAAGAAGTTAACAGTGGGGTACCACAAGGTTCCGTCCTAGACCCAGTACTCTTCAATATCTTCATCAATGACTTAGATGAGGGAATTGAAGGGGAACTCGTCAAATTTGCAGATGACACCAAACTGGCAGGAGTAGCCAACACCCCAGAAGACACACTCAGGATCCAAAAAGATCTTGACAAACTTGAACAATAGGCCCTATCCAACAAAATGTTTCAATGTGGAGAAAAGCAAAGTTTTACATTCAGGCCGGAAAAATCAAAGGTACAAATACAAATTGGGTGAGGCCTGGCTCAAAAACAGTAACTGTGAGAGGGACCTTGGAGTCCTAGCGGACGATCAGTTGACCATGAGCCAGCAGTGTGCAGCAGCAGCCAAAAAAGCTAATACAATCCTGGGTTGTATACACAGAGGCATAGAATCAAGATCACACGCAGTATTAGTACCGCTTTATAAAACCCTAGTAAGACCACACCAATCTTGGTCACCATATCACAAAAAAAGATGTTGAGAGTTTGGAAAAAGTTCAGAGAAGAGCAACTAAGATGATTAAAGGACACTAAAACATATGAAGAACGGCTGCAGGACTTGGGTTTGGCTAGTCTAAAGAAAAGAAGAAATAGGGGAGACATGATAGCAGTGTTCCAGTATCTGAGGGGCTGCCACAAAGAAGAGGAGGTCAAATTATTCACCAAAGCACCAGAGGGAAGAATGAGAAACAATGGTTGGAAACTGATCAAACAGAGAAGCAACCTGGAATTAAGGAGAAACTTCCTGACAGTGAGGACAATTAACCAGTGGAACAGCTTGCCTTCAGAAATTGTGGTCGCTCCATCACGGGAGATTTTTTAAAAAGAGGCTAGACAGTCACTTGTCTGAGATGGTATAGGTTCTCCTGCTTGAGCAGGGAGCTGGACTAGAAGACCTCCAAGGTCTCTTCCATCTCTATTGTATTCTAAATGGTACAGTAGTGGCCTATCTTGTGTGGGAGGACTTTTCTACAGTTTTTCATGTTATTATTGCCATCCATCTGGACTGTTGTAACATGTACTTGGAGCTGTCTTTAAAAACTATTCAGAAGGTGCAAATAGTCCAAAACATAGCAGCCCGTGAATTCACTAACAAACACAGGGCATTGGGAGCACATTACACTTGTGCTGTGGACAATAAATGTGTGAGTGAAATTTAAAATGTTAATTTTTATTAATAAAGCCTTTTAAGGCTTAGCATCAGGATACGTTTAGGACCACATTTCCCAACTAGAATTGGCCCAAACTGTATGATTATTTCAGAAGAAGTGGCTGGTGGGTCCCCACTCTTAGGAAGTGAAAGAGACAGAGGTTAGGAAGTGACAGTGCTGGCTTTTGGAAAGGTCTCCTGGCTGAAATTAGGTTGGCCTCATCCCTAATTGCCATCCACAAACAACTTAAAACAGGTATTCCTATAGTGTTCAGGGACTGATGCCATTTATTATTTTTGTATTTTTTAAAAATCTGTACCATCGATGTTTTATATTGATATATACAATGAAGGGTCTTTTAACTTACAGTGCAATATAAATGCAATGAACAAAAACAATTTGTACTTTATGATTTATAGGCAGGAACATATTGTTGTCAATTATGTTAGCTGAAAATGCTGTCTCATTACTGATACTCTGTTTTTGTTATCTAATCATTTGTTGCTATTTAGCAACTTTATAGGAAGAAGCCTGGGATGACAATGTCTTGTGCCAAATTACCTCAAAATATTTCCAAAAATAGATACAGAGACATTTCGCCTTGTAAGTACTTTTTTATGTGTAAGCAAACACATTGTCTTTAGTTGTCATTTGAAAAATTAAATGTTTGTCTTTATTTCAGATGATGCTACACGGGTCATTTTAAACAGTAATGATGATTACATCAATGCAAATTATATAAATGTGAGTTCACATTTACATTTTTTTTCTTTATTTTCTGTTTCCAAGGTAAAATAGCTCAACATTTTAGATGTAAAAACTATAAAAATAATTATCTGATTTACTTCAACAAGTTACAAACTGGCCAAGGTTCCTGCATTCACTATAAATGCAGAAACTCTTGTATATATTTTAATATATTTCCTAGCCTTGTCTTGAAATGAAATTTGATCTAATTAAGAGCATGTAAAGTTTTGACATCTCTAAACATTTTTTGCAAATGTCTTTTATTTTTAGATGGAAATTCCTTCTTCCAGTATAATCAATAAATACATTGCTTGTCAAGGTCCTTTGCCCAACACTTGCCCAGATTTTTGGCAGATGACCTGGGAACAAAGCTCCTCGATGGTTGTTATGTTAACCACTCAAGTGGAAAGGGGCAGAGTAAGTCCTCAGTTGAAACTTTTACAACTAATAGATGCCAAGAGGCTGGCTTTTATTTAGAAATTTGTTCTTTCTAAACTGTCAGTATTTGAGATTGAACTATAACTTGATTAAATATTTGGTATTGGTCATTTTTAATATTTTTTCAAATTGAATGGGGTATGCAACATAGATCACATTTTATAATAGTGCTACGATGGTATGCTACAGCTCTTCATTAAAATGGAAAAAAAATTGGCATGTTACCTTGCCAGGGTCCCATGTTAAGTTAAATTGCTGTACTATACTGTTCACTCTTTAGAAATATTCACTACTAGAAAAACTGTACTCGTACCATACATTCCCAAGAAAGTTGTCAAAATAAATTATAAATTGACTAATTAAGTATAAATTAGGTAATTCTTAAAAAATAGAAAACTAATTCTTGGTTTAAGAATAAGTTTTAAAATAACAAATTATGAGTTAGTTTGAAACTTCTTTCCTGAATGGTCAGATCTAAAATATATGATGACATGACTAAAAGATTTAGCCAAGCCATTCAATTCAAAAAGTAATCTTAAAACATTGCATTAGGTGCAGCTTTATATGTTGATTGAATATTCTGGTTGTTCCTCTGAAATAAAAAAAATAAGATTTTTTTATCTGTGAGAACTCTTCTAATATATTACTACAGCTTCTATGTTCAGAGAAGACTTTCTTTTGGTCTGTCAAAAGCCATTTTTACAAGTGACAAGATAATGCCATTTTTTTTAGCTTACCTTAGAAAGTGCATTGAATTAGTTCCTGGACAACATTTAGAAAGCCAATAAATGCTACTGCGTTGTTAAAAGATTTTGGAGGAGGCTAAGTCCAGTACTAGTTGACTGCTTTTTTTGAATCTTTTCCAGAATGCGAATAGTTATGCAGCCTGTATTTAATAATATTCTATGCTGAGCTTTCCATTTATTAGCAACTGCTTTGAGCAACATGTTGCAGAGTGAACAAATTAGTAATATCAAATTCAGTATTGTGATGGAGAGCCAGTTTAGTGTAGTGATGAAGGCACCAGGGTGGAAACCAGGAGATTATGAGTTCTACCACACCTTAGGCATGAAAGCAGTCTGAATAACTTGGGACATTCAGCTCATGAGTTGCTCAGGCTTGGGTGACAAACCATTCAGTCAATTCCTGTTGCAATCAATGGATCAATATTTGGTTGATCACCCTCCCCCCCCCCCAAAAAAAAGCAGCCCTACACTTGCAAGGAAATACTAAGAAGAAAAAATCAGTATTGTGATGATACATAACAGTAATGCCAATCAGTTTCCAACAGGTTGAAAAGAATGTGTTCCTATATTAAATGTAGTTATAAAATGTGAAAGAATTTTATCCAGTTAAGCCAAATCTAACATGGCTGTCACTAGGATTGATCATCTGAGGAATATAAAAATGCGTTATTATATAATTATTATTTTTACTTTATCCTAATAGTTTCTAAAAGTGACCTGCATCATTAATATAAATTCCAGGCTCAGTTATGTTGTATGTTGAGGACTACTTGTATGTAGAAAACTTTTTAATAGAAGTAGCAATAATAATAATATTGAGAAAATCGCCATCAGTCATTTGCAAAAAGCTGCTTTCATCCTGATACCTTTAACACCAATAAACAACATTTCTCAGGTCTCTGGGAAGGATTCGATAGGTGGATTAAAAAATGCCAAATCTAGTCTGAACATCTAGCTGACTCTGTGACGAGCCCTAATAATAATAATAATAATAATAATAATAATAATAATAATAATAATAATAATAATAATAATAATCTATTGACTTTAGGTAAAATGTCATCAATACTGGCCAGAGCCTGGCGGAAGCTCTTTATATGGAAATTTCCAAGTCACCTGCCATTCAGAAGAAGGAAATCCTGCCTATGTCTTCAGAGAGATGACATTATTTAATTTAGAGGTGAGACATTCCGTCTAATTGATCCAATTTTGTGAAATCCAGTACCTGAAGGCAACTGATGGAATTGGTTGAACTATGTGTCCTTGGTGTTCTCCAAGTTTGGTTGTTGATTGTTTTCTTGCAGACATTTCATTACCAAACTAAATAACATCATCACTTCTAGAAGGGAATGGGGCTGGCTTTCATTTATATACCAGTGGCTTGCCCTGTCAGTGCTGTGGGATGGTCTGGTGGTTTCTCAATTAGCCTGTTGTTTACTGTCAGCTTGTTTGTCTGAGTTGTTGGTTCCTTGACTGGGGTATTGTTTACTTCTTGATCGTTGGTCTAATGTCACTCTTGGAAGTCAACTCGCCATATAACTTCATTTCTTCCATATCAGTTTTACTTTTTTTTTCCCTGTCACAATGGAGAGATTCCTAAAACAGCATACTATTGCTAATATTTTATTCCAAACAAAGGACTATTAATACATTATCAGAAATTAGATTTTAATTATTTTGCTATTATTTATTCTTAAAGAATAAATAATAGCAAAATAATTTTTTAAAGTATAAGAAATACTGATGTTTGAACAAAGCTATTAATAATAGCAGTAACAAGAAAGGCACATTAATATTAGCAGTACAAGAGTTAGATTTAGACATAAACTAAAGAAACTATAACCAGGACCTCAGAGAGAGGGGTAGTCTTTGACTTATGAACGTTCATTTAATGACAGTTCAGAGTCATGATAGCCTTGAAAAAAATGGCAATTCAAATATTTGGCAACGAGCTTACAGATACAATGATTGCCACATCTTGCAATTCTGTGATCACAATTTGCATCCTTCCCGGCTGGCTCTGAACAAGCAAAAGTAAATTGGTGAACGCAGATTTGCTTAACAACCAGAGTGAATTGCTTAATGACTACAATGATTCATTTAACAACCACAGTAAAAATGTATGTAAAGTCAGTTTTGGTTAAGTGATGACTCAGCTGTCTCACTTAGCAACTAAAATTCTGCTCCCAGTTGTGGTTATAAGTTGAGGACTACCTGTAGTCTGAAGGGGCCTTTCAAAATTTGATTTTTTTTTCATTTGTTATAATTTTTAAAATTTTCATATATGAAAGTTTTAAGATGCAACATACTTACTTCATATGGTCTTGTGCTTCCAGCAGTAATTGAATGATATATGTTTTTGGAAATGCTCTGCTGAAAAGTGTTCCTCTTGAAGAGGATGTAAGAGCAAAGCATTTGCTTCAGAGCATTACAAAATCACTCAATCTGCTATCTGCTTCATAAAAAAAAAGAGGAAAGCCATGAGGGCCTGTTCTGTTTGTCCACTTCCCATCTGAAATAGATGTGAAAGGCCTTCAACCTGTGGACAGAGGAAAATGCCGCTCAGCAGAGTAATCTGTGAAAAGGCGCATGCCTTTCTGTTTGAGCACAGAGACATTTGGCCTTCAGAGCCTTGCTCCTAGCAATCCTGGTTGCCCATCCAAACCTGGAAAATGGCTTACCTGCTGTCCAGCGCTGCCTTCTTGATCCAACCAATGAACCTTCTGTTGATGACTTTTCAAGTCCAACACCAGTTACTGTACCTGGGTTTCTTTTTAATCATTGATTTTTGGAGTTAAAGACATCCTGGTTTAACTTTCAGAGTCAAATTCTGAGGGGGCCAGTATGATGTAGTGGTTAAGGTGTTGGATTAGGAGTGAGGAAATGTAGGATCTTGATCTTTAGTCGCAGAAGTTCATTGAATACCTGGGCCATTCACTCACCCCAGTCTACTTCAAGGGGGGGGGAAAGAGGAGAGCATTTTGTTACACGATGTTTTACAAATATAATTACACCTACAACAGCTGGTCATTTTCAAAATGCAAGAGGCAACATTTTCTGTGGCTTTGAGGTGAAAGAAAAAGATAAGTGCTCCACTGATCTCTTATCAGAGACTGAAGAAAGGTGAAGTGTTGATAAGAGTGAAGTGCTCCAGAACTAGATTATCTCTCTTCCCATAGACCGAATGAATTTTTAACTCTGATTTTTTTATTCATGTGTGAACATTAGCATGCAGTCCCTATGAATACCAAGGCTAACTTGTTTCAGTTTTATCTCTAAAGGGAACTTCATAAATTCTTATTTAAAATCAGCTCAACAGTATATAGCTGGTTTTATAATTCTGTAATTTACAATTGTTATAATCTGCCTTACCCTCTGTGATTTTTTCATTTCATGTCATGTCTTGTCATTATGTGTCATATGAGACTAATAACTTAAAACACTGGTGCAGAATTTACTTCAAAATGTAAGTATGTTTTAGGAGAATATTGAATGCTTGTTTATTTTAGAGAAAACATTGTGTCTCAATAGAAAAATGAGGATCGTCCGCTCACTCAGATCCAGTACGTAGCATGGCCTGATCATGGAGTTCCTGATGATTCCAGTGATTTCTTAGATTTTGTATGTCTTGTCCGGAAAAGAAGGGCTGGGAAAGAAGAACCTGTTATTGTTCATTGCAGGTATTCTGTCATTATGGAAATTCCTGTGGCCTCTTTTCCAATGCTTTTAACTGATAAATGTTATTGCATTGTGCAGTGTTCTGACTAATGATGTAGGACACACAAAAGTTAGAATGACATTGAAATAAGCAATTAAATAAGGTAATATTCAATAATAAGTTTCTCGGTTATTTTTTTTTTGAGTATCCTGTGTTGAAATAGATACAGGTGGCCTTTAACCTCTGACCACAATTGGGAACAAAATTTCTGTCACTAAGCAATATGGTCGTAATGTGAGGTATCATGTGACCCCATCATTTACAGATGGTAATCTGCTACTCCCTGTCGCCACTGTTAACCAAGACTCCTGGGTCATTAAGCAAGTACCCATCCCAATGCAAATCATACTAGGCACCGTCCCTCCCAGCCCCGAACCTCAGTAAGGTAAGGGACTGTCTCCAATTCCCCCTATCTGCCTGTCTCCCATCTCTGCCCTGTTAGCTACCCTGCAGCCTGCCTGCCTTATAGGATGGCAAGCAGCTCCAGAGTGAGGATGTGCCAAAATACCATCTCGGCTACACCGACAGAGCAAAACTTCCCAGCAATTGAATGGAAAGGTTCCAACCAAAGGGAGCCAAAGTGGGGTGTGCCACTCTGCTCATCCCCATACCACTTCGGGCCTCTTTCCAGCCTTTGTTGGAGTTTTCCAGAATAAAAGCAGCACACACACATATACCCCATCCTGTTGTTAGTCTAAGTCTGTAGGCAATTGCTTCCCTCCCTTTAAAAAATTTATCCCACCAAAGGAATAATACCCAAAGAAATGAGGCAAACTGAACAGGAGTCCAAGCTTCATGTGTACCTCCCCCCATACACACACACACACACACACACACACACACACACACACACACACTCCTATTGGGAAGAAAGATCTTGAACAGGGTTCAGTTTCCTTGGAGCAAAAGAACAAAAACAAACCCCCCCTCAAAATGCAATTTTTTGCACAGCAGGGTAGTGCAAATAAAAATGCCAGCCAATGGGAAAGACTGGAAGAGGTTTCACCTAATGAGAAAGCCATGTGTGTCTGTGTGTCTGTGAACAAGGAGCCATGTGTAGAAATGCTACTGTGCTTGATTACTTTAGCTGCTATGAAATGTTATTTTTAAAATAAATAATGGAATCCTCATCACAACTGTATTTTTTAAGTGTTCAGCTTTCAGAGATACAAGGCAAATCCCCCAAAGTAATCAACTTCAAGATGTGCTAAATTATTTTCAGTGTTGATTTATATAAATTATAGAAGTATTTTAAAGATTTTAAAAGTATTAAATTTGAAAATAATAACCTTTCTCTCCTTTGCAGTGCAGGGATTGGACGAACTGGAGTACTTATTACTATGGAAACAGCAATGTGTCTTATTGAGTGTAATCAGCCTGTTTATCCCTTGGATATTGTAAGAACAATGAGAGATCAAAGGGCAATGATGATCCAAACACCTGTAAGTTGCTAAACAGAATAAACTGTTACCAATAACATATTAGGAATTGTAGTTTCTTGTTTGAAGAGGAAGATATAGTTCGGTATATGAGTGGTCCTTGATTTTCAACCATAATAATGACCAGAAAATTTGTTGAACATTGTAGTCATTAAGTGAAGCATGATCGCGTCTGATTTTGCAATGTTTTTCTTAAGTGAATCACACGACATCATGTAGCTGCTTACCTGCTTACTTCCCCAATGATTTGTTGGGAACTGGCTCGAAAGGTTAGAAATGGTGATTATGTAACTGCGGGACCCTGTTACCATTGTAAATGCGCAACTATTGCCAAGTACCAAATCACAATCGTGATTGTGGAGAGACTGTGATAAGCATAAGTGCAAGAACTTGTCACAAGTCACTTTTTTCAGCACTGTTGTAATTTCAAACAGTTGATAAACTAATGCAGTCTAAACATTGGCAGATTATGCAACTATTCATAATACCGTATTTTCCGGCGTATAAGATGACTTTTTAACCCATGAAAATCTTCTCAAAAGTTGGGGGGTCGTCTTATACGCCCAGTTGTCTTATACGCCCAGTCGTCTTATACGCCGGAAAATAGTACATAAATCAATCGACCGCCCCCGTTCTTGCAAAGCAACTTCAAGCCTCCTTAGTCCATTCCCCCCTCCAACGTGACTCTCCCTTCCCACCCCCAAGAGCCTCTAAGCCCCCCGTTCTTGCAAAGCAACTTCAAGCCTCCTTAGTCCATTCCCCCCTCCAACGTGACTCTCCCTTCCCACCCCCAAGAGCCTCTAAGCCCCTTCCCCTCCCCCTTGCAAACGTCAGACCCCGGGAGCTCTTGCGTTTATTCCAACGGGTGGGTGGAAGGAAAAGCCCCTTTCGGCTCTGGCGTGGCTGCAAGTCGACGAGCCCGGGAAGGCACGCCCTCCCCTCTCACTGTGGAGGAAGCAGGGCAGGCTGGCATCAGGCGGGAGCCGGCAGGGCAGTCCTGCGCACGCGTGCGCTCCCCGGCTGCTAAGGATTGCTCGGGGAGCCGTGGCAGGCACCTCACACCCTTCCCTCTCAAGGCGGCACTGGCGGAGCCGTCCGGCGTCAGGCGGGAACCGGCAGGGCTTTGCACCATCTGCATCAGACGGGTCTGAATCGGGCTTGTGTCAGACACTTGGCAACTGGCATGTAAGTATTTTCCGG
This sequence comes from Vipera ursinii, assembly GCF_947247035.1. Classification (NCBI taxonomy): domain Eukaryota; kingdom Metazoa; phylum Chordata; class Lepidosauria; order Squamata; family Viperidae; genus Vipera; species Vipera ursinii. Next base: position 126,674,935 of record NC_139512.1, read on the forward strand.
CGTATAAGACGAAAAATCTTGAAAATCCTCTCAAAAGTCGGGGGTCATCTTATACGCCCAGTCGTCTTATACGCTGGAAAATACGGTACCTATGGATTTTGTCTGTGGAGATTCTCAGTCGTCCAGGTCATAGTTGTCCCAAAGCTACTTTTTTCAAAAGGCAACTGGACCTTGTTTTTCCTTGAAGTCGTTTCATTTCTCATCAAAGAAGCTTCTTCAGTTCTGAAGAAATGATCCTTGCCTCCATTTGTTGGGAAGGGTATAGTTTGTTAGAGATCAACTGAACTGCAGTAGTGCAGAGCCAAAATCACCCGCCAAGTTCCCCAAGTTTCCCTCCCTTAACTGTCTCTCATTGCCCACCAAAGGTAACCAGTCACTTGGAGGCAAGATGTTTTCATAATGGTCAGTCCAAGCACGATTCAGTACGCGACCCCCTCCCATGAAGCATTCCCCCTTCCTTCCCCTTCCCACAGTACATGGCAGTCTGTCACCGCATGGCAGCAAAGTACAAGCAAACATAAGCTGGCAGCTGATACAAAGTCTAGTTGCCTTTTGAAAAAGCACCTTTGGGATATCCATAATACCAAAATCTTACTGATATATGATTACAGATAATTGTTTTATACTGTATTCCAAGACAATTGAGCTTTATCTTCATCATCATCATCATCATTCTTGCCATTGTCTATCCACTGCAGGATGAAGGCCTCTTCCGCATGTTTCCAACCTATAATGGTCCTGAGCTTTCCTTTGCCAATTGGGCCTGCAATACTTGCTGATGTTTTCGATCCATCTTGTTTCAGGTTTCTTTCGTGGATGCTTTTTATCAAGTGGGATCCGTTCTATGACTGCCTGGGTCCACCTGCCATCAGTTCTTCTTCCTACATGACCGACCCATTTCCATTTCAATTCTTTTACTCTCTTGATGATATCAGATACTTTTAATGCTGAGTATCTATCTTTCCATGGCTCTTTGCACCACTCATAGCTTTTTTATTAATTGTGAAGTCAGTGTCCATGTTTCACTGGCATATGTTAGAACAGGTAGCACACACTGATTAAAAACTTTTCTCTTCAGGCATAGGATAATGTTGTTCTTGAAAATTATATTTAACAGACCTGCTCAATTTCCTTTATTGTATCACCTTCCATTGAGATCCATTGGCCAAGGTATTATGTAGTGGTCTAGTTCTTCTCCAAATGTAAAAAAATTACTTTCTTTAGTGAATTTATTACATACAATATGGCTGTTTTTCAGGTTGATTTTTAAGCCAAATGGTTCTGCTTTGTGCAGCTCTTGTATGTGTCTTTGTAGCTCTTCTGGATCTTGTGAGAAGAGAACAACATCATCTGCAGATCTTAAGTTGAATTTTATATACGGAATTAAATCTTCAAGAAAAGACCATCTAAAATAATTATTTTCAACCATGTTAAAATCAGTTGCACAATCAGACTTGTATTTAAATAGTCCAAAAGCTTTTCCTAATTATGCAATCCCATATGGTAAAAAGATACTGTCTTAAGACAGCAAATGCAAGTGAAAAAAAATATCTTTACCCAAGATGATCCCTTTGAATTTTTGCCAGTTCTCCCTCTTGCTGCAGCTTCTCTGCTTCATACCACATTCTTCTAACAATTAAACAAATTTTAAAAGGCACACATGAAGGCAGAAAAGCCCAGCTGTAAACATGAATTGTTACTTTCATTTGTATGTATTCCCACCATTAAGCAAGATTTCACATTTGAAGAAATGCTAGATTCATATTACGGTGAATTTAATCTTAAAAAAAAACTATGTATGTCACATTGCAGCTTACCTATTTCCTAAAAGCAAAAATGTTTCCTAATGGACAACATAATTTTCTGCACACAATTGAAAAATATATGTTTGTTAGTCCTATTTGCCTGTTTATATTACTCACAGTTTTCTTATGCATAGAATAGAATATTTTTATTGTCATTGTGTAACACAATGAAATTAAGTGCTCTCCACAGTGCACAGTACACACAAAGTAAAAACCACAAATAAGAACATACATTATATACACACATCCTTCACATTCTATTCACCATTGCACTACCTCTAATATTGCACTTCAGTGTTGCACTATACAGTGGTATTTAATATGATTACAGCTCTGGGATAAAAACTATTTTTCAGCCTATTTGTCTTTATTTTTATTATCCTATACCATCTGCCAGATGGTAATAGTTCAAAAAAAGAATGTCCTGAATGAGATGAAACTTTAACAATGTTATGAGCTTTCCTAAGACAGCAGGAACTGTACAGTTCGTCGTGGGTGAGGGGAGGAGAGGACAGCCAACAATCCTCTGGGTGATGGCAATGACCCTCTGGAGGGCTTTCCTATCTGCTACTGTGCAATTGGCAAACCACACACAAATGCAATAAGTTAAGAGTGCTCTCTCTGGAGCAACGGAAGATGTTGGTTCCTTTATGTTTATACTATTTGGCTCAGGATATAATGTCATCGTACAAGTAAGGGCTTTAATTCAAAGAGTTTATTAGATAGTTTTAAGAGGAAAAGACACACATAACAAATACAAAATAAGTAACTATACCACTTATATGTTGTAAGTTTCCTTTCTCAAACAGTTATCAGTCATGTCCTACAGTTAATAAAAGAATGATACATTTTATTATATCAGTATCTTCATTAAAAACTTTCTGGTTGCCTAGCCCTGGTTTTTGCCAAAAATGTTATTTGAGCACTTCGGATATTTTTCTTCTGTTCTATAACACACTTTTGTACATTCAGTAAAAGAAATCTATGGATGAAAATATTCTTGCTAAAATATTTTTCTGGATCAAGGCGTATACTTGTTTCAAGCCATTAACCATGCTTCGCTATATTTAAAATCTGTGAGAGGATGAACTTTGCATTAAAACTTAAAAGTGAATTTAAATACATATGAGTAAGATATTAAACTGTTGTTTCAGTTATATGGTATTAGTAAAATTAGAATCAGAATTTTTCCTTTGGAAATGTGCACATTTCCATATAATATCCACAAGATGGCATTGTCTTATTTTTCATTGTTCTTATTTTAAAACCACTACAGTATTTGAATCAGATTTCTATAGATTCACACTATGCTATTAAAAATAGTACCGGCACAATCACATATTTTACTTTATTTGCTTGTTTAATTTATTTGAGTTATTTGCTGCCCATCTGATAACGAAATGACTTTATACATAGTATATCAGAAATTAATATATGCAAATTAAAATCTGAAAAAGGTAGGTCTTGGAATAAAGTGCTATTTATTAAAGCTACAGAATGTTGCAGTGTAATGACCTTTCAGGATAGATGACAAAAAGACATAAGAAGTGGCCTACAATAATTTTAAAGAAAAACTAGTATAGTTCATTAAGCAACACCGACCAGGTGGTTTCGCCCCAGGTGCCTGATTGACCTGGATAGGTTCCAGATGGCGCTTGGACTGATTCCTGCCTCCCTTTCCCACAGCCCAGTCGAGACCTTAGTTGACGCCTGGCAATGGGCTGCTTTGGAGGCTCTCGACCGTGTTGTGCCTTTGCGGCCTCTGACCCGGCGCAGATCCCGGTTGGCCCCTTGGTTTTCCATAGACCTGCGGGAGATGAAGCGCCGGAAGAGGGGCCTAGAGAGCATTTGGAGGTCCAGTCAGTCCGAGTCCGACCGAACACAGTTAAGATCCTTTTCTAGATCTTACCTTGTGGCAATGGAGGTGGCGAAGTGTGCTCACTTCGCCACCCTCATTGCATCCGCAGATAACCACCCGGCCGCCCTGTTTAGGGTGACCTGTTCCCTTTTAAATCAGGGGATGGGAGAGGACCTCTTGCGGGGACGGGCCGAGGAGTTTAGTCAGTATCTGGTGGATAAAGTCGCTCAGATTCGGGCTGGTCTGGACTCCGACTGGGCAGTATCTGACGAGGGGGAAGCGATGGGTTTGGCCGATAACATTTGGGAGGAGTTTGATCCTGTGACTCCAGATGAAGTGGACAGGATCATGGGGAGATTAAGTGCCATCACGTGTTTGTTGGACCCGTGTCCCTCCTGGCTGGTTTATGCAGCTTGGGAGGTTACACGAGGCTGGCTCCTGGCAGTTATTAATGCTTCCTTGAGTGAGGGGTGCTTCCCTGCCGCCTTGAAGGAGGCGGTGGTGAGGCCCCCTCCTCAAGAAACCTGCCTTGGATCCAGCTATTTTAAATAACTTTCATCCTGTCTCCAACCTTCGCTTCCTTGCGAAGGTTGTTGAGAGCGTGGTGGCTCGGCAGCTCCCTTTGGTCCTGCAGGAAACTGAGTATCTGGACCCGTACCAATCGGGTTTCAGGCCCGGGTACAGCACGGAGACAGCATTGGTCGCGCTGGTGGATGATCTCTGGCGGGCCCAAGATAGGGGTTATTCCTCTGTCCTGGTCCTATTAGATCTATCAGCGGCTTTTGATACCATCAACCATGGTATCTTGCTGCGACGTCTTGAGGGGTTGGGAGTGGGAGGCACCGTTTTATGGTGGTTCTCCTACCTATTGGGCCGTTCACAGATGGTGTTGGCAGGAGGGCAGAGGTCAACCCCGAGGCCCCTTAGTTGTGGGGTGCCTTAGGGGTCGGTCCTCTTGCCCCTCCTGTTCAACATCTATATGAAGCCACTGGGTGAGATCATCCGTGGTTTCGGGGTGAGGTATCATCAATATGCTAATGATACCCAGCTTTTCATCTCCACCCCGAACCAACCCAGCGATGCCCTCGACGTGATGTCCCGTTGCCTGGAAGTGGTATGGATCTGGATAGGGAAGAACAGGCTCCGGCTCAACCTGGCCAAGACTGAGTGGCTTTACGTACCGGCATCTCATTTAGTCCAAGAGGTTCCATCTTTGGTTATGGGAGGAGAGGTGTTACCTCCCGTTGATAGGGCACACAACCTAGGCGTCCTCCTGGATACACGACTCAGTTTTGAAGATCATATAGGAGTTGTGGCCAGGGGGGCATTTGCCCAGGTTCGCCTGGTGCGCCAGTTGTGCCCCTATCTGGACCAAGATGCCCTACATACAGTCACTCACGCACTCGTTACCTCCTGTATAGATTACTGCAATGCTCTCTACATGGGGCTGCCCTTGACGACCACCCGGAGGCTCCAGCTGGTGCAGAATGTGGCCACACTGGTAGTGATGGGACCATCCCGATACTCCCATATTACACCCTTCCTGCGTGAGCTGCATTGGTTACTGGTTGCCCTCCGGGTGAGATTTAAGGTGCTGGTACTTACCTTTAAAGCCCTACATGGCCTAGGCCCGGGATATTTGCAGGACCGTCTGCTGCCGGGAATGACTTCCCATCACCCAGTGCGCTCACACAGGGAGGGCCTCCTCAGGGTGCCGTCGGCTAGACAATGTTGGCTGGCAACCCCCAGGGGGAGGGCCTTCTCTGTGGGAGTGCCAGCCCTGTGGAACCAACTTCCCCTTGAGCTCCGGATGGCCCCGGATCTCCGGTCTTTTCGCTGCAGCCTTAAAACATTCCTTTTCCATCAGGCTGACCTGGACTGACGACAAGGATTTTTAAAATGTTTTTAATTTTATTATTGGGGCTGCTAGTTTAATACTTTTTTAACTTTTGTATTATTGTATTTTTTATTGTTGTTAGCCGCCCTGAGTCCTTCAGGAGATAGGGCGGCATATAAGTCCCAAAAATAAATAAATAAATAAATAAATAAATAAACACCTAGCTAGTGAAATCTGGGATGAGCTAATGCTTTATGATGGCATAATCAAAGTTGAATTTTGTGCACAGATGAAAATTATATTCTAGCAAATAGCAGAAAATACAGTACAAACACCCTGAATGTTGTTTGCAGTTACCCTATTTTTTCATTTGGAAAGTAGTTCGTAGAGTAAATAGCGGGATAAGTACAGTTTTTGTATATTAAAGAAACTAGAGTTCTTAATTCTATTAATCAGTAAGAGTAATTAATGAAGTATTAAGCATAAAGTATACAAAGAGTATCATTCACAGTTGGAAGATTTCACATTTGCTACTTAAAAGGAGTATGAGATTTAGATTCTGAATACTACATTTCTCATTGGTGTTAAGAGTTTTATATATTTAAATATTTTGAAAGTTTGGCATGGTATCTTGAAAGTTTATTGATAATCTTTAAAATTGTTTCATTCTGGCATAAAAATAATTGTTCTTTTTTTTTCCATTGTTTCATTCTGCCATAAAAATAATTGTTCTTTTTTTTTCCCCCAGAGTCAATACAGATTCGTTTGTGAGGCTATTTTGAAAGTGTACAAAGAAGAACTTGTTAGACCTTTAAAGACATCACTGAATAAATAGGAAGCAAAACATAACTTTCAGAGAAGATTCTACATAAGACACAAACTGTACTTGTGCTATAATGTTTCTTGAAAGAAATGATGTCTGAAAATAATGAAGAACTGAAAAGGACTTCAGCACTATTGCACTTTAAGTTAAAACTGAAAATCAGTCTCTAAAACACTATGATTTTTCTGTATTGAAAGACTCCATTCATGCTTTGCTTCAAACAAGCTACAGAATTAATGAGCTCCATGAGTTCTGGATAATTTTCCAGACTTGGTTGCAGTGCCATATAGCCCTTTTGTTCAAAATGCTACAAAAAAGAAAAAAAAATGCTTGAAATACTTTCATTCTTTGACACCTGTTTCTAAAGCAACAACAAATACATGCAAAGCTATTTCTTCCAATGCTAAAGTTGTCATGTTATTTTATACCTTTTATTTTGGTGAAATATTAGCAATATTCCTTCTATTAGATACACTGCCTACTGAAACAGCACATTTCTCCCTGTACCCTTCTAGAATCTAACCTGATTACTAACGGAAGGTTGCAGTATGATCTAACCCAATAATAGCTGCATAATGGCCCACTGAACCAGCATTTTGTTTAGCTGGTATATGAACATTCTTTGTACTACTAGTTCTGTTCCTGTTTCTCAGCAGATTATAGCACCAGTGTGTTCTGAAACATTGATGGCTTTACCTATGGGAATGAATGTGTGTATTTTGTCTTAACCCCTTAAGTGCCTTGAGACTTACAGTGTATGTCTTAATGGCAAGGGACTTGTTGTGGCCCTCAAGGGGAAGCTATCATCATAATTAGATTCATTTTGGAATATGATCCTTGGTGCTTAGAATATGGTACAGTTAAGGGGTCACAAAAACAATGTTCCTTTTTTCTCTATAATTACTGTGGGTAGCAAAAGCACTCTAGCCTATTAAGTATATAACCTTTGTTTACTGCTATGAATTGAAATGGAAATTCTGACACATTCCTTTCAACTGGTAAACTGCTAGCAATTTATAATTGAAAGCCAATATATTGATTTAGAATTTGTTCTTCTGTTTTTCCCTCGCATTGAAAAGTAATAACTTGACACGGATATACCATTTTAATTGTACTGATCTTGTGCTTGAAATGTGAAAATCCAAGGTGAGATTTCCCTGTCATAGTTATTTTTCTCCAAGTTCATGTTTGTTGCTTCTCAAGTCATACTTATGTTTTTAAAAGAAAATTGTGTCGTTAAAGTTTTATCATTGTCCATTAGAGCTTTCCGATAAGCCCTTTGGGTCTCTCTATGATACTTCATTCAGGAATTGGCGTATACCGTTGACATTAGCAGTATCTGAACAGATTGCATATAGGTTTGTTTTTTGTTTCAGTCAGAAATGTTTTCTAGGGCAGTTAAAATCCACCAGGCAATGAATAATCCTTCCCTAGCTAAGTTGACAATTTAATTGTTTATGAACTTAAATCTGTCTGTAGTTAAATATTTTGATTTGCTGCCTGGTTTTTAAAAAGCAAGATATGCAGAATATATGGAATGAGAATATGAAGTTTGTAAAATGTATTTGTGTGTGTGTGTGTGTGTGTGTGTGTTTAGAAAGAGAGTGAATGAGCATATATGTGTATATGTATAGATACGCACACAGACATACACACACACCCACACACATATTATATTGTGGTGATAGAAACTTACAGATATGTCAGTAGATGAGGAGGCACTTTCTCCAAATCCCCTTTTCCTGCTGTCAGTTGTACTTTCTTAGAACTTGTAGAGGGCTGGAAATAGAGGTATCTATATCTCATAACTGCTTCCACAGAGGGATCCCTCACCTTAGATTAAGAGTCTTCCATGGACAGGAGAAATTTCTGTATGTAACATGATGCCTCAATCCAACTATGATGCATTGAGGAAATTCCCAGTCAGTTTAAATGCTAATATAGAACCCTATGCCATGATGTGAAATGAAGGAGTTAACAAAACCTTTTAGATTTATTTTAAATAGGCTTGTAAGCTAAGTAGTCTTGTTTCTTAAACCAAATCTAGCATATTTCTTTAATAGTTCTTTATTGCCTCCACACATGCACATACACCCCAGTACTACCATCAAGGAATTGATCAGCTGTTCTTTTTTTTTACCCATGTTGTGGTTCAGACGAGATTGAATCTAACTTTCAAAAATCCCCACATTCTTAAAAGAGCTTTTTCCAAACTGTAGAAATATAGTTGTGTTTTCACAAACTGAAGCAAATGTGAAATGCACTTCTATTTCTGACAGCAGTGAAAGTGAATGGAGTGATGGAATCAAGTTTATTCTAGATAAAACAATTGAAAGGCTTTTGATGGGCTCTTACTATTCTGTAGAAATAAGAGATTGGAGAGGGGAGTTTCATGTGATAAAGTGCAATGTGGGAGCACGCATCAAAGTGCAATCATCTAAACTTTTCTTACAATTGGTGTAAGCAATGAAAACCTTTTAATGGAATGCGGTGGTTCTTACTACTAGCTTTTGATAAATGGAAATATTAAACCTACATCTACTCGTGTTTGCTTAAAAAGAAGCTTTGTAAGTGGAAAGTGTGTTGACTTAGGTACCATTTTTAATTATACCATTGTGCTGGTTATTTGCAAGGTTGGCTTGCATTTGGAACAAGTATATATATGGCTCAGCAATGTGTATAGTTAATATTGTACATACACTCATATTTGTATGTAAGATTGCCAAAGTAATTTAAATCTACAAGAAACATTGCTACAAGATACAGTATTGTAGCAAAGTTTTGGTATTTGGTACTTTATCCAACATAGAGACAGAAATGTTAACCACCTTAATGTCTTCCCTCCAAGCTGATTTATGAGTTACTAATCCATGCCAACGAAAACATTTTGAAATTATATTTCCTTGGTAAGGACACAAACTAAAGGAATTTAAATGCCTAAATTAGATAAATGGATTAATAAAGGTATCCTTATGTCTTTGAAATGAATATAAAAAGTTAATCTTCCCACAATGATATTAATATTTTACTAATATTTTATATGACCTAAAAGTTAATACTGCTAATTACTTTGCATTGGGTTATGAGGATCTGCATCAAGCTGAAAGGAAAAATATTTTTGTATGCGTTTCATTCTGTACAAAACATGAAAATGTGTTTCAGGCATAATGTTATATAAAATGATGAGTGTTATGGATGTCGGATTTTATGGAGAAATATTTTCTTACTATTTGCTAAAAACTGGGGAGAAAAATTGTAACATTTCCTGTTTTCTAATTCAAGTTGCTTTAATTGTAAATAAGAGCAATAGGGTAATAGTTTTGTGCCAATGTATTTTTTTTTAATGTTGAAAATTATAACTATTTAAGGTACTTTTGAAGATTTGTCTCATGCAGAAATCTAGGACTCTTAAGACTTGTTAAAATGGTTTTTGTTTTGTTTTGCCTTTTACGTTGTGTGGCTTTGGGGTGATGGGGTTATACCAAGTTAAATATAAAGTATCCATAGTCATTTTCTGAGGAATACAACTGGCTAATTGCACCATTTAGAGAAATCCCTCCAAATCAGAATGGAATATGCATCTCTAGTAATAACAACAATGTTCCTACATTTTTATTAGTAGTAGTATGTGAAGAAAATTATTCTTGGAATAGTTGATGGAAACATTTGGACAAGTAAATTTTGGATAAAAATTGGACTATGTTAAATTACAGCATTGCACGCCATTATACAAACAATAAAGTCCACCATGTATCTACTCTGCGGGCCAAAATATTTTGCCACTTTAATTCCCCTCCCCCCAAAATCAAGCTGCAGCTTTCATCCATACCTTTTATATAAAGATTTCACTAATATTTTCTACTTGTAAAATACACATTAGTTCTAATATCTTCAAGTGTTGTAATACTAGTATCCTGCAATTAATTTTTTAGAAATGCTGCTCTCCTCTAATCAGAAGGCCCAAAATGCAAGTGTAGAGAGCTGGAGAGAAGGGTTTTTTTTTTTTATAGAACCAGTACGGATGGCACTTTGTTGGAAGCAAAGTACTGATTAGAAGGTAACATCTTTGGAAGGTGCAATGAGTTGCTTCATTGAGATGCAGCTGTTTAGGGAGGATAAGTAGTAGAGAGAAAGTGGGATCTCAGAAATTCTTTGCATCTGGTGGAGGTAGAATTCCCTTAGATTTTTAGAAGGGGTCTGCTTGATGGACAAGATTGCAATTATGCAGGCCTTCAGTTGTCAATGGATGATTCCCAGACCTCTGAGAGTCTTATAGCATGTCTACCCCTAACACTGTATTAAACCATGTGTTTCATTCAAGTGCCCCTCTTCACCGTGACTAAGCTGTCTACAAGGAATGGAGACATCTAGTACTAGTAATCTTAAATTAATGTATAGTTGACAACAATCACAGATTATTTAGATTTATACATGCTTTAAAATCCATAGATCTACACATGATGTAAAGCATATTTGACCAGCATATTGTCTGCATGTGTATTCCACCCATGTACAAGAGTAATATATTGGACTATACAGATTAACCTAAATAAATAGAAAGTGTATAAAGTGGCAGGAAAGAACTTGCCCAAGTTATTAATAAAATTCTAGATGTTATATTAGAGCAGAGGACCAGGAAAAAAAATTCTTTCAGAATCCCTATGAATATTAAAATAAGGCTCTTCCCTGAAGAAATGTTCCAGCAAAGATATTTCTACCTCTGTATGCAGCCATTCACCATTTGCTTATAGCTAAACGTTGTGGGCATAGCAGATCCTGAGATGCATTAAAATAGCCATGATAGTGATTTATAGTATATTTAACTGAATATACAAATTCATTTTGCCAGTTGGATTTGCTTCCAAACAAATAAGTTGAGAGATGCCTTAATTACAAGTATAGTGACTTGGATCTAAAGATACTCTTGCATTTTGTGAGAGGTTTCTGGATTGCAGAAGGGGATTCCTTGCAACAGCCTTCACCAATCTGGACATCTTCCAAATGAATGTGGAATTCTGGAAGCTGAAGTCTATACATCCAGTGGATTCCCAAATTGGGAAAGGCTGCCTAACAATTTCTGTTTACTTATTACAGATCTGTGCCACAACGCATGCCATTGGTTCCTAATATTCAGGATGGATTTTAAATTCAAAAAGTGTAGAAGTGCAGTATTTTGGACTTTTATACTGGGGAGATGATAATCTCATTTTTCTGATATGCTCCGCCTTTGTTACAAATCTATTTTAAGTGATTGTGTGTGGACTGGTTAATTTTAATATGCACCTACCTGCCATGTTTTCAAAAACATGGAAGATTAACTTTTTCAGTTAGTGCCATTGTCACATGCTGCAAAATAAAAAACACTGGGTACAGACCTAAATCATCTAGTTCACTGTAACATTTAAATAGCTTATTACAGGGGTCTTCAAACTTGGCCCTTTTATGACTTGTGGACGAACTCCCAGAATTTTTCAGCCAGGCATGCTGGCTGAGGAATTCTAGGAGTTGAAGTCCACAAGTCATAAAAGGGCCAAGTTTGAAGACCCCTGACTTATTTAAAAAATGGAGAGACATTTAAAACATGGGAATTGCTAGAAGGGACAAACTAATATATTTGTTTTAATTTAATTTAGTTGTATTGTAATGGCTAAGCTAGAAATGCAAACCAAAGCTAAAATACATTTCTCAATCTTCTGAGTGGCATAGTAACAAATAGGAAAAAAATCATCTTGGGTTGGATAATTGCCTATTGAGCTTTGAAGGTTTCATTCCCTAGGTTTAAATATTCCTTCATTTCAGTGGCAATTTGGGTCATTAGAATATTTAAAGAAATAATTTCACTGGCTATATGGTAAAAGTATATTGTCTTAAGTAAAATGTTATTGCATGCTAACTCCTACACAAAACCTTGAAGACCACTATACTACCGTAATATTTGGGAAATTATTCCCCTGGGAAACAAAAGTGGATAGTTTGGAAATTAAGAGTGTGACAACATTTGCTTACTTATTACTTATTTAACATCATCTAAGTGTATTTCATTTTTATCTAAATTTCTTAAAGTTCAAAATAGTAGCACTTTATGTAATGCTTTACTACTGAAAATTTTTTTAGATAAATTATTATACGATTAGAGAGATGTTTAACTTAATGAGAGTTTATTGGGGTGGTTCCTAATGTGAATGTTTTAAAGGTTACTTTTTCAGTTGGCTTCCATCCATGTTAAAATACATTAATTAACTCCAAATTCTGAATCCTGCCATCTTCCAGATGAATTCTTAATGCTTCTGTATCCATTATAGTGCTAGGACAGCGTATTTCATGATATAGCAATGCAGTTCTAAATCATACCACCTTTTTTCAAATTTAGTTTCAGAATTGTAATAATCAGCCGTGAGATTAAAATAATCCCACAAATACTTATGTTCTTTTATAATTACTTTTTTTGGTGTCTGATATTTGCCATAAATGAAAAAAATATAATTGGATCCAGTACCTGTACAATTCAATGTCTAGTTATTTAGACATTTTCAGATTTGGGAGACCTTGGAGGAAAACCACAAATGCAGCTTAATTATGAAAGCAAAAATTATTGAAACTTTAATACAAATGTGGGAAGGACTTACATGCCCACACAATGCTTTGATTCCTGTTTAGCATTTTTACATTTGTTTTAAAATTTATAAATCAGCAAGAGTTGTTTGCATAACTTTATAAAGAGTAGGTAATGCACAAAAATAATTTTAATAGGGAAAGTTGCAATTTTATGTAGGTAAAGTCTATGATAGAATTGGAGCTTCTAAAACAATTAGCACTAAGTTGTGTTGTATTGTTCTATTGTTTAATAAACTAACCAGTATGATTATTTCCACACATTAGAGGCTGGTTTCAAGTGTAACATTAATACGGATACTAACTAATGATGTGATTCTCCTAGCAAATTCTAAAACAATTTCGTGTTTATATGTAGGATTTCTTTCTTTCCTTTTTTCTGGCACAGGTGCTATTCTGTATGTAAATACTAAAAGATATAAAATCTAGTGTCTGAATCATATCCACTGTTCTATGGGTGGCCATATTTATTTTTTGCTGGAATGAATTTGCATGTTTTTTTTTGTGATTTTGCGTTCTCCAGATCATCTGGATGTTACACTGCTCAGTGAATGGGTTTTGACCATCTCATTTATATCTAAAGCCAAGATAACTGTCCATCTTTTGTTCATTGTGCAAGTTTGTTCTCATAGAGATTAATTTGTCTTTGAACTTGCGTGTTTTCATTTTTTAGAAACCAAGATTATTCAGCTAAGCCTGTATATTAAATAGCAGGAAATGTGCTCTGTTTAACATGCACTTGGATTTGTTTAACACTGGACAATGTAGAAAGAATTCTTCATTCATCACTGCAGCTACTGTATGTGTTAAAAGGGCCTTATATATTTTGCCTGCATTGGAGTATAAGGAGAGTCCTCATCATTAATAAGGTACACTAATGATATACAATACCAGCAGCTCCCAGGGGAAGATAAATATTTAACATTTAACAAATCTTGTTTTTAGTCTTAAGAGCAAATTCCTTCTATTATGTGAAATGCTGTTATACATATTTTGTGGATATATTTAATTTTGATTGACAAATAGTTGTCTAGGTACAAACTTGAAAAACATATAGTTTACTTGTGAATCTTAATTGTTTAATTGCAAAATAAAGATGTGCTTTAGTAAAAAAAATTAAGGATTCTTTTTTATTATGAAAACCTGTCTCTTAAGTATGCTATATTACTCCATATTATTTGTATACTATTTGGAAATTCTAGATACCAATTTCCTGACAAATAGGAATTCATGCTCTGTGTAATTTTGCGCATACTTGCCCCCAACAAGCACTGAAACTGTATGCTTAATCCTACTTATATTAAAAATTACAAATGAGATGTTTTATTCTGGGCCCACTCATTGCTTTTTGGATTATATTTCCCAGCATCTTATTCAAAGCCAAGTAGACTATAAGATGAAAATGATAGTCTTGTAACAGATGTTTAACTTATGTTTTCATGTGCATTAGCTTGTATCCCATTTTAGACCAATAAATGGTGTTCAAAGCAGCTAAGAAACCAGAAAATATAAAGTGTAATTAATATACTTAGAAATAAACGGTGAATTTAGCCCAACCATAAGACAAACACTCAACTGTTCTTCTAACTTCCACTCATTTATATTACTGTATTTGTTTTTAATCTCTTATGTAGCATTGCTTTGACTAGCTTTAACCATTTGAAGCAGCTAATAAATTGATTAAATACACAACTACATATAACTTTAGCTGCCGAAATACAATAGTACAGGCTTGGCATGTATTTTGCCTGCCAACAGAAAAATAAAAGTATAAGATACAAGCCAGATCACCTTTTCTTAGGAATTTCAAACTCTGAACAAACCCCCAGGTTTCACACTTTCTCAGAGGAAAAAGGCCTTAGTCCTACTTGGGAAGAAGGAAAGTTCCATATTTGCTGACATTTATATGACTTTATTCACAGTACTTATTGCCTTATCTTTGGGGCAGGGCTGTTGTCTTACTGCAACAACTTGGGTAATATAACTCTTTGCGTCACACCCATTCTTAATTCCCATTTTCTAAAAGTGACCATTTTCTATCAGAATTTGTATTCAGCATAAAAGATCAAGTTGGAACATATAGTAGTCCAATCCACTATCTGGCATACAATTCGTAGTCTCCCACCTGGTTACATTTGGTCTAATGCAGGGGTAGGCAACCTCGGCTCTTTTATGACTCATGGACTTCAACTCCCAGAATTCCTGAGCCAGCCAAGCTGGCTCAGGAATTCTGGGAGTTGAAGTCCATGAGTCATAAAAGAGCCGAGGTTGCCTACCCCCTGGTCTAATGTAAAATGAAAAGGTAACAGCTGCCGACCACATGACCACGGAGACATCCTCGGACATGCGCTGGCTCTTCGGCTTTGAAACGGAGATGAGCACCGGAAACGACTAGCACGCATGTGCGGGGGAACCTTTACCTTTACCTTTACCTTTAAAATGAAAAGACCCATTTTTGACCAAAAATTGGGTATAACTTTACACATTTGCTTAGCCGTTTTTATGATGGCTAACTAAAGTTTAGAGTGGGGGAGGGGAGAATCAGAGTTTTAATTCTTCAGATTGAAAAACCAGTTGAATCTCAGGACGTTAGGGTGAATTAGTCCAGAATATATCAATGGCTTCTAAAACGTGTATAGCTAGTAACGGCTTATGTTATTCCTCTCCTGACATAGGTTTTGGATCTCCATCCTTCTGGTACACTTGTTGACACATCTGTTTGGTAAAATAACTGAAGACCTGCCTGTTTGATTATGCATTCCTAAACCTAGACTAATAACTATTCCAGGATTAGATGGTTTTTAAATTGCCTGTGACAAAGTTTACCATATGTTGTTGTTTTGTTTGTTTTTAAAATATTAATGCCCTGGTGCCACCCTAGCTCGGCTGCCAAAATCCTCCGAACTGCGAGTTGTCAGTTCAAGTACAGAAAACGTATTTTTAACACTTGACTCCTATCTCACGATGGTCCGGATTTGGGTAGCCCGGATAGAGAAGCCGTCGTATTATCCTTTTCCATAAACTCAAAGCGGTGCTTATAAGAATAACGTTCAAGAAGAAGATTGGCTTAAAAAGCCTTAATAATAAACCTTTATTGTCAAAGTACAACATGTGTACATTGAGATTGGCTGAGCCTCCCCCTGTGCTCTCTTCCCCCCAACACAGTGATAACAAACCCTCCATCCCACCACACTATGTAAATAAACTATGTAAATAAACCCAGTCGGTAAACCACTAAATGATTAGCATAAGGTTTCGGGAGTCGCGTATGTTGTTTTGAAAGGGGCAGCAACCTTTTTGTCCGAAATGAGTTTGGAACGTGGGAAGCCCCGAAAACCCGGGCACTTTCCTTCTCAGACGTAGCGCGTGTATGTTTCGCATTGGCGACCTGTTTCGCCTGGAACCGCGCGACCAGCCCTCGCGGGGAGGCCCGGGAAGGCGGGCGGGCGGGCGAGGGAAAAGGAGGAGAGAGGCGGCTCCCTAGCCTCACTCGGCGGCCATTTGCCTCCGCCCCTCGTCCCTTTCCTCCTCGCCACCGGGATCTGATCCCGCCAGAGCTGCTCCCAGCGCCGCCGGCGGGTCGCGGAAGAGCGCCCTCGGGAAGCGAAGGCGGTTGGGGCCGGTAAGTTGGGGAGGGCGTGGGGTGGTTTTGTTTTTCCCGTAAAAACAAGGTGAACGCTTCCCGAAGAACCGCAACCAGGCTGTTGCTTCTTTCCTTTGCTTCCTCCGTCCTTTCCCTTTGTCGCCCTCAGAGAGGCTTTCGAAACTCCCTAGAGATCGAAGTTTCGTCTTCCTCCTCCTTTATCTGTGGCCTGCGAGGTTGGGCGCCTCTTCTTGGGTGCCTCGGGGGTGGCCACCTCCCGTTACCCACCACCCCACAGACACGCGCGTCATGCCTCGTTCAGATGGCCGTGGAAACCTTCACTCCCCACCCTACTCCCCGGATCGATCCGGTTGCTCCTGTCGAGCGGCCCCAAAGGTGTCGCGCTGCCGGTGCCAAAAAGCGCGCTTAGGTGGGAAGTGAAGTGAGTCCAAAGTGCGTCGGGCAGGAATAAAAAGTGGTTTTAAAATAGAGGATTAAAGGCCGTTGTTTTCTGCCTCGATAATTTTCACCCGTGAGGGTGGTAGTCGTCTCCCGCTGCCCTGGAGTCAAGTCTCGGTTTTGTTGTGTTCTGAAGATTCTCTGCTCGGTCCTTTGTAAATTTCCCATTTCTTCCGAAATCCGGCCAATATGGAAAAGGGGAAGTACTCGTATTTTTGGTCCCTCCCCATCTGTTTCCATATTTCCATGGCACCTATGTGTTATTTTTTTTAATCCCTTCTTTTAGCGGTGGACAAGGTTAGCTAAATCTTCATTTGCCCAGATTTTGATGGAAGTCCTTGTTCCTCCATACATATGAATGAACTTGATCTGTTTCGTAAATTATGAGGAGGGTACTCTTTAAGTATTTCGCCCAGGTATTATTTTGTTAACCTGTTCTAAAATTGGGTTCTAATGCAATTCCCACTTGTATCGTGGTGGAAATGGTGTAAGTTCATTCTGTATATATAATGGTTCTCCTGTTTTATTTTCCTAACTGTGTGTGGTGTCCCATCATGAAATTTCCTACAGATAATGAAATAAGCCTGTAACTTGTTTGAAACTGTACGAGGGGAAGAAATTATATGTAAATACAGCCATGTGCCATATACATTTGTTCTTGTTGCATGCTAGCAGAGAATTTGAACTACTGTATTGATAGGAATTGCTATGATAGTGGTACCATATGAGAACAAAATGTTATGTGATTAGAAAAACCACTATAAATTCAATACTCCAGACAATTTAAAGCAGAATGGGGAAGTACTCTTTCTTGTTTTTGTCTATTGTCTATGTGCGTAATGAACACTTTTGTATCCTTTACCAAATAAGTAACTCTTCCATATGCATATACACCTGCCACGCACCCCCTCTCCGCTTTATTTCTTCATGTATGTGTAAGGCTGTGCAATCTATTCTCATCCAGAAACTACCCACCCTTTTTCCTATGAATATTTTCCCTTTACCATAGCCAAGGTTTCTACTTGCTCCAGCTTAGTTCTCAGACTATGAAATTAGTCCTTTCATGGACCTGTAAATGATTGTTTGGAGAAGGCATACTAACTGAAATTATTTAATTAAGCAACGAGACAAAATTAACACCACCATGTTCCAGGTTCACAGCCCAATAACATAATGCAGCTTTGCTGTAACCTTAAACAGTAGCCTTGTAGAAAACAGATCTGATTCACATAAGGTGCTATCTTATGTGAAACTGCCAGCGGTAGCTGGTTTGTATACAGGGTCCAGGTTCAATCCCATCTCACATGTTTTAAAAAAAACTGGAATAAAAGATTTATAAGGATTCTGTATCTCACAGAATCATAGTTAAAGTAACCAATATTACATAGCTAAACCAACCTGCTAAAGCAGCTTTATATATCCGAAAAGTACAACACATTTAAATTGCATACTCATAATTTTTTTAAGTTAGGGTCTGGAGTTGTTTAAAAAACAAATCAGCTTTGAATTAACCATTATTAATGAGAGCAGAAACTATTATATTGACATGTTTAAGGTTTTAATTATAAAAAGTATAGCTGAAGATTAAAATTTAAATCTCCCAGTTGTGCTAACTTTGACCTTTGAAGAATTTCAGGCTTTTACAAGGACAACATGTGAAGGCAAGTCCAGGCAAACAAAGTAGAAGATATTTATGCCAGTTTATTCTCTCAAGTAATGGTGGAAGATAAAACATCTGCCATCATTTGGATTCAACTATGAGTCATGCAGGGTATAGAAACTCCAGGAATGCTCTTAATATGTATTATATGTGAGTAGGCTGGTTCCCCTTTTGTAGTTCAAAAAAAGTCTCTTATCTGTAGTCAAGATCATCATTTTGCATAATACCAGAATTTACTCGTGACTGTCTTCCAATTTCTTATAATAGGAAAGTGAAAGGCTTCTGTTGCCACTTGGTCCCTGGATCTAATAATGCATGAACCCCAAACTACTTTTAAATAATTATTGAATATAGGTTGATAATTGCATCATTAGCTGACAAAATATTGTTTTTATTCTATATAGTGTAGCTGTTTCTTATTGGGAAACACTATCCTGTCATGCTCACCTGTCCAAGGGATGGAGATTACAAGAATGATTTTAGTCTTCTTACTTTTAATATGAATATAAATACTGTAATCCTGAATTATTTAGGTAGATGGGAAGTTGTTTTAAAAGTGGTTGATTTGTACTTACAGAAATCTGGGGTTTGGAGGCAGCACGGATTATCTGAATTCATGGGAGTCTTCAGGCCTAGGAGATACCTATGCCTAGGCCAGGGGTAGGCAACCTCGGCTCTTCTATGACTCATGGACTTCAACTCCCAGAATTCCTGAGTCGCTGACTCAGGAATTCTGGGAGTTGAAGTCCATGAGTCATAAAAGAGTCGAGGTTGCCTACCCCTGACCTAGGCACAGGGACAGGAGGGACATTAGTCCCTCTCATGGGTGACCCTGTGACTTGAATGGAGAGAGCACAATCAATCTTGTTCTAGATATTCCAGTGGTTTTCAGAGCTGTCCACACAATGCTATTTCCTTCTGTACTGTCTGCAGAAGTTGAGATTTTTGAGTGCTGTTTTATTGACCCAGTTGTGGTTAAGGGAGAGATGGACCCATGGGTGATTCTAAAGAGGTTTCCTAAGGTTTTATGTTTTCCCCTATCCTTTTTAATACCTACATAAAAGTTTTGGGAGAAGTCACTCATCATTTTGGGGTGATAGTTGTACATTTCCACCTAAGGCTCATTGGGAGATGCAATTGAAATTCTGATTGTGAAAAAAGAGACTCAGACTCAATCCAAACAAAATGGAATGGGTGTTAATTTAAAAGCCAACTGATTCCAATCCTGCACCATATTTAATTCTTAAGGAGGTTGTACTTTCCCAGGAAGAGCAGTTTCCTGAGTGGGTAGTCTCCCAGGACTTGCAGCCCTGCTTAAAGAACAGTAAAAGCTATGGCTAGTGTTTTAGTTACAGCCTTACCCTGGTCATGTGTGCTCTTATCTCTTCATTAGATAACTAGAATTTGTTCCAGATGGGCCTGCCCCTGTAGACCAGCTAGAAACTCCACCTGATCCCGGATATCTCAGCATATGTGCTTACTCAGCCATTGCTCTACCATGTTGCACTGTGCTTCACTGATCACTGGTGTAGTTCCAATTCAAGATGCAGTCATTACTTTTACAGTCCTATGTGTCTCAGGGCCAGGGTACCTAATAGCCTTCATTCCCCAGATAGATTTTGCCCATCCCATTCAACTAAAAAGGTAAAGGTTCCCCCGCATATGCGTGCTAGTCGTTTCCGACTCTAGGGGCCGGTGTTCATCTCTGTTTCAAAGCTGAAGAGCCAGCACTTGTCCGAGGACAACTCCGTGGTCATGTGGCCTGCATGACTAGATGCCAAAGGCGCACGGAACGCTGTTACCTTCCCACCATAGTGGTAAGCGCCTGTTACTCGTCCCAGCTTCTGCCAACCTAGCAGTTCAAAACCACGTAAAAATGCAAGCAGAAAAATAGGGCAGAAGCTGGGACAAGTAACAGGCGCTCACTCTGTTACACGGCACTCGGGATTCGACCCGCCAAACTGCCGACCATCTGATCGACAAGCTCAGCATCCTAACCCACTGAGCCACCACGTCCCTCCCACTCAACCAGGCAAGGCTTATAGGGAGGTGTGGCAGAAACAGATCTAACAATAAGAATTCTCTATGGGAGTTCCCCTGCTTTGAAACAGCTTGCTTCCAAGGCAAAAGAATGGCCTCCAGTTGCATGGTTTTCCAGTATCTGGTGAAAACTTAGTTTTACCTTTGGGTGTAGTTTTGGTGCCTGTGTTAGTCTAATGCTTTAAGGAAACTTTGTTTTATTTATTATTTTATATTTTTAATATCTGTAAACTGCCTGGAACTCTTCCAGATTGAGAAGGATATTACCAAGCTAGGTCCTGAAGTCTTGTGATATCTTGATTCTGCTTGGTTTCTAAAATTCGTCCTTCTGATAGTCATAAGGCCCCTGGTACTCACAGCAGGGATGTAATCAGTGGTGGGGTTCAAATATGTGAACAACCTGTTCTCTGTGTGGATACCACTTCCAGAAGTCTGTTCTGGGCCTGGGAAAACAAAACATTAGCTACCGGTTCTGCCGAAGTGGTGCAAACTGGCTGAATCCCACCACTGGATGTAACATTTTATGTATACCTGTTTTGCAGAGGTTTTTCCGTAGCGCAGGCACATTTAGAAACTTTGTGAAATGTAAATGTGTATCTGCTTTAGCGAGAAACAGTGAAGTTACTGCTAAGCTTGTAAGCCGCCCTGAGTCTTCGGAGAAGGGCGGGATATAAATGGAATTAAAATAAATAAATAAAATAAATAAAATAAGTCTTGATTTCTCTTGAAACTTTCACAGCTTCTTTTTCTGGTCTGTTTAGGAACAATGTTAAGTTTCTTTCGCCGAACACTTGGACGCAAGTCTATGCATAAGCATGCTGAGAAAGAGCGGCTAAGAGAAGCTCAGCGAGCTGCAACTCACATCCCTGCAGCTGGAGATGAGAAATCCATAATTACATGCAGGGTCTCTTTGCTGGATGGAACGGATGTCAGTGTGGACTTACCGGTAGGATGCATTTTAATTTGTTTTATCAAGAATCTTGGCAAATGTTTGAGAAAATATGTTCTCCTTTGTCTCTCAGCTGAATAGAATACATTGTGTTCGTGTGATTTAGTCAACAATGCAAAAATTACTAATGGGTGGTGGTATGGCAAAAGGTCCTTTAAAGCAGAGGTCCCCAACCTTTTAGGCACTAGGGACCAGTTCTGTGGAGAAAAGTTTTTCCGCGGAGCAGAGTGTGAGCGGTTTTGTGTACCGCTCGCATCCCATGGATAGGGCTTTGCTTGTTTGTGCGGACTGGTTTCTGGCATGCCGTGGCCTGGTACCGGTCCATGGACTGGGGATTGGGGACCCCTGTGTTAAAAGGTTCTTTAAAGATGTTGGTCATAGGTCTTCCAACAAGGATTTTTAGAAGAAGTGCTAGGAACAAAAACTAGTGAAGGAATGGACTCTCTTTCCCTGTAGCCCCTTGTATGTTTTCCAAATCTTCTAGGAAGGGTTGGGAACTCTCCAAAGCGGATTTGAGTTGTGTGAGAATATTTTTCTTCCAGTGTGTTTCAGATTAAACAGCAATCAAAGAAAGCTATTTTGACAAGGTTTTGGCTTTCTGTGTGTGTTTTTTCCCCAGAAGCCTCACGAGTACTTTGTAAAAGAAAAAGATTTGTATGAGTTAAATCTGACTCTTGGAGTCTTCATGAATGAATCTGTGAACTTCTCTTGGCAGTGATTTGTATGATTTTGGGATACTTTTTTCAACTTTCCTGTCTAGCCAATACCCTTGCATTCCCCATGTTGTTTAGCCCAATTAACCAGGGCTGAACTTGTTTTTAGCTAAATGCCCTGTTCACTGTCTCTGCACAGTCACTCATGCGCTCATGACCTCCCGGTTAGACTACTGCAACGCTCTCTACATGAGGCTGCCCTTGAGGACCACTCGGAGGCTTCAGCTGGTGCAGAATGCAGCCGCGCGAGTTGTGATGGGGGCTTCCCGATACTCCCATGTAACACCTCTGCTCCGCGAGCTGCATTGGCTTCCGGTTGTCCTCCGGGTGAGATTCAAGGTGCTGGTGATGACCTATAAAGCCCTAAATGGCTTGGGTCCGGGATATCTGAGGGAACACCTGCTGCCGGCATCAAGTTCCCTTCGTCCTGTGCGCTCCCACAGGGAGGGCCTTCTCAGGGTACCGCCGGCAAAGGATTGCCAGCGGGCAACACCCAGGGGGAGGGCCTTCTCTGTGGGTGCGCCTGCCCTTTGGAACCAGTTACCCGTAGAGCTCAGGACTGCCCCTGATTTTCGTTCGTTCCGCCGGGACCTGAAGACCTGGCTCTTTGAGCTTTCCGGCAAGGACTGAGAATTTTTGATTTTTAACTTATTGTAATTGGATTTTTTAAATCAGAGTTATAGGGGTTTTAGATTTTTAATGAAGGATAATTTAATCTATTTTAATTGTTATTAACTTTTTGTATTGTAATGTTGTTTTAATTGCCTTGTGAACCGCCCTGGGTCCTACGTGAGAAGGGCGGTATATAAGTCCAATAAATAATAATAATAATAATAATAATAATAATAATAATAATAATAATAATAATAATAATAATAATTTATAGTTCAGTTAAAGATGGAAAGAATTATATATGAGGTTTTGTCTTATTTCTTTTTGAGCAATACTGATACCTGGAAAAGGTAAAATGCACAAGTCCTATTTCTAAAACAACAAAAAAGAATTCTTTTTTTGAAAAATAGTAGATTTAACTTAATCTACTTAATAGTAGATTGAAATATTTAACTGCTGTTTAGATTTTTTTCTGGCCAGACCAACATTTTGAAACCTAAATATATTGATCTAGAAATGGATTATTTTTTATTCTACTCTCTGTATTTGTAAACAATTACACTTGCTTCATTCTTTACTGTCATTGGAGATCAAATACTAAAGTCCTAAAGTCAAGAAATTAAAACAAGTTGAACGTATAAATTAAGTAATTAGGTCAAAAGTCAGTAGTTTAAGACAATGTCTTTCTATTTTGCTGAAACACAGAGTTCTATTGCCATCTATTATTATTAAGATACATCTTTTTAGAAATTAAAGAGAGTTCCTTCTTTGTAGTATCTCATGGAATATGTTGTATTTCATCGAAGAAATGTTTCATCAATGTATTGCCTCAATCACAACAGTAACCCAAAAGCTTACAAAATGTGCACATTTAAGAGTTAAAACAAGTAGCAGAAAAAACTATTCATAACAAATGATAGTACAGCACAAGAAGTTACCAGACATATTAAAACGTACATCTATCAGTGGGATCACAAACCATTGGGCTGAAGATTTGCTGAAAAATCCAAGTTTGAAGAGCATTATGAAAAAACAAAAAGTTTGGGGCTGTGCAGACTTCAGGAGGAATTCTGATCCAGAGGACAGGAGTGGTCTTGGAGAAGATTCATCTCTAAGGACCTACAGATTTTACTGCTTAGTTGATGGAGTAAGCTAACCCTTCTAGATCTTACAGGATGGGCAGAGACAACTGGAGAGAGGTAGTCCCATGGGTATCTAGGTCCTAAGCCATGAAGGATTTACTTTAAATTGTAGCCAGTGCAGCTTACATAGTAGTGTTACATAGGCAAATGAGGTAAACTCACAATTATTCATGCTATTGCATTTTGGATCAGCTTTAGCTTCCGAGTGTTCTTCAGGGACATCCATATATAGCAGTGATGGCAAACCTTTTAGAGACCGAGTGCCCAAACTGCAACCCAAAACCTACTTATGTATTGTTGGGTGCTGGGTGGGCGTGGCCCATTGGATGGGTGTGGCTCTGGTGGTAATGGCAGACTGGGTGGGACTAAAAGTTCAATCAATCAATTCCAATTTTGCGAGATCTTTTTTTTCCTGCGAAAAGTTGAAATTGATAGAACTTTTTTTTTTTGCACACAGCGTGGAGGCCTAAAGCGAAAAGGTTTTATAAAACCCAGCTGAAGGCCTAGGTCTGGGGCAACGGCACGCGTGCCCATAGAGAGGGCTCTGCGTGTCCCCCCTGTGGCATGTGTGCCATAGGTTCGCCACCACAGATATATAGAATGCACTGTAGTAGTCCTTATGCAGGGTGACCAAGCAGCTGTATTGAAGATCATAATCTGAAGATCCCTCCTAACACTAGGGAAGATCGTAACTGGCACATCACACAAATCTGTGCAAAAAGCCTGTATCTTTTTCATTTATGGAAGAGATACTGCTTGATAAGGAAAAAAAAGAGTATCTTGTGGGATTAGCAAGATTGCTGGGGGGGGGGGGAAATGGCCTTTGCAATGAAATGGCTTTATTCAGACTTGTGACAAATGCAGACTTTATGAATTACTCCTTATTTTATTTTTATTTTTAAAAACAAGCAGCCTTTTCTCTCAGTATGAATTGCCTCAAAATTCTGTTAGTAGAGATGTATTTAAAGCTTCAGTATTGTGTGCATTTTAAACTCTAACCTTTTATGAATGTTGGGTATGGGAAAAAAGCAAGTAGGAATTTAGGTTGACAACTTCTGGTAACCGCTTAGGGGCATTCACGGTTTCCTATAACAGAGATTTGTTCTGATTTTCTCTATCTAAATTGATATTTGGTGATATTTCTCTTTCTTTGAGAGAACAGTAGTAATTGTGTTTCACGGTCACTTGCTGGATTTTATAAAAAGTCCATACCATATTTTCTAGCGTATAAGACAACTGGGCGTATAAGACGACCCCCTACATTTCCTGTTAAATTATAGGGTTTGGGCTATACTCGCCGTATAAGACTACCCCTCTTCCAACGCACACCAAATAAAAATTAAAAAACATCAGATTTGATTTTAATATGGTAATTTTAATTCAAATGCTTATGACATGCAGGTATTTAGTAGGAAAACTGTCACTTATAAACATAAGGCTGTTTGTCATCAAACATGTAAACATAAAACAGTGCAAGTGGATTAAACTTCAATAATAATAATAATAATAATAATAATAATAATAATAATAAGAAGAAGAAGAAGAAGAAGAAGAAGAAGAAGAAGTTGGAAGGGACCTTGGAGATCATCTAGTCCAACCCCCTGCTAAGGCAGGAAACCCTATACCATTTCAGACAAATGGCTGTCCAGTCTCTTCTTAAAAACTTCCAGTGTTGGAGCATTCACCACTTCTGGAGGCAGGTTGTTCCACTGGTTAATTGTTCTAACTGTCAGGAAGTTTCTCCTTAGTTCTAGGTTGCTTCTCTCCTTGACTAGTTTCCATCCATTGCTTCTTGTCCTGCTTTCAGGTGCTTTGGAGAATAGCTTGGCTCCCTCTTCTTTGTGGCAGCCCCTGAGATATTGGATCACTGCTATCATGTCACCCCTCACCCTTCTCTTCGTTAAACTACACATACCCAATTCCAGCAACCGTTTCCTATTTTCCTAATTCACTTTTCCTAATTCACTCTAAAGCTTTCCCTGCGCAGAGCCTTAAGTAACACCAGCTGCCTGCAATTAGTGCAGGTTCTCATCCCACCAGGCTCAAGGTTGAGTCAGCCTTCCATCCTTCCGAGGTAGGTAAAATGAGGACTCAGATTGTTGGGGGCAATAAGCTGACTTTGTAATAATGCTGCTTGGGGTGGTGGTGGTGAAAGCTCTAATAAGCAGGCATATACATAGAATGAAGGCTATTGCTAAGCACATTGATTTGTGCTTTAAATTGTAAGCCGCCCTGAGTCTTCAGAGAAGGGCGGGATATAAATGGGATTAAAAAAAAAAGACCAAATGGGAGATCCGCTCCAGATTTTCCAGCCAGCCTGCCCAGTTCCTGAGTCAAATGTGTCCTTAGAGCTAAGCTGCTGCTCTGGCTATGCATTCCCCACCTGCCTTTCAAGTTGCTCTTGCATTCCCCACCTGCCTACAGCTGCTCTTCAACTTTAGAAGGAAAGAAGCTCAGACCCCAGCCTGTAAAAAATCACAGACTGCAGCTTCTACTCCAATTGGTCCCGCTTTTCCTGCGCAGACTAAATGGAAGATCCGCTCCAGGTTTTCCAGCCATCCCTGTCCCTAAAGTTTCAGCACCCTGCATATAAGACGACCCCTGACTTTTGAGAAGATTTTCATGGGTTAAAAAGTCGTCTTATACGCCGGAAACTACGGTAATTGGTATTTAAGTTTTAAAATTATTCAGAATGTATACTATTCATAAATCGAAACAATGGAAATATTTCAAGGAAGTACTTTTAATTTTTTGCAACTTGAATTGAATTGAATTTTGCATTTAAGTAAAAAAAGTCATTGTATGGCACAAAAAGGCTTATTCTGGATTTTCTAATATAACAAGAAAAGAAGTTGAATTCTTGCAGAGAAACTTTCAATACCAGATATTTTAGGGATGCAGGATTTCTGGAATAGAAACAATTAGTAACACATGGTTTAGGAATAACTACTGTATATACAGTAAACGTGTTGTATATTGTAAAACTTGAACTACATTTGAGATGGGATTGTTGATTTTTCTGTAGTGAAATATTTGATTACTACCTAAATACTAGATAGCATAGTTATATAATTGTTATTGGAACTTAAAATAAAAAATAGTTTGGATAATCGCTTTTAGAATTTTTTTATTTGCTAATTATTTTACCAGGTCCTAGCATATATGCATTCTGAACTAGAATGAAGGTTCTTGAGTAGTTTGTTTAGCACTGAAGTTCTTGTTATGGTTAGGAATGAAATGCACAATTTCATGACAAGAAAGAGCCTGCCCCACCAAAAAAACACATCTTAGATTACAAACTACATGTTATCCTAAATAATTTTGAAATGTTTCTGGAAAATTTCTATTAACAATAAACAAATCTGAATTTCTTAATAGCTTTGGCTTCATAAATCAATTCTAAGTCCTTTTCGGAACCGTGTAGAATATATCCCTGGAGACAGAGAACCCATGATCTCCATAGATATTTCTTTTTGTTAGAAAGGTCTTATCATCAGAAAAATTATACATTTCAAATGAAACCTGGATAAGTACAACTCGTACCTGTTGTTTTGGTCCTAGTTTATATGGAATGGAAAGTTGTCATCTTCCATGGGGAATATTTTTAGATACCTGAATAATAATAATAATAATAATAATAATAATAATAATAATAATAATAATAATAATAATAATAATAATAATAATATAATAAAAAACCTTTATTGTCAAAGTACAACATGTGTACATTGAGATTAGCTGAGCCTCCCCCCGTGCTCTCTCCCCCCAACACACAGTGACAACAAACCCTCCATCCCACCACACTATGTGAACCAACTACACCACACACCGGCCTCCCAAGTCAATTCTGCATAAGATTATGTCACATTTAAAAGCCTAACAGCCCACGGATAAAAGCTATTTTTCAGCCTGTTGGTACGGCTGGCTATACTCCTGTATCTCCTATCGGATGGTAGGAGAGTAAAGAGATACCGTCCAGGGTGTGAGTCATCCCTGAGAATCTTCCTCACTCTTCCAAGGCAACGAGCCCTGGCAATGTCATCCAGTGGTGTCAGGGGACAGCCCACAATGTCTCCTCAGTCTCCTTTTCCAAAGACTGAATTTCACCCCATTCTTCAGCCTGTTCTCATAGGAGAGGTCCTCAATTTTCTGGATTATTTTTGTCACTCTCCATTAGTCTTGTTCTAATTTATAATACGGGAAGGTGAACATTTTTGTCTCCTTTGGCGTAGGAAACAAGCTGATGTCTGCATATCTTCTTGTCCCTGCTTTCACCTCTTATATTTGAATATTTAACTTTCCTCGCAGTTGAAAACACCATGCAAATTCACTGGCGTGAAGGGATGACAGCCTGGCCTTGGGAGTGGGGAAGGAATGAGTGAACAGGGGAAAGGGGAACTTTTCAGAAAAGGTTGCTCAGTCCTGAGAAAGAGGAAAGCATGGGGGAAGAAAATCAGAATAACCCCAAATGGGGCAGAGCGAAAACCTGAGGGCTTTTCAAGATTCTGTTACTCTGTAATAAAGAGCATTCTTGGAATTCCTGCCATGACTGGTTTTTTTACCTACGCTGGATCATGCTTTCTCAGCCCAGTGCATTTCACAGAATTATTGATGCAGGGAAAAAACTGGAAGAAGGCATGTTATGCATGCCCTCTTGTACCCCTACAGCACGGGTGTCAAATTGCCGCCCGGCAGGCCGGACGCATCATGAGGAAACTGCGCCCACCCCATTGCCGGCAATGGGGGAAAAGTTCCAATACATCGCGTGACATCACATGACGTCACGAATTTGACACGTATGCCCTACAGCAGACATGTCAAACACAAGGCCTGGGAAGTGGTTTCATATGGCCCGCGAAGCCATCCTGGAAACAGTGAGGGACCGGCCTCCACTGCCTTGGCCCTGGCCCAGAGACCCTCAGATCTGTCCCACTCCTGCCCAGGCCCCCATAGGCACCCTTGATGCAAACGATGTAGAGCTGGCCATGCCCACCCAGTAGGCCATACACACTCTAGCCACGCCCATCCAGTAGGCCACACCCACCCAGGCCATACCCACCCGGCCCCTTGAGGGCAACCGCAATGCTGATGCGGCCCTCAATGAAATTGAGTTTGACACCCCTGCCCTACAGGAAAGGTGGAATAAACATCTCAACGAATCATTATCAGTTCAATTAGTGGAGTCAGTGTGTTCACTGCTATTCTTTTTTGGGTCTCTGGAATAATTTTTCAGCCAAAATTTGTTCTGTACCTGTAGTGTCAAGAGACCTGGAGTACTTCTTTGCGGCTTCTGGCCTCAGAAGTAGAGTTAATCTGTAACTAAGCTGTATCTTCCTAACTCGATTCCTCTTGTAATTTCAGAAAAAAGCCAAAGGACAACATCTGTTTGAGCAGATAATGTACCATCTGGACCTTATTGAAAGTGATTACTTTGGTCTACGATTCATGGATTCAGCACAAGTGGCTGTGAGTATCATAGTATTTTTCGATGTGATCATATAGTAGATTAAATCATATTAACTAGAATTTATGATTTATGTATTATATATAGTTTGTTATAAACTTGTTTTTCATGATAAAACAATTCATCGGTACTGTTACTTTAGAGGCTGCTCTTAGTCATATGCCAGCTGGAAATATCCAACATATATATAGAGTGCTCAGATTTCGTAAATGTTCATTTAACATCTTTTGGGAGAGTCCGGTAATACTTTTTCTCACTAACAAATTTTATTAAAAGGCATAAGTTTTCAGATACCTTCTGATTTTTTTCCACCATAGGTAACGTGGTTCTCTTATAGGGCTGACATCTTTCATTTGTTCTTTCATGTGCTTCTGCCAGCTCACATTAAGAAAATGCTGCTTATGGCTTATTTTCTCATAAGGTTTGCCCATATATCCTCAGCTTATTGTCAATACTGGCTACCATACTGATCTAAAGTAACAAATTAGTTGTTTGTGTTCAGTCATTTTTCACTGATTTATAGCCTGGTTGCATTTATGGTTCTTATGTGTGGGTAATTTTTGCCAATCCTTCGAAAAAATTGTTGGAAAGTTTGTTTTAATTTGAAGTTCTTTTTATGCAAATCATAATGGGATATCGTGTCCAAGGGAAAAAAATTGCTTACTTTGTTCTATGAGCTATGCCTGTTGAAAGTTTTGTGTTCCTTACTGTTCATCTTGCCCCTCCCTCTCACTTTATTTCAGAGGTCAGCAGTGGGTTCAGAATCCTTTCTCATTCAGCATAATGAAAGATATTCTATCTAAGTCCCAATATCTAACGTTTCTGTTCTTGATTCGCTAAAGTTAGGAAAGATTAATGCACTTGATTTATAGCCCTACTTTTTTCCCCTGGCCAACACTCGGATTTAAAGAAAAGTAAGACTATAAAAAGTAAAACGAATAATACAATAATATTAAAATAATCTAACAGTTAAAAGCATGGTTAAAAAAAAGACGGATTTTTAGGGATTTTCTGAGTGTTGAGAGTGTGGAATTCAAGGATTACATTCTGGGAGCAATGAAGGAACTGGTCCTGTTGCGCATACCAGGAAAAAATGAGCCTGTGACACAGAAGGTGTCTTCAAGTGGTTCTTTCCTGCCATTCTTAACAAGTGGATTGGTTTACAATCAGAGTGATGTCAGAATTCCCCTGAACAATTTGGTTTTTTTTCTCTCTCCCTCTCCCTCCATCCATTCATCCATCTGTCCGTTCTAAGGCTCCAAAATTTGAAAAGACTTGGGAAAGTTACAATTGGCGCATATTTGGATTTCTTGATGATGAATTCTGGTTCCGTTTGAATAGTTCTTGGATCTGTTATTTTTATGCTAGCCAGAAAATTGTAGTTTGAGTTTGGTTTTGATCTGCCGCTGCTGTGGTTCAATGAATATATAGGTTCAATTTTGCTGAACTTTTAAACTCAGGAGTCGGAAACCTCTGAGACTCCAAATGTTACTAATTACATCTCATCCTTCTTGGGCTACTGAAAATTCAGCATGGATTATTTCTTGTTTCTGAGATCAAATGTAGTGATCAGAAATTTAGGAAGCGTCAATCAACGTCATAGAATAGATATTGAATGCTCCTCACCCCTACAGAGGCTAAAATCCAAATGAGAAAACATAGATTCCTTCTCTCTAGTTAACTGAATGATACAGCTGGTTTTGGTCCAGAAGGATCCCTGATCAGTCATACAGTATAGATCAGCGATGGCGAACCTTTTAGAGACTGAGTGCCCAAACTGCAACCCAAAACCCACTTATGTATCGTCGGGTGCCGGGTAGGCATGGCCCATTGGGTGGGCGTGGCTGCGGTGGTAACGGCAGACTAGTTGGGGCTAAAAAGTTCAATCAATCAATTCCAACTTTGCGAGATCTTTTTTTTCCCCCTGCGAGAAGTTGAAATTAATTGATTGAACCTTTTTGAGTTTTTTGCACACAGCGGCAGAGGCCTAAAGCGAAACATTTTTATAAAACCCAGCTGAAGGCCTAGGACTGGGGCGACAGCACACATTCCCACAGAGAGGGCTGTGCGTGCCACCTGTGGCACCCGTGCCATAGGTTCGCCACCACAGGTATAGATGATTGCTATTGGATAGATAGGGGAATGCATTCCCGTTAGTTCTGTTGAGCTTCCCTATAGTTGCTGAACATTTCTGGACCTTGCTGGTTTGGGCCTGAAGTCACAATATTATAGGGGACCTTCCGTCAGTGTAAGAAAGTGCATTTTTGGCATTGGTTTATGGCAAGAATAGATCGATTTAATGCTCCTGTTTTGCCCCTTAAATCCTCCCATTGCTAAAAATTATAGCCTAATTCACTCCATCACTATCAGCACCACACTAACCTCCTGACCTTGATGATGCGATTTTAAATAGTTTTTCAGTCACAAGGGGATCACTACTTTTGGATTAGGGCAACCCACAAGAATTCTGTTTTGTCTCCTGTAATTATTTTTGTTTCCCATATGTAAGAATTCTTGTAGGGGTTTTTATTTGTTTGGTGTCTCATTGTTTAATATAGCGCTTCAGGATTTATTGAATCTTGCCATTGTATACTTTCCTAGTATATGAGCTAGGATTCCAACTAAACAAACAAAAAAAATCTTTTTTTAAAAAAAGTTCTCCAAACAGATGAAAATGAATTAATTCATTTCTTCAGATTAACCACACTTTACGACTCACTGTCAAAGAGATGGCTTTTTAAAAAGTTATTTTGGCTGTTAGGGGCCACAAAGGTTGTGTCTTGTAATATCAAAATCTGAACAATTGATAGGCTTTAGGGGTGAGGTGAATGCATGCATTTTTATTGAGAACATTGCTAAAAATTATACTGAAAAATTGGCCACTTTGCCGTCAAATTTTAGCATAGTAACTTGGGTCGGTAAAATGGAAGCCAGTGGCTTCTTACAGACTTACAGGTTAGCAACCTGTCCTAAAAACATTATTGCCCATGTTTATAGGAGAATTTTCTTTTCTCCAGCTAAAGCAGTTGTTGTGGACTTGTGGAAAAACAAACTTTCCCTTTTTGGCCAACCTGCTTTCTTATCTACAGGAAATTCTGTGTTAACAGAAGAGTATTGTAATGGTATTAAATGTCAAGGTTACAGTAAATTATTCTCTGGCCTTTATTTTGTGTAATTGTCTGTCTTGTCATTTTAATTTTTGAATTTGAAATATTGCATCATCTTTCCAAAATGAGGCTTGATTTTTTTTTTTTTTTGGTCCCCAGTTGTGTTTTTAGAAAAGGCAGTTCTTGATGCTAAGGTCTCAAGGAATGCTGTAGCAGAGACTAAATAGCTTAATATGCAATAGGACAGGAGTCCCCAACCTTTTTGGTTTCCGCGAACTGCTAGCGGCAGTTTCGGCAGAGAGAGGGAATGGTTGCGGGTGCAGAACCTAAATCCTCTACATGCACAAACAAAGCTTCACTTGCTCATCATTTTGGTGGCTCAGTAGTGGGCCTTAAATTTGGGGACCCCTGCAGTAGGAATTAGAATTTTTTTTAATGTACTCTTCAGCAGCACGGCTCACTAAGTAGGATAGTCCACATTAAATACAGGTAGTGTTCAGGTTGTCACCCTAATTGGGACAGGAATTTCCATAGCTAAGTGAAGCCATCATTAAGTAAAATGTGACATGACTGCAGCAGCAAAACTTCTAATTTAGCAACAGCAGTCCTGGCAATCCAGATCAGCGTTTCCCAACCTTAGGAACTTGAAGATGCGTGGACTTCAACTCCCAGAATTCCCGAGCCAGCATAGCTGGCTGGGGAATTCTGGGAGTTGAAGTCCACGCATCTTCAAGTTCCTAAGGTTGGGAAACGCTGATCCAGATTACAGTCATTAGGCAATGACCTCATGCTTCTGCCTTTAAAAAAGGAGGAAGAGGAGGAGATAGCCAGGTGAGAAAAGTTGAAATCCAGGGCTGGAGAACATGACGTCAGGATACTGCAATAGTCTTAAGTGTGGGCTAGTCACCAAGTGACCTAACTTTGATCACGTGACTGTAGGAGCACTACAATGGCCATAACTTTGAGGACCCATCATAAGTCATTTTTTTTTTCAGTGCCATCTTCACTTTGAACAGACTTTGAGCAAATGAACATAATCCAAGGACTACTTGTATGTTTTGGGATTGGCTACACATATAAATTCAAGAATCACACAACAACATTTTTGGCCTGGGAAAACCATCAAACAATGCTGCTTTTATATTTGCATTGTCATACTGGAAGAAAATCACTTTGATGATTGTTGTATATATGAATTTGAGTTCTTGGTCAATATTCAGGGATTATCAGAGCGGCTGTCAGTTAATAGAACAGTGGACTGTTTTGGGCCAAAATTCCTGAACGCCTTCGACCATTTGAAGTTGTTTTTATTTTAGCTTACTCTATATATCAGTTTGTGTTGATATTCTTTTGCTTGATTCTGCTAAATTAAATTTGCCAGAGTGTAGTTTATTTTGAATAAATTAGAATAAAGAAAATAGCATATTTCATGCATGATCATGAACTGGCTGTTAACCTTGGGGAGAAAAGTGTGCTGATCCACCCAGTTTTATGTCTCTCACCCTTTGCACTGTGTGTCTCATTACCTCCCCCTCTTGTGTGTGCCACTCAAGCTAAATTCTTGGTGGTAGTGGTGGTGTTAGGAACTGAGTTGAACTAAGTGGTGTTGGTGCCTGCCTCTGATCTGTTAACAGCCCCCTTTTGGAATGTGGAGGAGGTGAAAGAAAACAGACTGGAGCTGAAGCAAGCGTATTCTGTCTCCCCTGAAGTGTGGGAATATCCTGCCTCTCTCATTCATTCTAGCTTATGCTTTCATGGCACCTGCAGTGCTCAGGTCTGCTGACTTGTTCTCAGCAAAGCAAGTTTAAATTGGATGATACCAGCTGCTGATAGATCACTATGCCCCAAAATGTCCATGATGTAATTTCCTATTCCTAATTTATTGCCTGGGTGTCTAGGAAAATTACATAATCCATTTCCTTCGGCACCAAGAACCAGCTGCCTTCATGGATAACAAAGCCAGCCTCTTTTTAATTACTTAAAGTGCTCTCCAGTTTTAAATCATTGCTTATTTCTGCTACAATTCTGTGTGTAAATTTCTCAGTTGTAATTCAGCTGTTAGTTATTATTATTTTTTTTACTAAAGGTACTGATTTCTTTGGCAAGAATGAATGTTTGATTAGAGATGAGTTTAAAGATACCATGGGATTGTATAAGTATAAAATACACTAATCCTAGCATTTTTTCCTCTGACATTACACAATCTTTTCAGAAACGTCTTAAGGAAGTATTTGCTTAGGGGAAAAAAATACTGTTAAATATGATCCCTTGCTCAGTTTATAAAAGGACACGTGAATCAAAAATTAATTGAAATCAAATTTCTAGGGTTTAAATCTAGACAGACTATAAATCAAAGGTAACTGATTACCTGTGATTGTCGCTCATTGCTGAGGCAACCAGTGTACAGTGAGAACAAATCTATCTGATTCAGTGCACACCAGTTAGATTCCTACAATTCTAGAACTAGTTGCTTTAATCACCCATATGATTCAGTCAGTAAGATTCCTGTGATATACTGTATGTGGAATTGGCTCTGTCTTGCATTGGTTGCACAAATTAAAATCATGGTTTTGAAAACTGGAACTGCACTTGTCTTAGTGTTCTCTGGCTTCACCTTCCACTATTGTTAGAAAAATAATTTGCAATGATGCTCATTAAAGTGAATTACATACACTTTCACTCTGTTTTCCATTGCTATTATTTGATGGCAACCCATAGTAGTCAGGGCTGCAGACTAACAAAACCATGTGCTATTTAGACCACCAGGCTGAAAGGGGGAGGAGGCAACATGTCTGATTGCTTCCCACTCACAGAAGTTTAAATTAATATGGCAAGAAGAAAAAGAACTTTTTCTGATTGCCTAGTTTTCTTATCTCGTATTCCATCTTCCCCCCTATGAGCTCAAGGCAGTACATAGGCTGATAGCAGTAATTGGGGCCAGAATTCCCATCACTAGGCAATGCAGTTGTAAAGTGCAATGCCATGTGACTGTATCTCTTAGAGATGGTGGTCCTATTGCTGTCATTAAATGAAGATGGTGGGTTGTTAAATGAGGATGTCCTTATGGCTTTCTGCTGGCTTCCAACAAAGCAAGTCCTGCATAGCTTGCAGGTTATGTGGTGGGCAGGTAGTTGGCTGCTGTGGCAAGGCACAAGCACAGTTGGACCAGGAATGGGAGGGCGTGCAAGTGTGCTGGGGGTGGATGCTGCTGATGGCAGGAGGGCACAAACGCCACTCTGTGTTCCACCGCTGCTGAGAACTCCCATTGCTGTCAAAGAATACCCCCACCTGGCCTTTTGCAAGCCAGCTACTGGCTACATGTGGGCCCTCTCATGAGATTTCAGAAGGCCCTGTATGACTTTGAGAAGGCCACACACGGTGAGGAAGGTCTCACGGAGCAGCAACTGCCTCAGGAAGAGCCAGGCTGGGTGGTGCACCTTGTCAACAGCAAGAGTGTGAAAGAGGCAAAGGTTAGCTAGGGGCAGCACAGTGCAGAGGGCAAAAAGGTATAGTGGGGGAGATAGTTGGGGGAGGTGAGTGGAAGCACATGCTCTGTTCATAAATGTGAGTGGGCTGCCAAGTGCCCAGAAATTGAAAATTAACCTTGATGACATTGCAACGGCTGTAACTTGAAGAATTGAGCTTAAATACTATTCTGTTCAGCACCATGCAACTTTGACCAATTGCTAATGAATGATCATTGGGCGAAGACTATCTATATATATTCTTTTATCTCATTTTATATTCACAGCACTCCTGTGAGCTAGGCTAGGATGAGAAACCTAATGAGATTTGAAAGAAATTTTTCAATCTGCATTTGAGCCGATGCAGACTAGAAGCCAATAGAATACAGAGTGTCTCTGATTCAGCTGGTCAAATTTGAAATGCCTTACTTCAGGTGTAAAAGTTTCATAAGCAGAACTGGTTGCCTCGATCATTTTTACCCAGAAACATTTTCAAAATGCTTGAAATTTCCCACTTCGAACAGAATTGGTTATTCTGAACGTGATAATGAAAGTTTCAGATTCAAATCCCTACTAGAATCAGTTCATTTGGATAATTTACATGACAGGAGCCTCCTAAATTCAGTGTATGCTTAATAATTGATGTGATAGCCTGTTTACTATAAAAGAAACTATAACCAGTCTACCTTCAGGCTATCATTATGTGACTTGTATGTATAGTTTTGGAGATGAGAAATGAGCCTATATGTAGCGGAGAATTGCACATGTCACTAAGTTAGACTGATCAGACAGTGGCAATGCGGTAATTTTAATTTTCACTATTATGAAAGCTGAAACCTCTCCTGTCTCATATCAATCAAGTACACTAAGTGTGCCCAAACTGATGCCCTTCAGATATGTAGACAGCATTCATTAGTCTCAGCTATATCTAAAGCTAACCATTATAATAAAAAAATATTTTGCTTGTGCCTTCCTGTGATACATTTCTTTCTACCTTAGTATTTTCCCATTGTTATGCCTTTTATAATTTTTCCTTACATTCAATATTTTTTTTAGTTTTCATCCGATTCTTCTTCTTTTTTCAGCATTGGTTGGATAACACAAAGAGTATAAAAAAACAAGTTAAAAGTAAGTGGCTGAGTTTTTATATATTTTTCAGTGAAGTGTTGGGTACATATTTTGGGATACTGTTCCTCTAAAATGGAGGTGTCAGACTGGCAGCCCACAGGCCGGATGCATCGCACACCCCGGCTCTGCAAAGGCAAAAAACATCACAATACGTCACATGACACGATCGAGTTTGACACCATTGCTCTAAAATATATTTGGACAAAGTGAAATAAAATGTTGCAGTAACAGAAAATGGGCATTATATTTCCTTTGGACTCAAGTTATTTCATTAATTATATATACCACAGAAAATTGGCTTGTTGTCAAATTGCATATAGTTATTTTAAAAAATCCGTTTTTACTGAAAGACAGATTGAGGGTGATATTTTCTAGGAAGATATGTTCCTTTAATGTATTGTTCATATTTCTCGCTTTTTCAAATTATTCTCTTGGTAGTAAAATACAGAATGGACCAGAAAGCTTGAAATTCTAGTATAACAGGTACCGTGAATCAGCATTTGGTAATGATGCATTAGTACCATCAGAGACTACCTGGTCTAGAATTTATCTTATTGAAAGATAATGAGAAATGGAACAGAACGGAACAGAAGTTATCATGACAAAAATTAAGTAGCAATATGGGTGAAGGCAAAATACATACAATCTACTGCAGAACGGTTGCATTCTTTGCTAACAAAAGAACATAGCAAAAGGTTTCGATAACCCAAGTGAAATAGGTGTTAGTGGGATGCAAAACCAAGAAGTAGTAAAAGTTTTGGAGACTGGTTAAAAGTTCAGAGAGGCTCCAGGATTAGAAGACCTAGAGAGGTGGAACAAATTCGGAAAAAGCTTTCTTCCTAGGAAGGTACAGTATAGTATGCTTGTTTCATTTGTGCTTTGCAAATACTATATAAACTATATAACTCTATAGCTTTGCAATGTTTTACTCTCCAAAAATGCACTGCCTCTTGTTTCAGCTTTAAATCTGTAGAACATGTGCTGATACAAGCTCCCACAGCCAAGATCTGTGGATTTCTCACTTCATAGAATAGAGCTTGGTAATACTGGGATTAACCTAGATTTGTCTGTTCTTGGCAAGACAAATCAACTTAATGTAATGTAACTTAAATGGCTTCTAATACCTAATGTAAAATTACCTCTGCCTATTTTTAACCCTGTATTGCTGGTATGTTTTGTATTTAGATTGTTTTAAATTAATTTCATCTTGAGAACAATTGTAACTGTTGTGTGTACTTGTATGTACATCTTTGCAAAACATTGTCTATGCTGTCAGTAACACATATTTCTTTCTGTAGTTGGTCCACCGTACTGTCTTCATCTTCGTGTAAAATTTTACTCTTCTGAACCAAACAACTTACGTGAAGAGCTCACAAGGTACCTTGTATGCAAGCAGAAAAACTACAAACCCTATAGAAAATTTTTGATGATTTGTATTTTTAGCCCAGTGTATAATCTGGGACGCAGTGTATAAAAGGGACGCGGTGGCTTAGCGGGTTAGGACGCTGAGCTTGTCGATCAGAAGGTCGGCAGTTTGGCGGGTCGAATCCCGAGTGCCGAGTAGCACAGTGAGCGCCTGTTACTCGTCCCAGCTTCTGCCAACCTAGCAGTTCGAAAGCACGTAAAAATGCAAGTAGAAAAATAGGGACCATTACGGTGGGAAGGTAACAGCGTTCCGTGCGCCTTTGGCGTCTAGTCATGCCGGCCACATGACCACGGAGACGTCCTTGGACAAGCGCTGGCTCTTTGGCTTTGAAACGGAGATGAGCACCGGCCCCTGGAGTCGGAAACGACTAGCACGCATGTGCGGGGGAACCTTTACCTTTACCTTTATAATCTGAATATGAATATTGCAAGGTTCCTAGTTTTTAAACAGTTAAATAAAAGTTGAGTACTCAGATTATGCCCCCAAGGCCAGGCACTAGAATAAATAGTGAAAGGGTGGGAGCAAATCCATACATTAAATATCAGTGAAATGTATTCAGTTTTATATCCAGTCCTCATAGCATTCCCATTCTATCGAGAACACTTAAGAAATAAAGTTCTACCAAACAAATATAAAAAGATTTTGGACTTGACCAAGAAATCTGCTCTGGGATTTCTTTTAAATGATGAAAAAGTAGAAAAAAATACTTAAAAATAATCACTTCTCCTCTTTTATCCCATTTCAGTATTACGCCCCAGGAAAACACAGGAAACTGAAATTGGAAAATGAGTATTCCTCAATCAGAATGTTATTCTTCTGTGATAAAACAGACTCTTTCTTGTTTCTGTGTTTTCACTGAGAATCCTTTGTGCTTTTCTCCCCAATATATGAATTTCTGCTTGGCAATCAGCTTCTCAAGCAGTCTTGTCAGTCTTTTTCATCCAGAAAGAACTGATTGGCTCTTCTTGCAGTTGCTATTAACCCTCTTCAGATCCGTACACTGAAAGCATCTGTCTTCTTGCTGTCACTCTTTCTCAGTGATTAGTTGTCACAGCCATACTTCCAACACTGGGAAACTCTTGCAATAACTATTCTAATATGTATTGTCATAGAGACATGACAAACATCTATCATGATCAGATAGGCCTTCCTACCTATCTCCAGCATACTGAAACTATGTGTATGCTACTAAAAGTACCTTAGGGAGCACCTGCTGCCGGCATCAACTTCCCTCCGCCCTGTGCGCTCCCACAGAGAGGGCCTCCTCAGGGTGCCACCGGTCAGAGAATGTCGTCTGGTGGCCCCCAGGGGGAGGTCCTTCTCTGTGGGCGTCCCGGATTTATGGAATCGGTTGCCGGTCGAGCTCCGGATGGTGCCCGACCTTCGCTCCTTCCGACGCGATCTGAAGACTCACTTGTTCGAACAAGCCGGCTTGGCCTGATGGGGGATGGGTTGGGTTTTTATTGTCATTTTAATATATGTATTTACTGTTTTTTAGCTTGGGCATATGTTTAATTCTTTTTTAACTTTTGTATTTTTTGTATTTTTATATGGTTGCCCTGTTCACCGCCCTGAGTCCTCCGGGAGAAGGGCGGTATATAAATAAAATTATTATTATTATTATTATTATTATTATTATTATTATTATTATTATTATTATTATTATTATTATTATTATTATTAAAACTCCTGTGTCTCTTCATGACATCAGTTGGGTGAAATGAAGCGTTATAGGGCAAGTTTGTGAATCAACATCCCTCAAATGGGCTAAATGAAAGAATGCGTCTAAAATTTTGGGCCCATTGTTATCATGGGATTGAAATTTGGCAAATTTGTGACTGCTTCAGTATTGCTGCATTGCCATGGTCAGCCACAATTATGTGATTCTAATTTCTAACCTCCTTGCCAGCTTCCCACCAGAAGGTCAATGGGAAATTTGGAAGTCACACACAATCCCCCATGGTCCTTTTCTCTGTATATGTAAGGAAACAACTTCTTAAATAATGACCCAGTGGGTCATGGGCTATCTAATGTACCGCTATCACTTTGTCATAAACAGTGAGGGATTGAATATACTGGTTGACATTAACCCAGACTTTTCAGTTTCCATTTTTATTTTCATAATGAGCTCTCCATTTTGTCTTTTGTCAGCTTATTTTATTTTGTTTTAGCTAACAATATGGTATTGTCTGCATATCA
This sequence comes from Vipera ursinii, assembly GCF_947247035.1. Classification (NCBI taxonomy): domain Eukaryota; kingdom Metazoa; phylum Chordata; class Lepidosauria; order Squamata; family Viperidae; genus Vipera; species Vipera ursinii. The sequence goes on from NC_139512.1 coordinate 126,715,816, forward strand.
CAGATTGTTAGTGTTTCAACCTCCAGTTTTGATTCCAGGTGCCATCTCTTCCAATTTTGCCATTCATAATATATTCCCTGTGTAATTTCAACAGATAGGGGGACATTATGCATCCTTATCTCATTCCCTTCCCTACTCTATTTCTTCACTCTAACAGTAGCTTCTTGTTCTTCTGAGGAATAATCAATTGTTCTGGTTCACCCATTAGCCCAATATATTCTGCCATGATCTATGCAATCAAAGGCCTTGCTATAATCAGTAAAGCAGAGATAAAGCTTCTTTAGAAAATTCCTTGCTCTCGCTATTATGTGTCTTATACTTGCTACCTAGTTCATAATCCTTCGCCTTTGTGAAGTCTTCCTGTTCATTTGGTGTTTTTGTCTTCATGTACCATTTTATTGTTACGTAAAATTTTGTTTGCAGGAAGAGTTAATAAAAGTTTCACATTTTCTAGCCTCTTCTTTAAGTCTTCTCCAATCTCTATGCAACTTTATGGAAACAGGTTAAAGTCATCACAATTTTTCCTGCTGTACTATTGTAACTTCTTGTTTCTAGTTTTGTTGTCACTTGAAAATCTAAATTTCAGATACAAAATTCTTTCCACTCTCATTCAGCGAAATCTCAATGGTACATCCCATATCCAGTCTTTTCTTCAGTAGAAGGAGTCTTCCTAAAAATAACTTTTTCCTTTTGTTATTATTTTCTTTTAGTTATTACTATTTGGGGTAGATATATCTTTCCTCTTTCATTCTTGCTTAACACCGGAAGCTTGTGTTCAGTCATTTCAGATCTTCCTTATTGATGAAGACTTTCATTCTCTGTTTTCTCTAGTTATTACGATACTTTGTTCTGAATGCCACTTACATCTTTTCCATTTAGATAAATGTTGGGTTTTTTTTTCTTTTACATGTTTTTTCTTCTAAATGTTTTCACACATTTCGCTTCTCTGTGAAAATATTTTTCTTTCTTTAATCTTCTGATATTAACGCAAATATTTTATACCAGTAATTCATAATCTGTCCACAGTCTGCAGCTGGAAATGTTCTAGCTGAGTGAATGTATATCTCATCTTCTGTTTTCCTTTATGTAATTGATTTGATTTCAGGATTGTGCCTGTGCAGTAATGATCTTATGTTATAGAGTATATTTATGGTGCTTGATAGCAATTTCATGTGTGTATTAACAAGGAAAAAAATTCTCATCACAACTCTTATTAATTTCTCCTTGTTTTACTGCATTGTACAAATCAAACTTTTCTGTAATTTCAGATTCATTTATTTCCCCAATATCTGTAATTCAGTCATGCATGAATAGTACTCCTTACTTTCTAGGTGATACTTGAAAAGTTTTACAATACATTTTATTTTTAACAATCCCTCCCCCCCTCCCTCCGCCCAACCCTTCCTAACCTTCCCCCCCTTCCCCCCTCCTCTCTCCCCGACTTCCCAGAGCTAAATACAAGGTATAAAAGCAAAAAACAATCATAAACAACCATATGTTAACAACAATAAACTATTAAGTCTATCGCACTCTAGCTCATATGAAATGACTACAAGCAATACTAATATCACATAAAAAAAGAAAAAAACTTATTCAAATGCTAAGTGAAACTTTTTAGTCCCATATTTGTTCTGGATATAATCAATCCACTTTTTCCACTCCATAATATAACGTTGTTGCGAATGATCTTTCAAATAAGCTGAAATCTTTGCCATTTCCGCCAGGTCAGAAACTTTTAGAGTCCATTCTTCTATAGTCGGCAGTTCCTCCTTCTTCCAATATTGACCTACTAAAAGTCTTGCTGCTGTAATTAATGTTGCATTTCTATCTGGGTTATATATAATCATATAATAGTGATGTGCAGTTGCTATCCATTATGTTTAATAGATATGATTCTGTTGTTGTGAAAAAGCTGAATAGTGATGTTCTTTTTGGAGCTTTATGAGCACTCCATTCCACCATACAGTTTAATGCTCAGAATATATAAATTTTAACCCTTTTCAGTATTTCTAAGTTCATTTATTCCTAAAAGATTTTTTAAAAAGCAAGGTCCTAAACTGTTCAAAGCCTTAAATATTTATACTCAAAATATCCTTGCATCCTCAGTAATATTTTTCTTGCTTTCCCCTTTTAAAACAGATATTTATTTGTTCTTCAACTAAAGCAGGATATTCTGAGTGGCAAGTAAGTACTATTAATAATTGTACTAAAACTTAGTTCACACAACATGCTAAATCTTGAGTTGGGCTTATTGCAAGGTACATACTTGATCCATGTGTTAAGTGTTTTTTAGCCACAACTTCAATAGCTTCCTGAATGTCATCGGAATAGTGGGAGGCACCCAGATCTCTGGGAGTCAGGAACAATGAAGTGGTCCTTCCTTTCATCCTGCGTTTTATTTTGAAAGCTATCTCGCTATCTTTTTTTCAGATTGCCAATTTTATTTCCTAACCCTACCATAAACTAGAAAAAGCCTTCCATGGTTAAAATTCGTAGATGTTAGTGGTAGCCTCTTTAGCTGAGACTGTTGTGTTTTGTGGAACCCAAGGAGTTTTTGTTTACAGTCAAGGCCCTAGGAAGAATTTTCCTGTGTGAATCAAATGCTACTCTGCAGTGACACATCGTTATCAGGTAGTTCAGCTGCTAGATTATTTCCTTTGTACTGTTCATATCTGTAGCTCACTGAACCTGGATAAGAGATTCTGTATTGTCTTGGGCATCTACATTTGTCAAGCGTTACATTTTGCATATTCGGCAAGAGTAGCCATTGGATGCATGCTTTGGAAGAGAGTACTTTCTACTTTCCTGAGTCATGCAAAAACCTCACATTAGCTTGCTATCAAGACAGACCACAAAGAAAGATACGGTATTGCGTGTAATCGTGGCTCTTTGAATGCTTTTGTGAATTTACACAACATACTATCCTTTCTTCTTATAGGCACAGCTCTCATTGTACTAAGATTGTGTTAGTTTGGTTTCTGACCGCCAAATGCAAGCACGCTTTGCCAGTTTATTGAAACTCATTATTATTCCCTTCCTCCCTTCCTTTAAAATCTAATTATATTTCTACACAGCCTACAGCCCAATCCTTTGGGATTAAGGTTACCAATAAATGCTGGAAAGAAAGAAAATATTAGAACAGTTTGCCTGATACTTTTTTTTTTCTTGTTATAGATTGGAATGTCCCTTTGAAACAGCAGTGCAATTAGCAGCTTACATGTTACAGGGTAAGTTGCCTGGAGAATTTTGTGTGGGTGTGCTGCTTAAAACCATGGACTTCTTCAAGCCAAACAGGTTTCCTTTGCCAGTAGCAAACCACATGCAGACGCTTGGTTATTTTTGTACATGAAGGATCTATTTCATGTTCAATCCAACCACCAGATTATAAAGCCGATAAGACAACGTCAAATAATGTTGACCACCAAGATTTCAGCTTTGGACAACTATTTTACAGCCCATCATGATTAAGAAGTATGAATGGAATTCTGAGGCTTGCAGAGCTGTGATCTTTATCTGAGGTGGGGGATTAAACAGGAATAGGAAGAGTCAGCTTTCTTCAGTAAAGATAACTATTTTTGTTATTTGAATTTTGTTCTGACAAACTCAGTGAACAGCAATATGCAACTTTGATTACAAACCTGGCTGACAGTTGGAATCCTGCACCGAGTATGGCAATGCTTTTGTCATCTTTCCCAAGCTCTCTTTTAAAAAGCTGCCAGGTTTTTACTTATTTTTCATTGTTTCTCATAAATATAAAAGGAGTTTTCTTGTTTTAGCTTTAATAAGCTTGAATTTTAACAAATGTGTACAACTCTATGTGTGATTTTGTCATATGGTGTCCTTAAATTTTACTTCGTGTTTATTTCCACATATTAATATTTACTTAATTTTTATAATTCACCTAAACCTGTTCCTATTTTAAGTGCTTAAAATTTATTTATGCAGAAATAATTTCTACAAAATTCAGTGGAATATTTATAGGACACCAGTTTTGGAGGTTTTAGTGCTACTAAAGTGCTTTTTGGCTTTAGATAGTTCTCATTGTAGATAACAGATTTATAATTGGATATTTATTTTTTTGTCTAGGAATAAAGAATGTTCAGGGATTACCTGTATGTGTGTAATTTTTTTTCCCATGTATAAAATCAAAACTACAAATGTTTTGTTTCCTGATACCTACACAAAATCTTATAAATCAGTTAAGTTATTCAGTACGTTGCTTTGAAATGCAAAAGTGAATTTTCTTTCTTGCACAATTCATTATATATGACATAAAAATGTACTACATTCCTTTTTAACTTACATCAGAGTTGTTTCCATTATTTGCTACTAGCTTGACTATAGCTACCTCTGTATATGTTCTTTTATTGTTTTGTTCTTTATGTAAACTGCTGTGCTCTACTGATTAGATTTATGTGTAATCAAGCCATATTTAACTGCATAGCATCTATAAGCTAATTAAGCTGAGAGGAGAGAGCCTGTATGCAAGAAGAGGAGGGCAATAAAATTATGTTTATGTAGCCAAAATCATTCTCAGTATTGCAGAAAAGTTATGAAGAAGTGGTGGTCCTGAGTTTCTGAATCACTGCTAGTGGTCTTAGGATGCTAATTTACACGAGACAAGATTGATTTTTTTATTTAATTATGTAGACGTATATTCTGTTTCACACATAACAATGTAAAACTTTTCATTTTTGAAAATATCTATTAGAATTTAAATAAAATTGCCTTAATTTGGGAGAAAATATATCCAATATTGCAGCCTAATTCTGTAAATTATGTTTATAGAAGTGTATCCCTTATTACAAAATAACTTTATACAAATAAGAAATAGTAAGGCATAAAAACCTGGTGATACTCCTTTGAGATTGTGGTTGCATTGGCCGTTCTCAAGAGAAAGAGGCATGTCTAATTAAAAAGATTTTCTACTCTTTTCAGCAGATTTAGAACATGTGTGGGGGAGAGTACGGGAGAAATAAGAATATGGAGCACACCTATCGGACAAGCAAAATTCCATTTGTATGACATTGGGAGGAGACCAGTGTAGGAGATAAATGTATTTATCAACACTAAATGTTCTCTCATTTCTTGATAGCTAAAACACAGCAAGTGAATAAAGACTTTCCAGCTTCTAGAGAGTGAAAGATTCCATAACTTGAGCATTTTGGATATTAACAGTTCCAACCAATCTAACTGAGAGAAGAAGACTATTTTTATTGAGTGAGTGACTGAGATACCCTGTTTTTTGCAGCTGAACTTGGGGATTATGATCCTATTGAACACATTCCGGACATGGTGTCAGAATTCAGATTTGTGCCCAATCAAACCGAAGAGATGGAACTGGCCATTTTTGAGAAGTGGAAGGAATACAGGTAACTAAGTCCTGGATTGTAAATATCCATAACTTGCCCCTCCCATATAATTTTGTACATGTTTGTATTATTTTCTATCCATTGTGGCATGTTATTGAGAACTTTTTTAGTACTTAGCATAAATTGGGATTTCATCAATATTTGTAGATCTGTAATTGATCCCTACAAGAGAGACCATAATGTTAATTAGGTCGAATACTATTTTAAACAATTACACAGAATATGTCTTTTTGATAACATTTATGTCATAGTGGTATGTGTACTAGCTTTATCCTCATTTTCTTTTTAGTTTTCACCAGAGGTTCCCCAGGATGGGGATCAAGAATCTGAATCCCCCCTAAATGCAGAGTAGTTGCTATTTTGCTCTGTACTTAAGAGCCAGATAAAGAAGAAGCTGTTTTTCAATATTATGCCATTTACTTTTCTCTATAGAGCAAATACCAACAGATCTTAAAACAATCTGGTATTTTTTAAATACTAGTGCACAAATTTAACATCTCCAAATTTATCAGAGCAACTGTACAAGTTTCAACTGCACAAGTTTCCACAGCTTAATTATGTGGTATAATACTTTCCCAGTTCTTACATTTCTAAACAAAATAAGCATCTATGGCCCTGGAACACTATTAACATTTGAATTAGAACTGGTACTCTTTAGTTTGTCTTGGGCACTTTTAAACTTATGTGTAATCAGTTTTTCTGGAAGGATTTTATAGTTTTCCTGTAATTTTTGTGCTACATATATTATTTCAGGGGTCAGTCACCAGCTCAGGCAGAAACAAACTATTTGAACAAAGCAAAATGGCTTGAAATGTATGGAGTAGACATGCATATAGTAAAGGTAAGATTGTGGTAACAATCTTTTCAGGAATGCTTGTATTGTTAATATTGAAAAAACACGATTCAGGCATAAGAAAATGGATTTTTGTTTATTTTATCTGTTTGCCATGGCATGATACTTTGGCTACACCAGATTAGCTGTCTCACAGGCCATCACAAATCTCTGGATCTTAAGAGACTCTCCAGAATAGATTTGGTGGGATGCTGCAAAGGAAAAAAAGCCATGTAATTTACCAGTTAAGGCTCTTGTCAATGTACCCCAATAGAATGTACTGTTGTACTGGTGGTGATAACAGTACATTTAATACAATCATCTGTGAGTAAAAGCTGTTTATTTGTTACTGACTTTGAAAGCACACATAATGTATTAGTACAAACTGACAATGTCGTAATGGTTTGATGGAAAATATGATGGAATCCATAGGGGTTTTCTTTTAAGAAATAATATCTAACTGATAACCTAACAATCATTTTAAAGCAGAGGTGTCAAACTGGCAGCCCATAGGCTGGATGCATCACGCTTAGGCCACACCCACCCTGGCTCCACAAAGACAAAAAAACGTCACGATACGTCACGTGACGCAATCGAGTTTGACACCCATGTTTTAAAGTAAGGACAAAGCTAGCTAGAATATCTCCATATAAGTAATATGGAGCTGTGGTGGTGCAGTGGTTAGAATCCAGTATTGCAGGCTAATTCTGCTGACTGCCAGGAGTTCAATTCTGACTGATTCAAGGTTGACTCAGCCTTCTAGCCTTCCGAGGTCAGTAAAATAAGAACCCAGATTGTTGGGGGCAATAGGCTGATTCTGTAAATCACTTAGACAGGACTGTAAAGCACTATGAAGTGGTATATAAGTCTAAGTTCCATTGCTAAGTGCTATTACTATTTGTATTATTTTCTCCACCGCCCCATGTTTTTAAAAATTCCATTCTTTCCAGCATAGTTATGGAAAGTTTTCAATGGTAATAACATTGTAATAAAGAACCATGAGGCAATTTAAAATACAAAGATAAAATATTATGAAAAGCACAGATCATCCCTAAATGTTCTGTTGGGAAGCAGGAAATTTAGTGGAACAAATTGTTCACTTGCTAGGTCATGTGTTAATTTAGATACAGTGTATGTGACTCATTTCGCTGTAAAATCGTAACAATAATTAAAATACTAATTGTATTAAGATAATCTGTTGTGCAAAAAAAATCATACTTGAAGGAATATTTTAACCTAATTTTAATTATTATTAGGCAAGAGATGGCAATGATTATAGCCTTGGATTAACACCGACAGGCGTCCTTGTATTTGAAGGAGATACCAAGATTGGATTGTTCTTTTGGTAAGCTGGAAAACCTATATGTCTATGGCTGAACTGCCAAGGAAGATTTGACCAGTCCCAAAGTCACAGTGACAGGATCGTGAAACTTTTGGGGAATCTTAAAAAGTGACTTAAGATATGTTAATCATGGGGGGGGGGGCAAAACAGTCCTTCCTAAAGAACTACACGTGGCCTAAATATATGAACAGTAAATAGGTCCATCAACCACAGAATGCTCTGATCTGTCAATCAACAGAAACAAGAGTTAATAACCTTAGAGCAGAGGAAGTTATCAGTGACAGTTAGTAGTAGAAACTGCAGGAGAAAGGGAACATTTCTTAACCCTTGAAATGTGTAATATCCATATCTAATATGAAATATTTTTAGAGAGTCCGCTTGCATTTAGAGTTTATATAGCCTAAATTTGAGTAAGGCTTTTGGTAAAGTTTATAACAACTACAACACTGTTAAATTGGTATCCTGTGTGGCATAGTTGGGATGACTCTTAGAAAGGAATATATATCAAATAGCAGGTCTCAGTGTCTGAGAAATAATATCTTTGGGTTTATTATAATGGAAAACTGAAATATATAGGGTAATTGTGGCATTATTTGCTTAAAATGGTGTAAGTGAACAAACGAAATGAATAAATACATGTAATAGTTAACTTTTAATCAAAGTTAACATTGATACTTAGATTTAAAGCATCTTTTAATTGTAATTCTAAGATTTTTTTAAACTCTATGCAAGATAATCTTTCTATTGCAAATACTTCTTCCAACTTATTTTTTTAACTCTATGAATAAATTGTAGTGTAAATACATTCACTATTTTTCCTTTTGCAGGCCAAAGATTACTAGATTGGACTTCAAAAAGAATAAATTAACACTAGTGGTGGTTGAAGATGATGAACAGGTAAAAGAAAAAAATCTTCCTCACTTGGTCTTCTATGGAAAGTAAAGTCTCTGAAATTAAACTTATTTTTATTGTATCTCATTAAAGTTATGCCATTATAGTCACTAAATCAACGGAGTCAATGCTGTAGTTTAGCTCCCTTTTCTGAATGGAAAGTTGAAAGTTCTTATATTTTTTCTATATGTAAGGCTGATCTATAGGAACCTTTTTTCAAATAATGCCTCATTCGGAGGAATTGGAGATTGATCATAAGAAAGATATTTTTGATGTTGCCCCCTTGCTCTTGGAAAATTTTCCAAAGGAAGCATGTGTGTCATACACTCATCTCTATTTATTTTAAACCTTTCAGATTTTTAAAGTAATTTATTTTGCGTCCTCTAGCCAGGTATTTAATTGTTACGCCTGTTGATGTTTTACTTTAATATTTCTTTTATTTTATATTAGGTCAGCATGTTAATCTGTTTCTAACATGCAAGTCTGTTGTATTTTATTGTTTTAAGTGATCCTGCACAGTGCTTAAAAATCTTATTTCATAAAGGGCTTAATAAATGATTCTTTCAGTTTTCATAGAAGATACAAAATAGCTCCATTGTGTCTTATTGATACATTACATTAAGCCATTAGCACTGGTGAGTGGAGATGCAGAAAGCCTGTATAGTGTTTTGGTTAAGCTGTTGGACTTGGATTGGGGACATGCAGAAAGAATTCCTCACTCAGGTAGTGTTTGCTGTCTTCTACAGCAGCGTTTCCCAACCTTAGGAACTTGAAGATGCGTGGACTTCAACTCCCAGAATTCCCCAGCCAGCTATGCTGGCTGGGGAATTCTGGGAGTTGAAGTCCACGCATCTTCAAGTTCCTAAGGTTGGGAAACGCTGTTCTACAGTATTTGACAAGTCAGTTGGTCTCAATCTAGCCTATCTCATAGAATTGCTAGTGGAATCCCATGGATGCTACTACGAGCTCTCAAGAGAAAAAGCAGGATGTTAAAAACAGATGTATTGAGGCAGGCACCCTCTGACTTTTCTTCAGAATTGTCCGGAAATGATTCTTTTTCCTTTTTCTTTCTTAATTAAAATTGTCTTCTGCATCGTGGGCAAAACTAGAATCCTATTGCTAAGCTTAACTATGGACAAGCTCATGAACCGGTGATGGTGCTACATTTGGAAGTATTTAAAATTGCTTTGTATTACTCCTTTATAAAATATTTATAACTGTATGTACAGCAGAGAACAAGCTCCTTATAACCAAACTGTACAATGGATCACTATCTATATTATAACTATATAATATATATCTATCATACCCATATATTATATTTTACTATATAAAATGCCAGCGAGTGGGCAAACACCGCTTGTTGCAGACGTGTACAAAACCATGTTCTGATACAGCAATGAAAGTCAATAAATGCCCACGGTAACAAAACTATTAAACACTCCTACTCCAGTGTTTAAATCAGCATGTTTTAATCAGGTTGTTTAAACTACTCGGTAAAATACAAAAGCTCTTCATTAGATTCTGTCACACTGTCGTAGCATGGCATTTTTAAAATGATATGGGCGGTTATTCATTTTAAGTAACAAGTATTCTAGAATAAAATGTAACAGTTGCAATTATTATTATTTTTTGTTCATGCTACCCAACAAAAAGGGAATCCATTATCTTTTCAGTTTATTTGTGTCAAAACAGCAAAAGGAAACGGTTGCACGGTCAAGTCTTATAAAAGTCTTATAAAATATCAAAGGCAATGTTCTTAAATATTCACTTCGGTCTTTTGTAACGTTAGTAAACATCTTTTTACTTGCTTTAATTGGATACGTGTTTGGGACAAGCCATCTTTTGTTTCAGTGCATGGTATTATTCTTGCCTTAAGCAGTGAAGTCAGTGTTTGTGTGCCTACTATTCCACAACATTTCTCTGGTGTTCATCTTTCTTTAAGGGTAAAGAGCAGGAACACACTTTTGTCTTTAGGCTGGAACATCCAAAGGCCTGCAAACATTTGTGGAAGTGTGCTGTTGAGCATCATGCTTTCTTCCGCCTCCGTGGACCTGTTCAAAAAGGCTCCAGTCGATCAAGCTTCATTCGGCTGGGGTCCCGATTCAGATACAGGTTAGCCATTATCTCCTTTTCCTTTTGTTTCTCAAATAATAGAAAGCAAATAAATGTGCTTGATTGTATAAGATCTTCGCCTTTCTGGAATTGAACCATAAAGGTGGGAGGTCTAATCCCAAGCAATTTCAATTTCTTTAAATGCAGATATCATTTAAAAATCTGGACTACAGAAGTGGATTAACAGCAACTTGGGAGGCAGTGGTTTTGCTTTTTCTAGACGTTTTCAAGCAAAACCTGTGTAGACATTTCCCAAGGATCCCATAAGGTGTTTTCCTGACTTTACTGGGAATTAATTAATTAAATTACGTTTAAACTAGTTAAGACAGGGGTGTCAAACTGCCAGCCTGCGGGCTGGATGCATCATGCCGAAACCGCGCCCACCCCATTGCCGGCAATGAAAAAAAGTTACGATACGTCCCAACACGTCACGTGACGTTGCGAGTTTGACACCCTTGAGTTGAGATGATTTAACCAATCTCTTGAAACTCTGTGATTCTATGCAAAGCCAAGCATATGCAATTGTTCTTAATTTTGCTACAAAACCTATATTGTTTTTGGCCTGACTAGCAGGCTGGCAACTTTTTTCAAGATGGCATAGACTTGAAAAAACCGGTTTCTACTTTAATAAATAGGATGCGGGTTGTATGCTTGGTGCAAAGTCCAAAATACTTCTGGATAATTTTTAAAGTCCTACTATTTAATATACTTGTGGAAGCTTGCAGTTATTCACAGCTGGCTTAAATATACCTGTAGAATAATTGTGTGTTGTCAGTTGGAGCAACTTAGCTATATATCTTCTTATTCACTATATCCTTCATGTAGTGGGAAAACAGAGTACCAAACTACAAAGACTAATAAAGCCAGAAGATCATCATCTTTTGAGAGAAGACCTAGTAAACGATACTCAAGGAGGACACTACAAATGAGAGGTAATCAGAGTTCTGTTTTTGATATAAAAATTTTGATTTGCTTTCTTTACTCATGTTACCTCAGTAGAAATTATTACAGTTTCTTTCAACATCTGAACTCCATGCCAGTTTTGAAACAATTTGCTGGCTGGTTTAGATGGAAGAAACAAGACATATCCTTCCTTCGATTACTATCATAATTTTTGAATCATAGCTAGTAATACTAATGACAATACTATTAACAGATATATTTTCAAACATTTATTTCAAACTGTATCTCCTTAGTTAGATTACACATAGGTAGTCCTTCACTTATGACCGTAATTGTACCCAGAATCTTAGTTGTTGAGTGATGTGATCTTCTGTGTGATGGCTTCACTCAACAACTGCAATCCCGTTTCTCCCAATTAGGGTTGCTAAGCAACCATGCAGGTTACAGGCCAATGGAATGCTGGCCTTGAGAAGTCCAATGCGCTAAAGGATTTCCCCTTCCCTCCATGCAGGGAGGAACAGGCCTCAAAACTGGCAAAAATGCTAGTGAATACCAACATTATAGAGTCAAAAATACTATATTCTTGTGGTTATTTTATTTATATAATTTTATCTTGTTAATATTATAAGCCTCTCAGAGTTACCCTGTGATAAGATGGGTGGCCAGTAAATTCAATAACTAAATTAAAAAGGCCGTTGTGACTATGAAGAGGGGTTAAATGGCCAGTCATAAGTTGACAACCAGCTATAGTGCTATCCAGCAAATTATATATTGTCAGTTTTCCTGAACATTAACTTTTAAAAATATTTTTGAAGTATCACTCATAATATTTTGCAACCGTTTAGTTTTTTAAAAAACAAACTTGTGTTTGATACTTTGTACAAACTCAATAACATTTTTGTTTTGTATTTTATTATAGCTCATCCTCACGCATCTGAAGGAATTAGGTAAGACATTCAATTGTGTATGTTAGTCTTCATGTATTATCCCATGACCCCATCTATTTGGAACTCTTCATGTGGAATTATGAGGGTTTTTTTCTCTTAGCCTCTGTTACTTTTTTGGGGAATATTTCTAATGCTGATGGACTTTCTGAAATCTGCCACCTCAAAAGAGCTTAGAAAACTTTAAGAATTGTAATGGAATAAGCAAAATATTAAAGCATTTTAAAGTCATGGGATTTTGAATGTTGATGTATTAAAAATGAACATGCTGGATTTAAGAGGGGGAAAATTGGAAGTAGAACTCCCTGTGTTACATCCTGCATCTTGGTTTCCCATAAAATGCTCCTTAAAGTGTCTTGGAATCATAGGGTTGAAAAGAGCTATTCAATCATCTATTCAGTGCAGAAATCCAATTGAAGTATTTGCACCATCTCATTGAAAACTTCTAATTTAACCTCCATCTTCTTGAATATGAGAGCAGATAAGTCTTCGGATAACAGTTTAGTCTTTGAAAAATTAAACTGTTGATTATTTTTTTCTTGCAGTCATTCAGACAACGTTTTCACTCAAAATAATGGACCACAGCAAGTAAGTCTGTCTAAGAATTTGACTTATTAGCTCCCAAAATCAAGCAAGAGTTTTTGTATGCTATAACTACTAAGGAAATAACACGTCTTTAGAAGTTTAAGTTAAAATAAACATTTGTAAACTGAAATAGCTTTTTCTTCATCCATTTTCTTGGACAACGAAGAGAGCTTTTTCTCTAAACTAAATGATAAAGGGAAAACTACTGCTAAGAGCCATGGTGGCACAGCGGTTAGAATGCAGTATTGCAGGCTAACTCTGCATTCCAGGAGTTCAATCCTGACCAGCTCAAGATTGATTCAGCCTTCCATCCTTCCGAGGTCGGTAAAATGTGCATCCAGATTGTGGGGGGCAACACGCTGACTCTATAAACTGCTTAGAGAGGGCTGTAAAGCACTTTGAAGCGGTATATAAGTCTTAAGTGCTAAGTGCTATTGCTACTGCTAATATCTTTAAATGTTACTGAAGTAGGACAAATGTTGTGTCCCTCAAGTATTGAATGCTCTGAGATACAATACTCATTCTTGGAAAATTCATTCCTTCGGTCTGTATAAGGCAGGGGTCGGCAACCGGAAAAAGGAAAAGAGCCACTCAGAACCGGTTCCATCACACAAACAAAAAAGTGGGAGCTGCAAAAAGTGCGCGCAGCGACGGGTCTCCCCTTTGGAGAGGTGCGCGCCGTCCTGTTCGGAGACCTGCCGCGTTCGACGAACATGGACGAACGCGGCAGCTGTGCAAACGGGACAGCGGCGGTTTGGAGAGTGCGCGTGCACCTCTCCCAAGCCCCCGCCGTCCCATTCGGAGACCTGCCGCGTTCGTCAAACATGGACGAACGCGGCAGCTGTGCAAACGGGATGGTGGCGGTTTGGGAGAGGTGCGCGCGCACTCTCCAAACCGCTGCCGTCCCGTTCGGGTACCTGCCGCGTTCGTCAAACATGGACGAACGCGGCAGCTGTGCAAACGGGACGGCGGCGGCTTGGGAGAGGTGCGCGTGCACTCTCCAAACCGCCGCCGTCCCGTTTGCACAGCTGCCGCGTTCGTCCATGTTTGACGAACACGGCAGGTCTCTGAACCACCATAAAAAAGCGATGCAGTTTCTCCTCAAGAGAGAATGGTGCAGACAGACACCTAAAGCCTGAAAGGTCAGTCTCACTGCGTCACCACAGTTGGAAAATACCCAGAGGGAGGTGATTTTGTTTGCCTGTTAGCCCCACGCAGGCAGCCAGTTCTGCAGCCATCGAATCAATCAATCAAAGTCTATAGGGTGGAAAGAAACAACCCCTTCGGCCACACACTCCCCTCTCCTTCCTCATCAGGGGACAGTGTTGTAGTCCAAACTCATTTCAGCCCAGATTCTTGTCAGAGCAAGACACACCTGCTCATTGCGGGATGCAGCCCAGGCCAAGTGCAATGCCAGGAGGAATGGGATAATAACATTAGCAGCACTATTAACAACAACGCTGCGACGATCGGAAGAAAAGAGGGGACAAGCACTTATGAAGCACAAGTTCCCCACGAGTGCCAGTTACAGGACCCCCGACTGTCTCTCAGACGCGCCTTTATTCCTTACACGACGTCCAGACTGTGGCTCCCTCCTTTCCAGCCTCGATCCACTGGGAGCGGGGGACGGTCGGGGGGGGAGGAACGAGAGGGAAGATGCCGAAGGTCCGCCCCAGGCACGTCCTCGCTGCATTTCTTTTTTTTTTACCAGGGAGGGAGGAGGGCTTACCTGCGTGGCTCTGCCCGGCTGGTCCTTAGAGTGGGAGGCACAGCGAGATCGTCCCCCCCCCGAGAGAGAGAGAGAGAGAGAGCCCGAGAAGCCAGACCAGAGGCGGTGTCGGGTTTCTTCACCCCACCTCCCCGCACTCAAAGCTCGCCAAGCGCTTTAGCGGACCCGTCGGTTTCTTCCGGCGAAGCTGTGGCTAAAGCTGCTACTTCGCAAAGACTGCGGGCAAATTGCTCCCCTCTCCCACCCCTCCTTCTCCGACCGGCCGGGCCACCAACCTCTTTTTTGCTGGTTTCTAGGGCAACTGGGTAATGCTCAGCACAGCCTGCCTGTGGGGACCATTGCCCCCGCGCACGCACGCATGGACATCCAAGCCCCATCTAGGCCCGGGGAAGGGGGGGAGCGCGCCAGGCGAACACGGCAGGTCTCCGAACGGGATGGCAGCGGTTTGGAGAGGTGCACGCGCACCTCCGCCCTTCGGAAAGGTGCGCGCGCACCTCTCGGAACGGGCGGTGCCACTCTCCATTTGGAGAGGTGCACGTGCACCACTGCCAGTTCGAAGAGGTGCGTGCGCACCAGGTGACTGGGAGCCGCGGGAGACGGCTCAAAGAGCCACATGCGGCTCCGGAGCCGCGGGTTGCCGACCCATGGTATAAGGAGTGTGCTTTTTAAAGCAGGGTGAAATTTCAATTTAATAAAGCCTATTTACTGGATTCTGTAGGCAAACTTTCCATATGGAGATCACACTCTGAAATTAGGACACACACATATATGGCATGAAAAAAAATTGTAGCAGAAAGTAATAAAAGCCCTGTTAAATTTATTTTATTCACAAAGAGTGTTCTTTTTGAATATTATTATGCAAGTGATGCTGATTATACCCTTTGCAACAATGTATGTATTTTCAGACAGAATGGATACCTTCCTCATCCTGAATGGTCCATTATATCAAGGCTTTGTTGTAAAGTCAGCAAACTAAAACATTTTTATCTTTTGTTTTTCCAGAAATGGAGTGCATTGTCCTCTGTAGCAGCAGTTCCTTCTGGTCCAGTTTTAGTTGAAATAGAAAATCTTCCCCGGAATTCTGGAACAAGCCAACAGGATAAGAAATGGTATCTTACTCTAATCTCTCATCTTGTTCTGTATTGGGAAAGAACGGTTATTGCTGGGCACTTCAGATATCTTTTGCATGCTTGATCTTGGACACTGCTGATACTGTTGTCATCAAAAAATAAAATTGAGGTTTCAGTTTGGCAACAGGCCAGCAGTCACGATAAATGTTCTTGCTGCAGAGATCATTGAAGGAAATAAAGCACTTGCACAGTGTCATCCAGGGGAATATTCACAAACAGTGTATGTAGAAAGCCACACTTTTCATCCTATCTTGTTTTCATTGTAAAATACTATTAAAACTAGCTAACTGATCCGTAGCGTAGGTTCCACAGTGAGCAAGAAGAATTTGCATACAGTAGCAACTGCAAATAAGAGCTTGAGTTGGGCTTAAATTACTATTTCTTGGTGGTTCAATTCTTAGTGGTCCATTCTGTTTCAAGAGAACGAACTTTCTTTTGACTTCTTGATTTAAAGTTATCTTAAGAGGTTCTGTTCTATTTATGATTACACTTAAGTCTTGTTTTAAAACCCTTGCAGATACATTGAAAATACACGTTTAAATAATGTGTGGTACTAAATGCTAAATCACAGAAAACTGTTTAATGCAAATCCAGCAATTCTATCTGTTGAATTCAACGTGGTCAGGACCTTAATTTTATATCTGAAGCTGTTATTTGCAGCTGCAATCCAAAGCTTAATCAATAAGATGCTTTCTCTTTTCTTTTTGCCCTTGATTTATCCAGTGTCTGAAATTGGAGGTTTTTCTCTAAGATCTTGATCAATCAGTTTCTTCCTTCCCATGGTGGTGGTGTAAGGTGGTGGTATTTATATTTACTTTTATTCTCATTTGTCTTACTGGTATGATAGCCTGCCGTCTGTAAGCTCAATATAACTGCTATGCTCATGTTTATTGATCCTTGCCTGTGTTTTTAAGACTCCAGCTCCAAACAGTTCTAGCCGTGCTTTTATAATTTTGTGCAGTCTCAGGTTCATAACATTTCTGAGTAAAATAAGAGCGTGGTTAAAAACCTGCATTACTTGGATTTGTGCTACGAATTGGGACTTTCAGTAAAGTTCGTTTTGCTTCTGTCTCTCTTTTTCTCTCCCACATACATGTATTGCATCTGTGTGCATAGCCACACATATGTACACAAAGAAATACATGCATACACATAAATACACCCCCCATACATTCTCTTAATGAGCCTTGGTGGAGCAGTGGGCTAATGCCTCCTTAAGTAACACCAGCTGCCTGCAATTAGTGCAGGTTCGCGTCCCACCAGGCTCAAGGTTGACTCAGCCTTCCATCCTTCCGAGGTAGGTAAAATGAGGAGCCAGATTGTTGGGGGCAATTAAGCTGACTTTGTAATAATGCCGCTGGGGGGGGTGTATGAAAGCCCTAATAAGCAGGCATATACATAGAATGAAGGCTACTGCTAAGCACATTTGATTTGTGCTTAAATTGTAAGCCGCCCTGAGTCTTCGGAGAAGGGCGGGATATAAATGGGATTAAAATAAAAATTTTAAAAAAATGAGTACAGCATGAATATACTTTCAGTTATTGTTTCCTTCCTTATCTGTTAATGAGTCAACAAGCCAGGGTTATTAGTGACTTCCCATTCTAAATTGCTGGAAAAGGGTATATGTGGTATGCTTACGGTTTGCACATTATTACTTGCCTGCCTGTAGAAAACCTAGGTTTTGAAAACGAGCTTTGCAAGTTGCAGTGGGAGTCTCAGATGAAAACAGTGCCCGTTTTCTGGCACACCCTGCTATCCTTTTGTAACAGTCTCTCTAGACTATTATGATTAAAAGAACAGCCTAACACACAGGTCCCCAACCTTTTGGGCACCAGGGACCAGTTACATGGTGAGAGGTTTTTCCGCGGATGGGGCTTTGCTTGTTTTTACGGCCCGGTTGCTGGCATGCCACGGCCCGGTACCGGTCCACGGCCCGGAGATTGGGGACCCCTGGTCTAACGTATAACAGGCCTATACATCGCACATAAAACATTAGCTGCGTTTTCCCAACTTTGTTGACCCTGGAAGCTTGAGTTCTTTTCTAGAAGTATAGTTGAGATTTGTGTTCAAAAGGTGTTGCTGCTGTAGGAGGCCAGTGTATAAAGTGCAAAACGATCATTAACTTGATGGAAAAGCGTCCCCTCCCCCAAGATGGCATGCTGAACGGACAGGTGATTTTTTTTCTCCCACCAACGAATAGCTGGTTTTGCCACCAAAGCTGATAGAAAAAAAAGCATGCCATTCTTTTATTAACAGAGAGAATGGATTAACTCATCATAGGCATGCATTTTAATAAATCTACGTGGTAGATGTGATCATTCTAACAGGCTGGGTTGTTGTGTTCAGTGGAGGAAGGGAAAGCAGTAAAGATATGTTTGGAGCTGTACAGTCAGTCGGGTGTGTGCTGAGTTGCAAAGTTTGGAATGAGATTAAGCAGATTGTGTTGACGGAATGGATGTCTGCTTGGTGGAGAATGACCTGAATGTCTTGGTGCTGTTTACAAGGGCTTTCTCACCTCAGCTTCTTTCCTGCCTCTTTTAATTGGGTCGTTACCATGATCTGGCTTTGGGTTTGTTCCTGCCACTCCTTTATGATCAGTCTTCTTTAGAGAATATTTTCCAAACACAGTGCTACAAAGACTATAATACTTTAAGGCAATTTTAATTGGATAAATATCAATTTATTAAGGGAATGGTTCTTTGTATTGCTAGAATCTTGAAAGTATGCTCCACACGTCCAGCATTTGAACTACCGTGCTGCAGACCTGTTAAAATGTGTATTACATTACCATTCAGATAGTCCCCATGAAAATTTGTTTTTCCTATTCTTAGCAAAGTACATAGCATTCTACTTACCTTTCATGCTACCAACTTTTTGAGGTTACTTTGTTTTCCCAAGAAACAGCTGAAAACTGTCCCAGTCTTTCTCTTCTAAATTCTACACTTAAATGTGACATATATTCTGCTGTTTTGGTGATAAAAGAAACCATTGGAGCTATATAGGAACCGACAAGATAGAAAGTTAGCAAAAAAGTTCTCTGTACTTCTGCCCATGCCCTTTATTCTGAAGGAGATCCAGAATGATATTTATCTGAAGTCTTAAGGAAAATACATGCAATCGATTCTGAATATCTCTCAACCTAGTTTATTTACCTTTAAGAAAACCTTGGACCGCTGACAGCAACTGTATCATTTCAAAACACAGTTGATGTTTTATTAACAGCCACGATCATCAACTTCTCATAAAATAAATGTTCTCTTGGTGACACATGAATTAATATGATAAAGAACCAGATCCTTAGCATAAATAAAACAAGTATGAAGTTGATTAAAATTGTTTCTAAAGAAGACTGCTTCTAGTTACCCATGCATTTGCCTTAACTTTTTGCATGCTTTTTAATCTATATTATTTTTATGGGCATATTCTAGTTTTGTATACCACCCGTGTGCACTCTGTGGTATAACTTAGATTTTCTGAATTTAACCTTACTGATACTTGGCTTTAATTAAATCCCTCATTTTTATGAAAAACAGCATCAGTGGCAATCCAGCATATTTAGCATACTTACATTTGAACCTCTTTCTTCCACTATAGAAAAATTACTTGAAATATTTCCCCAATCCATAACAGAACTAAGATTGTAGGTGACTAATATATAATTATGGCTAAATCTAATACAAACTCAACATTTGTAATTAACAAATTACAAATGTTGCCTGGTTTACACAAAATAATTACCCATAAACTTAGTCTACAAATCTTGTTATAAAAGTCCAATTTTATACATTATAGTAAAACAAAATAAATCATTCATGGCTTAGCAGACTATATAATAATAATTTCTTTGCAACCCTAATTAATTTTTCTGCTTCCTTTGAGTACCCTTAACCAGTGGTCAAACTTTGGGGATATTTGGGAACCTTGGGATTTTGAGAGTGTCCTTTCCAAGAATTGTTATCATAGTTTGTAATTTTAGTATCAAAATATCCATTTATCAGACTTAAGTAAATGAAAATAAAAATAATTTACCCAACAACATAATTTTCTCAAAACAAAGGTAGGGATTAAACACCAAAATTTACAGGTAGTCCTTGTTTAGCAACCACTGTTGGGACCAACAGTTAGGTTGTTATGCAAAGGAAGCACTAAGTGAAATCACAACAATGTTGTGATCTTACTTCAGCTCTCCTGTGTTTTGCAGTCTTGGTGATAACTCCAAGGAACTCACACTAAACATATGCAAAGCAAACAAGATGTTTAAACCCCCACAAGGCAGATTTACATGTCAACTAGAGCATACTGAATTCCAGTAGACATTCTACAGCAGTGACCCCCCAATCTTTTGGGCAGGAAGGGTTGGTTCCATGGAGGGAAGTTTTTCCGGCAGACCGGGGTGGAGGGTGGGCATGGTTTATCACACTGCCTGGATCCCACACATGCATAGATGGGGCTTTGCTTACTTGCGCGCCTGGTTCCTGACAGGCTGTGGCCCACTCTGTGGCCCAGGAGTTGGAGACCCTGTTCTACAGCATGCACAACCATTATTTTCAAGAGTACATGTGAGGTTTCAACTTCATTTTTGAATTAAAAATTTATGTCCTCATTTGCTAATTAAATTATAATTGAAAAATCCAGAATTTCAAAGAGTCTGGTGAATGATAAAAAAGATCTCTCTTAGTTACCAAAATAGGCACCTCAGATTTAAACATTCAGTTCATTTTATAAAATGTTAGTGGTTAGGACCTCATAAAACACTTAGCTTTAAAATGATTTTCTAATTTAGAAAATTGTATGACTTAAAATTGAAAACATAAAAACATAACACTATATATACTGTATACATAATACTATATACACATACTGTAGGTAAAGGTTCCCCCGCACATGCGTGCTAGTCGTTTCCAACTCTAGGGGCCGGTGCTCCTCTCCATTTCAAAGCCGAAGAGCCAGCGTTTGTCCGAGGACATCTCCGTGGCCATGTGGCTGGCATGACTAGATGCCAAAGGCGCACGGAACGCTGTTACCTTCCCACTGTAGTGGTCCCTATTTTTCTACTTGCATTTTTACGTGCTTTCGAACTGCTAGGTTGGCAGAAGCTGGGACGAGTAACAGGCGCTCACTCTGCTATGCAGCACTCGGGATTCGACCCACCAAACTGCCGATCTTCTGATCGACAAGCTCAGCGTCTAACTTAAAAGTCCATTTCATCATATGATAATACTAAAGGTCTCTTAAGGATTAATGTACTGGATAATCGCCTTGTTTCTAGAGAAGTCCTCATTCTGAACATACAGAATGCTTAATATAACTTGGCAGAGTTACTCCAATTAAGATTCTCATGCAAATAGCAAGTTACAAAAGAGAAGAGTAAATTGGAAGCTGAAGAAAAGTCCTGCTTCTTTTTGATCTGGATGTCATTAGCTAATCATACCCTCCAAGTCCATTAATCAGTAAAAATTGGCACATCTTCAATAGCTTTGTGCTTTAAAGTACATTAAAGTTACTTTTACCAGACAACAAGGCTTATCTTATTACATTGGAGCAAGAAATACCAAAGGTAAAATATACATACTATCTTGTCTATCTGGTTGACTCAGCTCTGGAAATTTAATTTTGCATGCTCCTGAAATGAACTTTAGGCACAGTAAGATAAAAGAAGCCATGTTCAACAAGCAAAATCTATACTGGTGCATTCTAAATAGCATGTTGTGCATGAAGTCCTTGCTTCTTATCCTTCACCAAATATAACCACAGTCTTTATGTTGAACTGCTTTATTTTGTCTCCTTGCTTTAGGCTCAAAATGATTTTTTTAAAAAATAGTTCATAGTTATTGTGTTAATACTAGTTTTTTAAATCCTGAACATTTTATCATATGATTTAAATGCTTCATTGCTGCTATATGTATAAGGCACTCGCTTTTGTTCATGAGTGTTGAAGCTGAGGTTTAACTTCTAGAAGCTCTAACCAGCTTGTTCAATGCTGAGAGTACAGTTTATTGATAGCTGGGGAATACTTTCTGCCTACCCCTGATGTAGTTCACAGATATACTGCTGTGTTTATACACAAAGGAAATAACTGTAGACACTAACTTTATAGGCTTTAAGTGTAGAATGTGGTAATCCATGGAAGAAATATATTAATTTATTACTTTGTTTGTTGGTTAGAAAAAGTGCTACATGAAAAGAGAGAAGTATTCAAAGTTCATTCTTGCATAGATTATTTTAAAGCCAGTGCATCCTGATAGCAGCACGAAGGGTTTAAATTGTAAGTCCATTTTCTAAATCTTTGCTTGCTCTTCAAGAAGTTTGCTCCTGCTAGTCTGATACTTCCTCAACTGCATCTTCCACCTGCCCTTCTCTCCCTTTATTTATACCTAGATACTAACTGTGCCCCATCCCATTCCCAAACCAATCTAGGCCCCATGATGCTCGTGACTGCTGCCAACGTGGTGGAAATGCATGGAACATGTGGTCCAGGTCTTCAGCCCACACAGTGGATAGACACTGCAATGACTTTGTCCGTGAACGCAATGTGAAGAATGCGGGAATGTACAGACAGGCTTATGGTTCTGGTTTCCAGACTACTGTGACTGACCTGTAGGACTTTTGATCTTAAGGAAATCTTGACCGTCCTCTGGATTCACGAATGCTTTGAAGGGCTTGATCTTTAAGAGATAACCCCATATGCCAATATATCCAAACATAAATGAAGAGCATAGATGTTTCTTTTAAAACATAGATGTTTTCCCACTGGTGGTTTTAAATTGTGGGGGGAAAAAAGGATCTATGCGTGCTTTTCTTAATGGGGAGGAGGTGGGTAAAGATGAAGTGGATTCCTTGTTTATAACAAAGCTGCTTATTCAATCTATAGAAACCAATATTTTGCTCGCTGGGTGTAAAGATACCAATGATTTAATGATTCTTAGCATATAATTGTTTCTGGGTTTTCGAAGAGAGCAAAGAGGTCTACTGCAGATATAATAGAGCAGGTTAAAAAAATGTTCTGTTTGGTTCTCCTGCACTTTTGATAATGTGCCTATTAATAATGTTATAAAATTATGCTTTTTATATTAAAGTACTTTCAAAGAAATGTGAAGGAATGCAAAATAAGGTCTTTGAAGGTTGCTTTCTGTTCTGAGATTCTTTGTTTTAATGCAAAAATCTATTAAATGGCAAAAGGTTTATTCAAACAACTACAAAGTTGCCTCTACTATATTCCTATTGTTGTAATGCTGTAATGCTATCCCTGTGGGATCAATTCTTTTATGCTCAAGCATACCAGATAAGACAATATCAACCTCAAAACCAGTGCTTGCTTATACTTATATACTGTTTATGTGGGGTACTCTGTTGTGCAGAAGTCGTCTCATTTTGCTGTATTAAAGTGCTTTCGTTGCAATCCCATGGTGATGTGAGATTACCTCATGTACACGGGAGATGTTCCGAAGGCTGAAAAGATGTCTGCCTATTGCATGGGGAGATTTGATTTCACTGAAGGTGAGAAAGGTGCTTCATCAAGAGATCTCAGACCCTAAAACTGAAGATTTTCTGGAAGTATTTCTGTCTCAAAGACCTTACTTGCCCTAGTCATATCCTTGAATGTGGGAGCAGTGATACTAGCAGGCTGGAAGCCACAACGACAGACTGCACTTTGCATGGGGATGGAGGAAGCAGAGTGGCATGTCTCTTTTGCTTTGCTGGTGCTAATTGTAAAGGAAGATAGATCTGGCCTTGAAAAAAGTTATAATGGAACTATTAAAGGGGCATGCAGGAAAAAAAAATACACAGAGGGAGATGGAAGGAAGTGTGAGAAGCAACTCAAAATAACCCCAGCTTGATTTTGTTAAGGTAAAACAGAGAAACTTGGATAAGCTTTGTAGATTGATATGTCAGCTCCTCGAAGAAGACCCTTTTAAGAAGCAAGGATGGTCGGGATTCCAGGAATACATATTAGGTACTAGAATGAACAGAGTTTTAACAGCCCTTTCAAGTTTCTCTGTGCCCATCCTACACAAAATCAAGGTGGAATTATTTTGAGTTTCTTTCCCCTGCTTCTCAAACTGTGATCTTTACTGCAAGTCCCCTCTAGCAGCTTGCTCTTTGCTTTGCCCCTTCAATTCATAAAGCCAGATATACATTCCTTTACACTAACTTAGTAAGGCTTTGCCAAATCAGACCCTACTTTATTTACTGTACCAGAATTGCTGTGCCTGATAAGTTGCAAGGTGTGATTGGGTGAGAGCTGGTTCTTAAATTGACAAGTATCCATTTCCAAAATAATCAATAGCTACAGTCCTATCCTTCCTTCATAAAAAAGAAGCTTCCTACCATTCAAAAGAGAGGGGGGAAAACATACAACTTCCCTTTCCTAATTTCCTGGTATATAACTTCTCGTTTGAAAGTATTTACTGGAATTCTTGTATTTGTTGCTTTAACAATCTTCTTAATAAATCTTCTTAATTGCAGTTCTGAGAAAGGTGTTTCTTGGGACAAACGGCTTCCAGCCTAGGCAGATACCAAAATCCCAATAGATTGATATATAACAGTAGCTTCTTTTAGGTGTGAGAGATGCTCAAACAAAAGCTTAATTCTTCTAAAAACTGCTGAACTAGTAATTTGGCATACGTGGCTAAGTCTGTAAGTATCCTTTAAAAATTCACATAGACGTGAACGTCATTTTTCATTTTCCTCAATTGAGGAGAGAGCAATGCTAGAAAACATTTGCTAATCGTTGTCAGTCGGTAAACAAAGTGTTTCAAGGTTGTGGGAGCCATTTTTTTTTCCTCACAGATCTTTTCAAGTATTCACATGAGATGGCAAGAAAGCCGTGCAGGTATGTGTGGATGGTGGTGGTGGAAAAGCTAAATATGCCATAGTTCTACTATGACTTATTGCTAAGCTAAACCCAGGCAAACTCTGTTATGGCTTAGTGTGAACCCAGCTACTTTGCTGCTTAACGCTACAATCAGGCCAGATAACTGCTAGAACTAATATTTTCAAAAGTAATAGACAAACAGATTTTGTCTGACTTTTCTGAGTTTTTAAGTGTACATGAAGCCTTCATAGCATTTATGGCAGCCTAATGCATCTGCAATGAAATCTAGTAATTCTTCCAGTTTCCGATTCTCCCTACCACTCTCTTTGATTAACTTCCACCTTCATTAATCTGGGTAGCACAAAAAATTTGAATGTCTATAGCCATGGTGGCGAACCTATGGCATGCGTGCCTCAGGTGGCACACAGAGCCCTCTCTGGGGGCACACGCGCCATCACCCAAGTCCTAGGCCTTCAGCTTGGTTTTATAAAACCTTTTCGCTTTAGGCCTCCACCGCTGTGTGCAAAAAAAAGATTCAATCAATCAATTTCAAATTCTCGTGGGGAAAAAAAATCTTGCAAAGTTGGAATTAATTGGTTGGACTTTTTAGCCCCACCTAGTCTGCCGTTACCACCGAAGCCACGCCCATCCAAAGGGCCATGCCCACCCGGCACCCAACGATACATAAGTGGGTTTTGGGTTGCAGTTTAGGCACTCAAGTCTCTAAAAGGTTCGCCATCACTGGTCTATAGCATGCTGAACCATGCTGGGTGCTAATGTAAATAGATTCACTGGCATTTTACACAAATACCATGAATCTTAATTTGTCTATGGAGATTCTCAGTCATCCAGGTCATAGTTATCCCAAAGATACTTTTTCATGAGGCAACTGGACTTTCTTGTTTTTAATAATAATAATAATAATACAACAGAGCTGGAAGGGTCCTTGGAGATCTTCTAGTCCAGCCCCCTGCTTAAGCAGGAGAACCTATACCTTCTCAGACAAATGACTGTCTAGCCTCTTCTTAAAAACCTCCAGTGATGGAGCGCTCATGATCTCTTGGGGCAACCTGTTCCACCAGTTAATTCTCCTCACTGTCAGGAAGTTTCTCCTTAATTCCAGGTTGCTTCTCTCTTAGTCAGTTTCCAACCATTGTTTCTTGTCCTGCCCTCTGATGCTTTGGAGAATAATGTGACCCCCTCTTCTTTGTGGCAGCCCCTTAAATACTGGAATACTGCTATCATGTCACCCCTGTTTCTTCTTTTCTTTAGACTAGCCAAACCTTCAAAGTGGGGTGGGGAATGGAAGGATTTATACTCCTTGCAGACAAGCTGGTCATTTGAACAGTTGTCTGCAAGTAATATAAATCCTTTCATTCCCCACCATACAGTCACAGTTGAAGAACGTATTTGGATGAGAAGCGAAAGGTCTTCAAAGAAAAACAAAAAAGTCCAGTTGCATCTTTGAGATGAATCTTAATTATTGTCTAGGCTGAGTATTTGAACTGAATGCAGAGTAGCTACCATTACAATTGGCACTGCAAATCTGAAACATTGTTTTTCCAGTTCATGGTCTCAACTTAGTCCATGGTTAAAATTCTGAGTGGTAAGAGGAGCGAAATGGTAGCATTTGTATTAATCACCCAAAGTAATTAAATATCACATGAAAAACCAGAGCTATCTGGATTGTTTTCTGAGACCGGCACAAGTTACTTCTGTTTTTTGTCAGTAGTCAGAAGCTTCGTGTTCTCCTTCTATACTGCAAAGAGATTTGAAGAGATGCATTGCTATTTCTCTGATTTTAGAATTACTTGCACCTGTTCAAAATCCTGACGTTTGATAAGAGAATTGAAGTCCTTTTGATCTTTTTAATCCTCCACAGACACTATATTTCCATTTGAGGCTTTAGAAGCAATCAAAAATGCCATATACCTTTTGTAGCTCTCCAATGGACTCCTTATCAACTGGTTGCAAATACTCTGGATAGAGGAGATTGATAAAGGTTGAAAAAAATAATTTAACAATCATTGTGACCTTATCAGGGTTGGTACCATCAAGGACCAGTTAGAAGGCTTCACTTGTCTTTCTAACCATTTCAGTCCCTCTCCCTACATATGTGTTGACTGAAAAGAAAATCCAAAGAGATAAAGCAGCTATAGCCATCCAGTTCTGTAGGACTATTCTGAGTTCTTGTATGCAAGCAGGCAAAAGAGAAAGTAAAATTATTATTAATCCTCTCTCCTAAGTTTACACAGCATGCCGATCTGGATGGAATTAATTGACCCTGATATTAATCCTGGGTACTTTTGGGTTAACTAGGATGTGATCCCAATCTGTAATAAGCCTTTCCTGTGTTTGAAAAAAACAGTGGAGCAATGGAGCCTTTGTGATTTTAGATGGATTTCTACAGCCCTTCACCTCCAAACTGTATATGCTGCATAAAAACATAACCTATTCAATTTCTGTTTGTATTCTATGACAGCCATATATAAGATGGAAGCATCTTACAGATTTTTGCCCTCTTGGATTGCTCAGCAACACAAGATAATGACTGCTGCATGTATTGGAACTAGATCAAGCAAAATGATAGTCTAGTTCAGTGATTTGCAACCTTTGGAATATGCTAGTTGGGGAATTCTGGGAGTTGAAGTCCACACATCTTAAAGTTGTCCAAGTTGAAAAATGCTGGTCTTAATGGATGCTAACCTCTGGTGGTGGCATGATTTCTTTTGCTTTCTGTTCTGATTACATACGTAAAGTATGAAAAACAATTAAATTCCCACTGTTTGTGCTTAGGCTACAAAAATACCCATACATAAAAATGTGCATCTGTCATTCACATTTTATTGCAGAAGCAACTATGTATTGTGGCAATCATATTTTGTGAGCAATTGGAGTCAATGAAAATATTTCTAATTTTGGTTTGTCTTCATATTCAGTTTAAATTCCCAAATGTATCTATAGTAGGGTTAATGCAAAATATTTTGAATGCAAAATATGTCTTTAGTGCAAGCGTTTTGACATCATTCTGAACAGCCTGGAAGTGTTTGAGCTCAAAATGTTGCCTTGAGCTAAAAGTGGACTATTTTTGTTCAGAATACTTCCAAATGAACAACATCGAGACCCTTCTGGAAGGATTAGTTAGAAGAGCTTTGGAACAAGTGTTCAAGCTTGGACTATCTCAGATTTGAATTTTTGTGTGTGTGTTACTTACCTACATTAGTTGTAAGCGAATTACAAATGCAATTAGAAATATTTAAAATATAATATAAAATATACAAATGCCTTCTTCAGCTGTATGGCTCCTTACTTGAGAGAGAGAGAGAAAGGAAACATCATTTAAATGCTAAGAACCTTTTATATAGGCTGTCATCATTTTTTAAAAAAATATTTGGTAGGAGTGTAACCATCAGTTTAAAGGCATATTAGCAGTGGGCTAATGCCTCCTTAAGTAACACCAGCTGCCTGCAATTAGTGCAGGTTCGCGTCCCACCAGGCTCAAGGTTGACTCAGCCTTCCATCCTTCCAAGGTAGGTAAAATGAGGACCCAGATTGTTGGGGGCAATAATCTGACTTTGTAATAATGCCGCCTGGGGGGTGTATGAAAGCCCTAATAAGCAGGCATATACATAGAATGAAGGCTACTGCTAAGCTTGTAAGCCGCCCTGAGTCTTTGGAGAAGGGCGGGATATAAATGGAATTAAAATAAATAAAATAAAATATAATGTACCAGATCTATGTGAGTTTCTAAAAGTCTTGTTTCCTTTTCCTAGCCTATGCAGCCTGCCTCTGACCGCTGATTTGCTTGATAACAAAGAAATGTTGGACACTAGTACTGACAATGCTGCTGGTTTACCTTCTGCTGGGGGATTAGGTGAAACATTGGAAGGGGCAGATGACACAAAGGAACACCCCTCCGAGAAAATAAATCTTGTTGGTAAGGCACCATGGGTAGCGAGTCGCTTGGATCACTTTATTGGTAGGCTGAGTGGGTTACGACGACCGCAGTCTCTGATGTGTTCTTACATTATGACATAAGCATTTTTAACATAACTGAACGGTTTCCATTGACCACTGATTGATTCCAGATACTCCAAAAATGACTTGGCAAGCAATCTCTCTCCTTCTTTCCCTTTCCTAGTTCAGACAATTGCTACTTGTTCAGACAATCGCTACAATTTCTCATTTTCCCCCATGCTTTTGTTTTAGTAGCATTTAACAGTAATTTCCATAATTGCTCTGCAGTTTACCAGCTTGCACAGTCCTTTGTTCAGGGAAGTGCAGGCTTTAGCCAAGGAACTTATTTGCCTAAAACCTCTTCTGTCATAAGTTACTGTTCTTCTTGCGGTCCGGTAAGTGGCAACATATTGTCCCTGTAATGACTGAAAGCTTCCAAAACTCTCAAGCTTCGCTTGGAATTATCTCTTCCAACCTACTAGCTATGTAAAAATATTAAGCTTTACAAAGATTTTTCAGACAATGTAGCTACAGGTACCTCTTAACTGTGATTGTATAGAGAGCCTAAGGAAAAAAAAATAGTAGTTGCAGATAAGATAAATCTATTTTTACTGTGAAAGCCATGTCAGGGGATGAAATGCCAACCACTTTTAGAGCTTTATGTCAATCTGGGGTACTGTATGTCCAGTTTCTTTCTTCCTCTCTTCTAGTTGATGAACCATCCCTGAAACTGAAAGACCTGGAAGTCGAGTTCACTCCCGTATTGGTTTCCCAATCCAACATAAACATAAATGTCAGCAAGCAGGTATTGCATACTTTCTCTTCCCAGAAATATGGGGGTCAGGGTTTTTGTATATATCTGCTGTTTCCTGTAATGTGTTTGTTCACGCGAGATAAAAACTGCTATGTTTTGCAGCTCAGTGACTGCGCTTGACTAGATTGAAAGTCTACAAGATTGGCAGTGCCAAGCTCGTGAAGGGCATGCTGGCCCAGAAGGGAGCAATTAGTTTTTAATTAGATAGGCATTCCAATCTCTTTTGTTTCTGGAATGCAGGGAATGATAAAAGGTTGGCTTCACTATATTTTCCATGCATTTAGGAAGATGTAATATTCTGTATCTATGTCAGCATCTCTTCTAAAGGGCATTCTGGAATGAGCAGTAAGTAGGTGGAAAAATGTGTTTGAAAGAACAAGCTTAAGCTATATTGGCGTGCAGAAAAGTTGGAGAAGCACATTGAAAAAAGTCTTTTGGGACCACCACAGTAGAGTCACAAAGACAGCTTTTCTTGCATGTCAGAAGTTTGGCTAATTTCTAAAAGCTTTCAATGTAAAAGATTAAAATTCTACTTCTCGTTGTATTCCTAAAACACAATACTCTAATATACAGTAATTAAGGAATCTGAGCTTATCTCAGCAATCATACTGTTTATAAGTATAAGAATGAAGCTGTGAATGAGGCCAGACAACTGCATGATACACTTTCTCTGGATGCATCTCAAGGCGTCCTTGGTCCTGCACTTAAGCACTGTGACACAGTCAGCTAAAGTAGGATCAATGCCCTTGGCTAAAATAAACACTAGGCAGTTTTCGGGAGGGAGATCTGACCTGACGTGCTTTTCTCCTTAGAAAAAAAAATTACCTAAGAAAAATACTGCTTCCTGTCATTTGAGACAAGTATGTATTTATTGTGAGATGAGATACCTTCACCTTGCTGAGTTAGCTCTATTAAGTTATGGCAATCTCTAAAGGAAAAGACCTTATGAGAAATTAAATATGTGCTCCAAGCACTGAATCATGATATATGAATCCATATATTAAGTATTCATTCATTTGATTATAAAGCAGGAGGATAAATTTTGAAAACTAAACAGAATAAATACGTAATAGGAGCAAAACGTGTTTTTTTTCCCTTTCTACCCAACTTTGCTTAAGCAGTGATGAAAACTGATTTGGAGTGAAAACTGATTTGGAGTTAAATCAGTGTTGTTGAGGAGGGTACGGATGGAGAATAATTAAAAACCTTAATTCTATTTCTTTCAGGACAAAAATCTATATAGAAATTAATTTCAGCCATATAATGTACTAATGAATGCAGGAAATAATTATAGTTTACATATGAATGCTGAATGGAGAGTTTGGGAAATATCTTTCTGCGGTATACATTGATATGCTAAAAGTTGATTTAATCAATCCTGCCCGATGCACAGTTTTGTAAAATAGTATTTGCCTCCTTTTAATTTTCAAAAATTTGCATATTGTTTTGACTGGATGTCATCAGAAGTTCATGTGGGTTCTTCGGATTTAGTGCTTCATTTCAGTTATCTATTAGCAGACTGCCAATATGAAAAAAATAGTTGCCTCTCCCTAATCAGTCAAAGTGTTAATTAGAGCCAGTTATGTAAACATTTCAGTAAACAGTCAGAACCAATATAGGCCAACCCTATATTTATATGCATAAATTTCACAAATGTTGGCTCTCATCATCACAGTGAGATTCTTACCACACAGTTTTATGGCATGTCATGCCCCTTTCCAAATAAAATTATGAAGACCTCCATTAAAAATCATTGATATCAATTAGGAAAAGTTACAAAATGATTTCTAATGCCAAGGGGCTCTAACAGTCCACAAGCAAAATTATATTCTTGCGATGCTAAGATTTATAATAGTGAAGCTTCCAAGCAGTACTTAATCTGTCAAAATCGCTCAAAATTTATGATGTAAAAATAATTCAGGAAATAGCACCAAAAAAAAAATCAGAACAGTCTGCAGATCTCTCAATGTAGCTAAGGTACTAGATAAAAATCAATTCCTGAGAAAGTAGCAAGATGGAAGCCATTGCTCATTAAGAAGAACACCGATCCTCATCCCACGTTTGTCAAAAACCCACCTGGATCACATTCTGCATTCCAGGGGGAACATTCTATGGACAGTGGAACTTCTTATCCTATGCCTGGGAGAACCCAAACACGCATTTTGCAATAAAGAATCTTTATACTGGTACTTAGGCATGGAAGTGGCAGTGTCATCTTTTAGAAATGTTTTGCTGCTTTAGGAAAGAAAGATAAATTCTGCTTTGAATTGGAATTCTACAAGCTAGTTGTGCTGAAACTGAAGTTCAGATTGGCCACACACCAAGACTGTGTTCCCAAGCATACCAAAAAACTAAGAGAATGGATGCAGAATACATGGATGAGCCGACTCAAAGTCTAGAACTAAACCCCATAGAAATACTGTGAAAGGATCCCAATGAGGAGTTAATACTATGAAATCCTCAAGTGTTACTAAGTAGAAGTTGTTGGCCATGGAATAATGGGCCATAATTCCTGAGGTGAGGCAGTGATCAGTAATTTACAGAATAGATTTGGCTGAAGTTAATTGCAGCTAAAGGCAATTCAACCAATTACTGAATATTAAGAGTTGGTTGTTCACAATGGCAGGTTACACATTGAGTGACTTTGTAAACATAAACACTCAATTCAGATGTTGTTTATTCACTCAGGCTGTCTTTTTCACTAAGGCCTATAGCTACACAAATTGAGTAAATAAGTAAAATGAAGTTTTGATAACATAGACTGTGAAGTATATGGGAAAATTCAGAAAATCCAAAAGAGGCTGTCCCAAAGATGCTTTTTCATGAGGAACTGGACTTTCTTGTTTTTTCTTTGAAGACATTTTGCTTCTCATCCAAGAAGCTTCTTCAAAGGAAAATAGAGCTGAAGACGCTTATTGGATGAGAAACGAAACATCTTCAAAGAAAAACAAGAAAGTCCAGTTGCCTTGTGAAAAAACATCTTTGGGACAACTATGACCTACATGACTAAGAATTTCCATAGTTGAAAAGGGGCTGAGTACTTTGCCTATAGAACTGGTAGCAGATAAGTACAGCTATAAATAAGTCCTGTTTTGTAAGCGTTTTGAGCATGTTCCACCTGCGTGTAAGTTTCTTAGCCATAGCACTTGTCTAATTTATATATATCCAATTCAAAAGTTAAGAAATATTATTTGCTTATCTAGCATTTTTGTGCTAGATAAGAATTGAAAGAAAAACATTCCTTATTTTATAGGAAGCTGTTATCTTCATTAAAAACTGAGATATTACCTATAAGATTAGATACCAAAATTCTTCAGTTAGTGGGGAAAAGAGCCACACGTAGATATCTTACTCTGTTAATGCACACAATGGCTTGGTCTTGTCTCCTTAGTGTTAGTTCATGTTCTGGAATAGTTTTAGTGCTGATCATCCTAGATTTCACATGGAAACTCGTAATAAGGCAGAGTCCTGGTCCAAAGCATATGTAATACATATATTTATGTGCTGGTTGTGGAAGCTGTATTAATTCCTTTCATGTGTTGCCCTTGCCGACTGTTCGCCTAACGAGGAGTGCTGTTTATGAATGTAGTTTTGTTTATTTCTAGGAGGAAGTTGTGAAATTGACAGATAAATGCCTGAACAATGTAATTGAGAGCCCTGTGAGCACCTCTATGCGGTTGCCTCCGGACATTAAAAGTAATATTTTGAAGGCCCAGGTGGAGGCAGGGCACAAAGTAAGAATTTTGCTTCGGTTGTGATGTTTTTAATACAGAAAACTAACATCAATTTTCTGTTATACTTTGAGTCAGTATCGATACTTTATCATTAGTCTCCAGTTTGCCTAAGATAATTTAAGCATATGTGCAGAGCCTGTTCATAATCTTCCATCCCCTACAGATGTGTTGATAGAAGCCCTCTCCCTCCATCTGTTCTACGTGTTTCTCAGTACATGGGAGCAGGGTGTGTTACACTTCTGGAGGCTTAAGCAAATCTGAGAGTACTGCTGAAGAGAATGGTTGGGTTGGGTCATAGCATTTTTTTCTGTTGAATTCTCACAAATAGAAGGTAGAGGAGAGGCATCTTATCCTCCAGTCCAGATCTAAGGAAGGAGGCCTGTGGAAGAGAGAAATTGCCACTGGTATATTCAGCCTTGTCTCTGAAACATTCCAAGACTTGCTGAAAAGAGTCTTAACACCGTTTGCCATGGCCAACTCACCCTGGCCAACTCAGTGTCAGATAATTTGCCCAGGACAACTCGATGCAGCCAGCTTTTGATGCAAGACAACTTGATGCCAGACATTTCAACACAAGATAAACGTACTGTTATCCGCCACTGTTTCTTTGACATTATTTTAATTTTTGCCATTCTCATTTCATTTTGTCCCTCCTTTAGCATCCTTTCATTAATGATTCCATTCCACCATTTTTTCCCCAACATTTCACTGATAATATTTCGCGTTGAGTCATCCCACTGAGAGTTGTCCCGTGGCGAGTTTGTTGAGGTAAGCCGGCTGCAGTGAGTTGTCCCATTCCATACTGAAAAAAGCAAGAAACGGCCGGGCTTGGCCAATTTCTCTAGTTTTAACTTATAGCTATGTTGAGAATATCTGTAGAGTAAAGGAAGAGGATTGCTGTTTCTTATCCCAGTGTCTACCACCTAGACACTGGAGGCATCGTAATCAGTCTTCTATTATCCAGAACATTCTCCATCCAGACACAATGAGAGCAGAAAACCTGGATACACGTCACAGCCTGCAGTGGTATAATGCATTTTTAGGAGCACATAAGAAGTGGCAGAGAAGGGCATTTCTGTTATGTTAGGTACCATTGCCTTTGATCTGTCAGGAAAAAAAATGGGTTTTAGATTATATCCTCAATAAAATTAACTTTTTGAGATGTAATTGTGTTTCTTTTCTTTTAGGTAGTGAGAGAGGGAAATGTATCTTGCAGTAAGAACAACAATGTTCAAGAAACAGCTGGAAGGTATCAATATGGAGCTTGAAATGTGCTGAAGATTTCTGCTCTGTGGTGTGAGCAGGTTCCTATACCCACTTAATAATGGAAGAAATCACTTGTAACAAAGTTTTGTAAAACTGATGTCAGTGGTTTTTAAAATGTCTGCAGGATAATATTTCTGAGAACATTAACCCAACTCACATTGTTGTGGTTTAGTCCTGTTTCTGCTTAGCCCTTAAAAAGGAGGCCTTGTGTCTTATTCAGTTGAGATTCTAGAAAATTGAATATTCCTATCCAAACAGGAGAACAAATTCATTGGGACAGGTTACTCTGTTGTTCAAGAAGGTTTGATGGTAAATTCCCATGCCTTACACCCCCTTCTTGGGCATCCTTCTATCAGAAGCTGGGGAAAAATAGTCTCAGAATATAGAGATATGGCATACCGATAGTCCTTGGGTTACACGTATTCATTCAGTGACTGTTCAAAGTTACAGTGGTGCTGAAACAATGGATCTGTGACTGGTCCTTGAAGTTCAGGCCAGCCCACATTTATGATCAGCACTCCGCTGCCTCCATTGCTGCACTCCCACCTTTGGCACTTACCTGTGCTCCCTGGCACATGCTTGGGCACTCACCCCCTCCATCCTGTGTTCCCTAGTACCTGTCCAATAGTACCCACCCTCACACTTGCAGCTGTCACTCAGGTTACAACTGCAACAGCCAGGATTACATTGCTAAGCACAGGGGTGTCAAAACTGCCAGCCCCCGCGGGCTGGTTTCATCATACCAAAGCCGCGCCCACCCCATTGCCGGCAATGCAAAAAGAGTCGCAATACGTCACGTCACGTCACGTGGGAAGTTTGACACCCGTGACTAAGCATTAGAAATTCCAGTCCCAGTTGCCTTTGTAACTCAAGAACTAGCGATATCCTTTTTCATTTTAATAAAGCTGTGGTTAAAGTTGATGTGTGTGTGTATATGAGAGAGAGAGCACTAAAAGATGCAAATCTAAAATCTCTCCAATCATAATGCTGCACTCCTAAGCACTGCTTCAAGAGCTGTGTTGCAGCACACACCTTCTCCTTGTATTGATGTCTGGCAGAAACACACAACATGAGGCAAATGCACTTACCCAGTTGCCGTTTTCCTTGGTTATTAGCTTTCCTTTTTCTTGCCTCAATACTGATATTCATGATGACAAAACATTTCCAGGAAATGGTTTGCATTAAGAGAGTTCCAAGCTGCTTTGTTTTGTTTTATTTTTTTTAATGATGAAAGAATGTTCTTGGCAACAATGGAAAAGACCTCAGTTGTTACATTTTTTTTTGGCTCTGCATTATTTAGAAGCGTTCTTCCATCAGGAAAAGAGAAAAACAGCCCTCTGAGAACCCTCAGTCCTGTGTGCCAGGAACCACGAGAGGCACTAAAAGTGATCCCAGTCACCAATGCCTTCATTCTGTAAGTCCTCTTGGGGGGAGGGGGGGTTGTTATTCCCACCGGAAAATGGGAATGCATGAAAATCTGAGACGCAATAATCGAAGAACAGTATGTGGAGCACTTGAAGGGCTCACTCGGGTAATTCTGGGAATTTCAGTCAAGTTAGGCCCGCAGGGGTGTCAAACTCAATTTCATTGAGGGCCGCATCAGCATTGCGGTTGCCCTCAGGGGGCCGGGTGGATATGGCCTGGGTGGGTGTGGCCTACTGGGTGGGCATGGCTAGAGTGCGTATGGCCTACTGGGTGGGTGTGGCCAGCTCTACATCGTTCGCATCAAGGGTGCCTATGGGGGCCTGGGCAGGAGTGGGACAGATCTGAGGGTCTCTGGCAGTCTCTGGGCCAGGGCCAAGGCAGTGGGGGCCGTTTCCTCATTGTTTCCAGGATGGCTTTGTGGGCCGCATGAAACCACTTCGCGGGCCGGATCTGGCCCCCGGGCCTTGTGTTTGACATGTCTGAGTTAGCGGTTCTGCTTTTCTTTGGGAAACCAAAGAAAATTTGGCCAAGTTTTGTTCTCAACTTGAGTAGGGGATATGTGCCCCTCTACTGAATATTGCTTCTTGTTGAACTGGCAAAAGAAAGACCCCTTCCCGAACCTTTGTTTTCCAATTAGTAAAATGAAGTTACATATAAGTGAATGTTCATAGTTGGCAGGAGCAGGATCAAGATATGCTCTAGCGTGAGAATGAAATGTAATTCCAGAATCCTTTTAAAACATCTATTGGTTAGATGAATTTATATGAATCTGCTCTTTACTTTTGGAATAGTAGACTAGTAGTCTGTTGGACCTCCTTGTAGCGGAAGTACTTTCTGTCACTCTGTGCTAGAGAGTCGGCTGTTTATTTGTATATATTGTTTATTCCTTCTACTTGATCACGGACCATGGAGATCAGTGGAATCACGGATTCTGGCAAGGATGTGCCAGTTGAACCCTAAACTAAGCAAGTTCCTTCTCTATCACTTCTCTGTGACTGAGGGGCGGGGGGTGTCTATGACATTTTGCTGAGGCCAGCTCGCCGCAGGACAACTCGCTAATATCAAAGAAACGGTGGAATGGAATCATTAAAGAAAGGATGCAAAAGGAGGGACAGAATGAAATGTGAATGGCAAAAAGTGAAAAAAATTATTTTAAATAATTAGATAGAATTTTAAAATTGTCCTGCAGTGAGTTGGCCCACGGCGAGTTAGCTGTGGCAAGTTGTCCCGTTCCCGCCTCAGGGGCAGAGTGTAGCCTTAGCAGGAAGGCAAATTACTTGGACCCTGAAGCTCCTGAGGTCAGCAGGTCATACGGCATTGATTTCAGAGGCTGCCTTTGCCTCCAGGAAGGAATTGCAAGTGACAGCAGTTCCTTCACACATGCTCTGTACCGTGGATGGTGTGTTTACATCTTCCAGGAATGAATTCAAGGAGAATACTACTACTGCCCCTGACTCCAATGATTGTGCGACTCCTCCTGATCTGGCTCCTAGAGTAGAGGTATGTTTCATCTTTGTGGGGAGTATTGTGTGGGTCTTTAGAAGCATAAAATGAGAAGTCCCAGGCAAATAGCTTGTATTAAACAGAGCAGTAATTACTTGGTTCCTGGGATAGATTCCTGGGACAGAATAATATTTAGAGTTTAATATTAAAAATGAGTTGTGCAATATCTGTGAATGTGTCCCTGTCCCCCAATTTTGCACGTAGGCACAGCAGGGGTTATGAAAATGGCAAATGAGATCTTGGCAAATGAGATCTTTTTCATGGGGGGATTTTCACTATTAAGTGAGGGGGAAAAGGCTAAGAAAGGGAAGAAAAGTCCTCATCTCCAATCTAGACAGATTCCACTCTTTCCAATATAAAGACTCTTAAAAATTATCCCAAATATAAATATATGGTCTTCCCTTCATTAAACCATAATTTGGTATTATGTATAGAAACCTTTAGATTGTGAGAAAAAATGTTGGAATTGGCAATAAAAATCTGATGTTATATTAAAATAGTAATTAAAACGCTAAAATATTAATCAGTTTAGAATGGTGAGAACCACAGTAGGAGGAGAAAGCCATTCGTATGAATTTATATTATAAGCAAATCCTGTTTTTAAAGGCATTTTTCAAAGATGGAAGTGCCAGTTACTTTATAAAATTGGGGAAAAATATAGAAAAACTGTTTTACATGTAATTTAAGGCCACCAGTGTTTGTATTCTGTGTTACAAGACTTAAGAAGCAGTTTGGTGTATCAATTAAGGAGTGGAGACTGGGGCATCATGAGTTTTAATCCTCCCTTAAGCACAGGATCAATTCACTCTTTCTCAGCCCAACCCACCTCACAGGATAGTTGTCCTAGGGACAGTAGGAGGAGGAACTGATTTATATACCGCCTTAAATTGTACAAAATAAAGGTGGGTTATAAATCTGATAAATAAATTAGTGAATGCATTGCTTCAATTCATACTGTGACTATATTAGAGACTAAAATGTGCATGGTAAAGTGAAACAATGCCATTGGGCAGCACTCCTAAACATCAGTCATAAGCTTGCGGCTTTTGCCAACATGGATGAAACCTTACACAACATTCTGCAACTT
Organism: Vipera ursinii; assembly: GCF_947247035.1. Lineage (NCBI taxonomy): Eukaryota > Metazoa > Chordata > Lepidosauria > Squamata > Viperidae > Vipera > Vipera ursinii. Next base: position 126,754,260 of record NC_139512.1, read on the forward strand.
TCTCTGTCATGGAGCCTGACTTAACTATTCCATTTTTCAGAGCTCCTCTGAGAGCATGGAGATTTTGTTGACATCACAGACGAAGAATTTAATTGACTTCACGGAAGCCACGCCTCAGGTAAGAGTAAAAAATTAAAATGTAGCGCTGTTTCATTGTATAATTTAAAAACATAATTAGTACTTCCATTGTCTCTACCTAACTCTTTTTTAACTTTCAGTAACGCTTGTTTGAGCTGGTGTGTCATGATCAGTTTAGTTGATATGGCACTTGGCCAATAAGGTTATAGTATAATATTATGAGTTTTTAATGTTTCTTTTACTTTTAGGTATCTTCATCAATAATTGCGCCCAGGTGGCTGGTGCCAGTAAGTTATCGAATAATCCTTACAATTTTCATATTGTTATGTCCATTATTATTAGTAACAGTCATTCAACTGTTGTTAAAAGTGGTACAAATTACCATTGATTTATATAGTTTCAAAAAATCTGTCATTTCTATTGCATGGTGGATAGTAAACATTTTCAGCTTTATCAAAAGAAACTACCACCTAGAACTGTTACTAATAATTCTTCTGAAGAAGGCAGGACTTCCCCCTCTATTCTCCAGTCAAGTTCCTTCCTTGTGGTTATGATTGAAAATTATTCCCCTTTACTAATCCACAACTGTTTGGAGGATCTGTATATTCTGACCTGTTTCCAGGCTACTTTCTCCCTTGAAGAGTGCTTGAAGATGACCAGTTCAAGGGCTACGTCAGGCTTTGCACTTAAGGCTACACTCCAAATGCATAACTAGGTGTCACCCTAATTTGGGAGGTTTTTAATGGGTATGGTAAGTTTTTTTTTTGACATTCAAGAACTCATTTTGCTCCTTCCCTAACCATCTCTCAAAACTGAAAATGATGCTAAAACATTTGACGCTACTTATTTTGAATGCCATATTTCACTCCCAGAAAATCCCCTTCTGATATGTCCTGCCTGTTAATGGTTTTTCTAAATTTTATCTTGGCCATTATCCCAATTTAGATTGGTCATTGTCCCAACCATTGTATCTCACCAATCAGAAGGAAAAGCTATGAAGGAGAAGGTAGCCTGAAGGAAAGAATTCAGGGGCAAGGGGTAAACTGAGCATTTATTTCACATATCAATCCTTTTCTGCTGTGGCATTTGCAACAACTTGATAAGACATGTAGAGCCTTGGTGGAGCAGTGGGCTAATGCCTCCTTAAGTAACACCAGCTGCCTGCAATTAGCGCAGGTTCGCATCCCACCAGGCTCAAGGTTGACTCAGCCTTCCATCCTTCCGAGGTAGGTAAAATGAGGACCCAGATTGTTGGGGGCAATTAAGCTGACTTTGTAATAATGCCGCTTGGGGTGTGTGTGAAAGCCCTAATAAGCAGGCATATACATAGAGTGAAGGCTACTGCTAAGCTTGTAAGCCGCCCTGAGTCTTCGGAGAAGGGCGGGATATAAATGGAATTTTTTTTAAAAAAATGTCCATTTGCTGACACGTATCAAAACAAGTGTACTTAAATCACCTTTCTGACTTTCCTTTGGTTTTCTTTATAGAGTGGACTGACTTCAAATGGACCTCTGGGGAACGATTTTGCCTTATCTCTTAAGACAACTAAAACAAACACTGAAGCCCCATTGGTTACTGACCCATCACCTCCATTGTACCCCTCTGAAATCACATCCAGGTAAGGATTTTCTTTTCGTGAAATTAAAACAACCCTCCCTTGCCCTGCCTGTTATCTTCCACATGTTCCAGCCAGCTGGTTGTTGTGGGAAGAGAAGTCTACACCACTGAGAGCACACCAGTTTGAGGAACAGTAGAATGCTGAAGGAATTGTACAAGTTCTAGATTATTGTATAACTTCCGTCCATGTCTTATATAACTTCTACAAAACAATACCTACTGGATTCTTATTAATCCGGTTCTTCTGTTAGGGGTTGTGAACACTATAGTATGTTGCAATTCCCAAGCAGTCTGTTAAGTCTACCAAGTTTCACTAGTAATTTTCTGGTCCTCTTTGTGACTCAACTTGAGCAATGTTCATAACTTCACAGAAAATATCTAATGTTCCATTTACAGCGAGCAATTTCATTAAGATGTTTTGAGAGGTGGGATGTCATTGGGTATAGGATACAACGATCCCTCTGTTCATAAATGCCCTTTAAACTGTATTTCCTCTGTGTATCGTAAACTTTAAATTACAGTGTTTCTGAAAGGTAATGTGAATATTGGATGACCTTGTGTAGCTGCAGGCCTGAGGCTTAAGAATAAAAGGCTAGAGATACCCAACCCTTACTCCAAGACACCTCCAGCATTGGCCTTGGTTGCCTCCTCCACGGAGGTTGGAGGAGAACCTTTGCTCTCTTTTCCACCCCACCAACGCAGGCATGGAGCCTTCTTGACTCGTTTCCCTCCTGCCAGAGAATTGATTGCATTTCCCCCAAAATTTTGTCCACCTGGAGTAGGTTGTGAATATCTCCTTTGGTTACATAATGAGGTGAGCATCCCTCAGGGAGACTCTGCTTAAAACCTATAGCTCCTTCCCAGGGAATATCTACCTTGGGAATGCTAGATGACATCACATGTTTGAAATTGCTTTCCACTTGACCATGAAGTTAACTTCAGTCAGGTATGATTCCAAGATGGGCTTTCTGTTCATCATCCACCCAAGATTATGTATATATATTTTTTTTTCTTTCCAGTCCGGTTACTGAAGATACTACACAGCAGAAATGTTTACTCACCACTGAACTCTGAGCTTCAACAAATCTCATTTCCTAGTATATTTAGTGAGCCACTGCAAAGGACTTACCTGAAATTAAGCCATGTTCATGCCATGGTTAACAAAGAATGGTTGCTTTACAGTAAATCCTTCAACTGGAACTAAGAGTATGATTATAGGCCACCGAGCTGCTGGGAAACCTGAGTATCTTTGGCAAAATATATGGGAACAAATGCTGAGATGTCATGAAATCCACAGGGTTTTCATCTGCTGTAATGCTTTTGCTGGAGAATTCCTTGCTGCTTTATAGGTGCAAATGAAAATGCTCACAGGGATAAGCTGTTTTTTTTTTTTCTGGCTTAAACCCAATAACGGGGAAGCTGGTGGCGACTGCAAAAGAAAATGGCAGTGAGATTTTTACACTACTTTTTTGTGGCCATCTCTTTTTATCTTCTTTTGTATAATCTTATACAGTCTACACTTTTGCTAACAATATATGGAAGTGAAACTGCAGCACCTCGATTGCAATTTATTCTGCTGGCAGATGCTCTCACGAGGAAAGAAGCAGTGTTTTATTAAACAATGTCAAGGCTACTATTATGTGTGGATGGAAGGCTTTCACGTTTCGTTCCATTCAGTCACTAAAATATTGCAAGGCGTAGATGGCGCATCTAGTATGGAGTCCTTGGTGCTCTCTGAGCTTGGTTGTTGTCTTGCAGACATTTGTTCTCTTGCCCTGTCGGTGTTGGTGGGACCAGTCATTGTGGTTTCTTGATTAGGCTGTTGTTTGCTATTAGCTTGTTTCTCTTGAGTTGGTAGTTCCTTGACCGGGTTTTTTCTTTACTTCTTCATTGTTGGTCTGGTGGTAATTTCTGATCATCTGTGTATTAATTGCTGGTGAGGAGCTGTTTTACTCTTTTGGTTTCTTTTTTTTAACTTTTTGATTGTCTCTTTTGACAGGATAAGACCCTAATATATAAAAAGAGAGCAAAGCCCACCGCTTTCTAGCACTGATGAGGTTATCTAGTTTGGTAATGAAATGTCTGCAAGAAAACAACCAAGCTCAGCGAAGCTTTCCACTAGCTTTTTTTTTTTTTTTGGACAGTTCTAAGGTTTGTGCAGAAATAATCCAAGGCTTTTAAAATTGCTTCAAATGTGTACAGTTAGAATTTACCGTCCTTTTTCTGTGCTCCATTCTGTACCTTTCCTCAAGTCTGCAATAATCTTGTAGTTCGAATGTTTTTCTGCGCATGACTGGAAAATTAAAAAGCAAAATATTCACCAACATTTTGCTAACTTTCCTATGTTAGACGAGTAGCTATTTATACATCGGATTCCTTCCTTTGCCCACTAAACTGCTGATTGAATGAGTTTGAACTAAACCTACATTCTGTTACAAACTCAGGGGGGGGGGGAACCTACGTGAATCCTGAGTTTTTAATTTATGCTTAGAATTTTTGAAAACAGAAAACAAAAAATGCCCTTGGGCTTGGGCAGTTAAGATTTATTCCTATGGGTCAGCTATCGAAGTCATCCTGCATCTTCTGTCCCTTTTCAAACTAAGCAAGAAAATCGTACGACATCTTAATTCTGTTCCTTCCAAAACGGCTCTGCTTGCTGTGTGCATTAAGCTCTTTCTTCTTCTGTTTCTGACGGAAAACCTATAAGAATTTAAGCAAGGAAACCTGAGGGCATGAATTTTTGGATGGGCTCTGAAAGGAAAAGCAAAAGGCCTCCATCAAAAGCTTCTTTCCTAGTGGAAGTGATGTCAAAAATGCAAACAGAGCGTACATCACTTCACTATACATACTCTCTTTCTCAGCTGGTTGCTGCTGGTGAAATAACACTGGCTACTTTGCTTTGATATGCAGTACTTCTCTTAAGCAGTTGCTCCATAAAATATAACGGTAACCAGAGTGGGGGAGGGGATATACTGAGGCAAATAACTTAGTATCAATAACCATAGGACATATCCTGATTTCCAGAACTCAGGAGGCATGGCTTTTGAAATAGCTTAGGTAACATTTAATTGCTTATTGATTTCTCCAACATTTCTCTGAGCCAAGGTAAACCCAAATGCTCTTATGAACCTTGCCAATATTTTCACAAGGGATGAGAATATTTAGGATGACACTTAGATCCTGATGTAGAAATGAGTAGAGATTGGAGAACATGGTAGTTTGACTATTACCCAGAAAGTTAGCTTTGCTACCTTAAATTGGCTGGATAATCCTAACGGCTAGAATACTGTGTGCTGACCTTTTTTTTAAAAACAATAATAATAATAATAATAATCCAACGGCTGTTGTCATTTTATTTTACTAACCTATTTTACTACAGCTGTGACAAAAAAAAATTAAGTTAGGAATTGCTCTTTCATTACAGTATCACTGCCTCGTTTGGCAATATATTTACTGACTTGATCCTTACTCATTTAACTGACAGAATTTTCCAAAACACATAACCTATTTTCATTAAAAACAAAACAGAAACTGTAATGTGGTATGGAAAATGGAATACTATTATTATTGGCACCACATTTATCAGTGGGTTAAGTCTTCTTGGCAGATATGTACAAAGACATGAAATTACAGCTATCCCCTAAAGCAGCGTTTCCCAACCTTAGGAACTTGAAGATGCGTGGACTTCAACTCCCAGAATTCCCCAGCCAGCATAGCTGGCTGGGGAATTCTGGGAGTTGAAGTCCACGCATCTTCAAGTTCCTAAGGTTGGGAAACGCTGCCCTAAAGAACTGAAAGCCTTTCATCAATAGAACAGCCTCCACTGCAGGCTTCAGGTCTCTTAAGGGGGCTTCTGGAAATTGCCTGAGCATCTCTTGTGATTGATTAAAATGGACCAAAACAGCAGATTCTTTTGCTTTGACTAATGAATGCAAAATTGCAATTTGCATTTATTTATTGTTCACTATCAAGCTGCCCACACAGATGCTTAAGTTAGTTTGTATTTTGAACAACAGTCCTGTTTGACTGCTGAAGCCTTTCTTCCGGCTTAATTCTGAAGTTATTCCTACAAATACAATTTGCCTGCAGCATGCATAAAGCTGAAAGTCATTCATATTTGTCTGTATTTTCTTCACATGTCACACGTGACAGTACTTGTCTCTCTGGGCAAAGTGGAACACACCTTGTTGCTCCGTAACTAAAGTTTCTGTGATTATTAACGCTAATCATTAACATTCCTCTTGGAGCAAAATGTTCACCCATTCTGTGTGAAACAGGATGCATGTGGAGTGATTACAGAGCATTCTGCCATAACATTCCTAATGTGATTTAATGTTTTGATTACAGATTCCTTTGTTTTTACATGTTCTCTCCCTAATTGGACAAACTTACTATGAAGTATGTAAGAACTTCTATTTTGATTTTTTAAAGAAAAAACTAACTACTGTATTTGTATCTTTTTAAATGATGTAGCTGCTCAAAGTATAACTTATTTTTTTAAGTGTGTGTGTGTGTGTGTGTAATAAGTAATGCCAGATGTAAAAATTATGCTAGAATGATTGTGCTAAACACTGTATAAGGGAACAACAACTGTGATTTGTAGACCACTTGGAATCAATCAGAAAGTTGTAGCTTATTTCTAAATACAACACAATTGTACAAAATGTCTGCTTAAGTGTTTTTCTTCTAGCAGAACAATGCGCTAGCATTAGGGACTGCTGATCCACGTATTTCAGAATGCTGACAAAATCCTCTGCTTCCTTAAGGATATCCTGGTTTGGAGTAATATCCTGCTTTTCGCAGCAGAAGTGACCCCACATTTCTACTTCCTGGTGATAACCTAAGTGAATGTTAAAAATAGTTGCAATAAGGAGAGAAAAGGAAGGCAGTGTATTTGACTTTTCATCCCCAATGAGCATACCAATCAGCATACAAATGAAGAATCAACCACTCATCTTGTTTCCCAGCTGTAATGCTACAGGAAATTTTGTCTTACAACATGTCAAGTGTTCATTCATCTCCAGCCAAGCTGCAAATCATTCAGCGAGCATATATTTTTGGCTTTTTTTTCTCAATATTCCACCATTACAAAATCATAAATACATAGTTTTAACAAAGTAAAAGAACAGTGAATAACATAGATACAAAATTAAACTAATATAATTTAGTTTTAGTCTAAGAATTCATGCAGTATAAAAATATAATTCATATAACTATTTTTGCAGCATATAAAACAGACATTTTCTTAAGAGAAAATTATCAAAAAGGCACCATTCAGGCTTTACCTGATGTTGTATACTTCGTGATTTTTTTTCTCTCAAAAATTAAGAAAGGGATCATTTTCTCACTGCGTAAGATATTTCATATAGACTGCAATTCAATCACTTATTAGCAAAATCACTTCTGACAGGGCTGTTGATGGTGCAAAATAAAAAATAAAAAGGAGCAAATGCTTAAATGTTTCTGCTGATTTCCAAATTTCCAGAGTGAATCTGGATAAGAGACTACCAGAAAAATCCCAGAGCTAGTTCAAAAAAGAAAAATGGTGACAAAACTCTTTTATGCTCTTGTCACAGAAACTACATAGACATGTCCATGAAATGACACAGAGAGAGGATCAACCCAGTGTGGATTTTTATGTCAAACTGGTAACATTAAATCAGTAAAATAACTAGGCAAGCTGAAAACCATTTTCCCCTTTCTATGCTGCACAAACTGCCTCTCCCTGGACTGAAAAGTTGATAATCCATGTTTCACTCTCAATCCCAACTTCACTATGGGATGTTTGCCAAAATCCTTCGGCTGTGATTTTGGAAACAAACATGCCTAGGCATTCTTGGCAATGTGAACTTCACAAGAAAAAAAAAACTAAGAAGCAACACTGGGGGACATCAAATTATTTCTGTGTGACATATGTAAGGCCCAGTTGTGCTTACGTTTTCCAGAACGGTGGTTGTATGCCTATTAAGGGACATGATAAGAGGACAGTGTATAGAAAAGATACACTAATAATCTGATGTCATCCATCACATATTCATGAAGGGAGAGTGCTGTAATATATAAGTAATTGCCTGCATGCCGCTACTCTAGGTAGTAGAGTAGGTCAGAAAAAGCCACAACTGGAGAACCTTATTTCATATGAATTAAGATTGTCTGAACTGTGTTGGAACAGACACAATGACTCCTATAGATCTATAAAATTATATGGCTCTGGCACTTTAGCTTGTATTGGAGGAGCTAATATAGGAGCCTGATGAATTTCCTATGTAGGAAAAATGCAGTACAACAGCTAAGCATATGCTAACAAACACACACACACACACACAGAGAGAGAGAGAGAGAGAGAGAGAGAGAGAGAGAGAGAGAGAGAGAGAGAGAAAGAAACAAGAATATAGAGCGCAAGCACCTGTGCTAGCCTGTTAGGTAGCCAAACAATTGTTAATCTATACCAGAATCCACAAGATTAGTTTGCAGTGCAAATGTAGAATATTGGGTTTGCTGAATAAATGATAAGCATGTAAGCCTGTCATGCCAACGCAGCCACTGGAACTGAATTACGATTACCTAGCTTAGTCATGGGAATTATTTTACTGCATCCTTTATACAGGCAGTTTGCAAAGGGCATGGAAATGTTTTATGGATTCCCATGTATTTCAGGGTCATACAAAGTATGAATTTAGGTTTCATGATGCAACTATACCCAAGAACTCAAAGAGGTTCTTCCTAGGTGCTGACTTCACTGAGCCTATGTCTGGTATTTAAATTCTGTTTAGTTCAATTTGCCAAAATAAGATTGTAGAGGAGCTGGAAAGAGGTCTACCGCCAACAAGTAGCATCACAACAGAGGATTCACAAATGTCTCCACATTCATTTTTCAGCAAGCCCAAGCTTGACCCTCCATCTCTTAGATCCATGGTGGCCAAGTCCTGCTCCTTGGCAATGTTGAGATGCGAGGTTTTTTCTTTACACAGCCACTCTGCTGCCGGATCTGAATTCAATTCTGCACTGGATGTGGTTTGATAGGAAGAGAATCCTAGAGAATCCCTTGAAGACTGGCAAAAAGTTTTCATTTCTATGTCAGAGCCCCCCTCATTGTTGAGTATCTGGTATGTAGGCTCGTCGTGAAGATGCTCACAGAAACAGGTGTGCTGTTTAGAAAGAGTCAATAGCTTGGAACAACCCTTTTCTTTGGACTTCCGGCAAGCAAGGGATCTCAGTGGGCAATCAGCAGCCCTTTGGAAACCAAATCCAGTTGCCAGCATCTGATGGTATGCTTTGGATGAAAATGCCACTGGGCTAGGCAATTTTTCCCACATTTGAGATGGAAAATGGTATTGCCACAAAGTACTACTTGGCTTAGTGCTAGAAAGGCCTCCACCAAGGACTAGCATGGAATCTTCCCAGATTAAAGCAGAATGGCCCACCACTCTTGGAGGTCCCTGGCTGGAGGCAAAGACAGCAGAGATAAATCAGCACAAGGGTGAGACTTATGCTCATCAAAATGGGCTCAACTTCTCAATGCTTCTCTCCAGTCAGGCTAATGCACGGAAAAGTCATGAAACACTTTCTAGAGTCCACCCCAAACAGTTCCCATAAATTATGCATTCAGGTATTGTTAAAATGCATGGGAATATTGTCCGTGCTCCTTAAATTGTCTTCTCTGTGCAGTACTGGCTATTATGATACTTCTGTCACTTCAGTATTTCTTTTTCAAAATGCAAATACTATCATAACTGGACAATGGCCCAAATAAAAGGAATGAATCATGTAATCAAAAGCATTTGTTTCTAAACAAAAACAAAAACCAATCACTCCCTTCCAAAGTTACTCATATTAGAAACTTCAACTCTGTATCAAGGTTTTTCCTGTCTGGGCCTTCCCATGCCACTCAAGTCCCCTTTAGACAACCATCTCCCCGTTTTCAATTAATGTGCAAACATCTGTAAATCCCAGCTAACGTAACTGGAACGTTGTGATGCTAGTCTTCATGGGCTAAAGGGTAAAAGATTGACTTGCTTTTCTGTGTAGGAACAATTGGCAGGGGAAAAACAGTTTTATCTTCCCCCTTCAACTCCTTATGCAACTGCTAGTGAAGTACTTTCCAACAGTTACCTTCTCCTGATACTGGACCAGTTGGTGGCTATAAAATCCCACATCCAGAAGTCCTTCTGTTCGCTCAGTCCCATTAATCCTCCAAACAAATACATGCCATTGCTATAAACCACAGCAGAATGACCATGTCGGGGACCCGGGCCACCTCCACTGGATGCAGCTGATACAGGGGCCCATTGTTTTGTATCTGAAGGGAGATAATTATTAGAGTTAATTACCTTTTAAATAGATAAAATACATTTTTCCTCACATCTGCCATTATATGCTATGCGACTGCTGAGAAAGTTTTAACTTACCAAAATTAAAGGTCCAGAATTCTTGGGAAGCACCTTTAATGTCAATGTATCCCCCATATATATACATATTGCCCCTGTAGACTACTGCGCTATGGCCCTTCCGATTAACAGGAACTTGAAGCTAGAGATGGAGAGAGAAGACAAAATGGAGCAACCATCCTTAATTACTGTTGACATCACACCAATAAAAATGGAATTGTACCACTCCCACTCAAATGACTAAACATCTCCATAAATTAAGAGCATGAACATGCATATGTAGGAAGATATAAAAAGACAGATAGAAAACAGACAGATACTATAGATATATTATTATATATCAAAACTATATTTTGTGGAGAAGGGAGAAGAAATGACTTGAAAGTTTCCTACTACGTACAGACGATGTTCTCCCACTGCTAAACAGAAAGAAAAATGGGAAGTCAAAACTGTCGAAATATAACTTCTGGCTAAGTCTGTGGAATCATGTTTGTAAGGAAAGTAGAGGGATCTATGCATAGATGCTCCACATATGTTTTGCCCAGACTCGCACACAAAGCCATGCCCCTTTAGAGGCTAGCATTTGAATGGGGCTCTTTTGGTTGGTCTGAATTGGAACTGTAGTAATGCACGTGCCTTTTGCTCCCTGGGTTTCCAAGCACAGACTCCACATTTAATACAGGAAGTCTGGTATGCCTTTTCCAGCTAACAAAATTTATTAAAAAGCATAAGCTTTTGTGAGCTACGGCTAACTTCGATATGTGCATAGAGTGGCTAGTCTGACACAGGATTTAAATTGCAGGGAGGAGGATGGGAAAGGAAGGAGAGAGGTTGGTTATGGGGAAACTCCAGTAACTAACAAGGAATTCAATCTGTGGGATAACTGCATACATAAAAGTAATTGTAGCCAAAGTACCATTCTTATTTCAACATTCAAAATTAAAGAGGTTCATTTCCAAATGGGAAGTGCGAATAATGTGAACGTCCCAGAAAACCAAAAGCAGCAGCATCTTAAACCTACTTTGCTACCTTATGGCTATGGCTCATCTAGTCTGAAGCAGTTTCCAAAGTCTGTAACTAAGCAAGCTATGTGATCAACAAAGCAACAGATTTCACCGATGATTCATTATATTTAGTTTTGTTATTCCTTACCTCACCCTCTACTGCTGGGAGCCGGCAGGGTATCCACTTGGTTGCACCTGCAGGTGTATAAAATGTCAGTCATAGCATTAGCCACAAGAAGGTGCTACTGTTCTACTTGCAGTGCTGTGCGAGCACTAAAAGGAGAGACGACAGGAAAAGTTGCAGGCTGTATTTCCTTCACCAACAACACACAATATAAATACAGCTCCAAACACAGTTCTCAAGGCCATGTTCTCTTCAATTTAGGAACTGTTTCTAAACCGCACAGGGCAAATCTCATCACAATCTAGGGCTCTTCATGTGTGTCAGATGACAATTCCCTTGATTCCCAGGTTTCAGGGTATCAGTCTAGGTCAGGGGTAGGCAACCTCGGCTCTTTTATGACTCATGGACTTCAACTCCCAGAATTCCTGAGTCAGCCATGCTGAGAGGAAAGGAAGAGGTTTCCAAGCTGAGCCATGCTGGCTCAGGAATTCTGGGAGTTGAAGTCCATGAGTCATAAAAGAGCCAAGGTTGCCTACCCCTGGTCTAGGTTAACTCAATTTTAGACAGAGCATTTGTCTGACTCAGCTCCTGAGGGGGTGGGGGAATACAGTATCTACACTCAAAAGTGATTTTTCAAAAGGCAACTGGATTTTTTTTCCCCTGGAGGAAGGAGAAAGCATTTCGTTTCTCATCCAAGAAGCTTCCCTCAGTTGTGATGGGGAGGTGGGGTGTGTGTGTGTGTGTGTGTGTGTTCTTCTTCCTCAAGGGATAGGAAAAAAAAACCATCCAGTTGCCTTTTGAAAAAGCACCTTTGAAACAACGATGACCTGGATGACTGAGAATCTCCACAGACGTACAGTATGTCCAGTATCTCCTTAGATCGCCATTGAAGCATTCAAGAAGAGAAGAGAAAATTATTGGTTTGATATATTAATCTCTTCCTCATCTACAACCTTTTCCAGAATAGGCTGTACGTGAATAAAAATGCTCATCAAACATGCCTTTTCTCAAAATATTCACCCTAATACAAATTAGTACATATTTATGAAATACATGCATAAATATATCAGAAGGATAAAATTTGTTCCACACCTGTGTCATACATCCATAAAGGATTTATCTTCTGCGTGAAAGCTGAATCCACCATCCCACCAAAGATATACAGGATATCCTGCAAATACAACAATTATTTTCCAGCGAATCACATTAGCATTTTGTACAGTTCATTGCCATTTAGGGCAAGATTCAAACCAAATTCTTAAGCTGAACCTCAGCAGAAAGCTTCATTTCTTGATTAAGCTTAGTACAAACATTTTCAGGCTAAATATAACCATAATATCAAGGAGCACGGCAAATTACAACTTGTCTGTATGCCGGTATCAAATGGTTCTATGTTCTTCTCAAAGCCAGGCCATCAAAAATATTCAACTGTGCTTCAGTATGAACTTCTAGCCCAGGGGTCGGCAACCTCGGCTCTTTTATGACTCGTGGACTTCAACTCCCAGAATTCCTGAGCCAGCTATGCTGGCTCAGGAATTCTGGGAGTTGAAGTCCACGAGTCATAAAAGAGCCGAGGTTGCCGACCCCTGTTCTAGCCCATCAGCAAGGGAGGCAGGCAAAGAATGGGTTCAAGTCCTCCCATTACAATTATTTATTTTTATTTATTTATTTTATTAGATTTATATACCGCCCTTTCCCGAAGGACTCAGGGCGGTTTACAGGGTATTTTAAAATCAAACCAATACAAAATACAAAAGTTAAAAAACAATTTAAAAAGATTAAATTATCCCTAAAAATAAAAACCCCAGTTAAAAATTCTCAGCCTGGGCCGGAGAGCTCAAAGAGCCAGGTCTTCAGGTCCCGGCGGAATGATCGAAGGTCGGGGGCAGCTGGTTCCAGAGGGCAGGCGCACCCACAGAGAAGGCCCTCCCCCTGGGTGTTATCCGCCGGCAGTCTTTTACCGGCGGCACCCGGAGAAGACCCTCCCTGTGTGAGCGCACTGGACGAAGGGAACTTGATGCTGGCAGCAGGTGTTCCCTCAAATAACCCGGACCCAAGCCATTCAGGGCTTTATAGGTCATCACCAGCAGTTATCAGTGACAGTGCATTTTTCAGCGAGGATGAAAACCTAAACTGTTTACTTAAAACATGTTAACTTCAAAGACAGGTATTGATAGTGTTATTTAATTCCATTTATTCCATTATGTGAACAGTGTTATACAAAATGCTCCTTGTGATTTAAATGTTTCCTTCATTAAAGCTACAACACAGAGATTATTACAGTTGAGCAAGCCCAGCCCACCCAGCCCCTAAAATTTAATCATATTTTAGATTATACCATTTGCGTCTACAAGCTAATCAAAGTGGACCTCTAGTGGATTATGTAGCTGCTGGAAGCATTTGGTTGGCAAAAACTATGGTACCAGTCTGGCAGATGCTATAAGACACCCAGGAAAAGAGGCTTTTTAAAAAAAACACTGCTCGCCTGAAAAGTCTTTTTGGCAACTTCTGCACAAGAGCTACTGTTCCAGAAGGTTTAAAAAAAAGTGGTCTTAGAAAAATGTATTTGATTATTCCCCTTAGCCAGGGGGTGTCCAACCCTGGCAACATTCATCATTCCCTCTCTATCACAAGCCTAATCACAGCTGTAGTGACAGTAATAGGTTATGGCTAATAGAGACCATGTAAACAGGAGAAAAGTGACATTAACATTTTATATATTTTAAGTAGTATGTTATTTTTTATGCTAATTTACTCTTGCTTTTCTTTCTTTTTTTTCTACTGTTTTATCTATTCCTTAAGAAATGTAAAAGTGTGAGATGGTTCATATGGAAAAACAGAGTTAAATTCTGAAATGTAATTAATTTTTGAGACAATCATAATCCAGTAAGAATATCTAGAATTTGGTGGGAGAAACAAATTAAAGTAAGGACTGTAACAGGATCTATGATAAGCCAACCAGAGTGATTGGATAGAAAAGAAATATTATATTGATGTGATTATTATTTAGGATATTTTGGGAAAAGAGGAAATCAAGTAAAACTATTATGTGGATTATGGATTGTAGAAATCAATTGTTAGTGATTGATTGTTTTACAAATATAACCCAGACAACACACTGTTCACCAATTATTAAGTGATTTATGTTTTAAACAAATCAATAAAATATCTTACAAAAAAAGATGCCAATAAAAAGGTGAAACAAATGACAGATAGCCCCCCCCATGACTGCTTATTTAACAATCATTCAAAATATATGACAGTCTCTGAAGGGGTGTTTTATTGCCCATAAAGCACTTCCAGCTGTGGCTATCACGAAACATTATGGCATCCCCTTCCCCCAGCAGTCATATCAAGACTGTATTTCAGCTCATACTTATTTTGATTGGAAGCCATCCAGAGTTGATTACAAGATGGGTAACAATAACATGGTCATGTGGTCATAAATTTATTTATTAATTTCAAACAGTTTTAAATTAATAAATAAATTTACAACTAGTTACCAATCACATAACCCATGATTTGCAATGTTTTTTTCAGTTTCCAGCATTATTTGCTAGTTTCAGGGAGGGGGGGGAACCCGCCCGTTTAAGTAGAATGGATTTGCTTAAGAAAACATGATTCATCTATTTACCACACGGTTCAAATTTACAACCACATGATTTGCTTAATGACCATGGTAAACATGGCCCAAAAATCAGCTCCAGACACATACAGTAGCTACCTTGACTTACAACTACAGCCATCTATAACCAAAATTCCTGTCCCAACTGTGATCATAAGACAGGGATTACCTGGTACAGTGGTTTATAGCTAATTAGCTAATATAGCTTGCCTGATAATCCACCATTGTGTGCTCTTCCAGTTCTTCCGGGCCATCGTTTGAATTGTCCAGTTTCTCCCATTCGTTACTCACTACAGTAGAAAGAGAGCATACGATGACATCGAGGCAGGTTTTTGATTAGCATTTGCCCTTGCTCTCTTTGAGAATTACAACTTTACCAGTAGATTCTGCAAATCAAATCACATCCTGGACGTATGGGGCCATCCCAAAAAAATAGCTCCATTTCCCCCCCCCCTTCCTGAACACTTAGCTAAACATGCAATTCAAATGCCTCCTGGTACCTTTTTTGTTTTTTTTTTGTCCCGCCACTAGCAATCTGCAAAGAAATATAGAGGATAGCATCAGAACACAGGATGTGTTTGACATTAGAGAGGGAGGAGAAGAATTGGCTCAGAGTTGCTCCTTTTGGCCGATGTGTTTTGAAAACATCACTTCAGCCTCTTGGCACAGTCAAGTATCCTGTGAAGTCCCAGGGTTCTCATGCTGTAATCAAGTAGTCTTAAAATCCAATTTGGATCGTTTCCATTCCCACTATGAAACCAGCATTCCTCTATTCCCAGATATAAAGCTATTATTCTATTACAGTTAGTCCTCAACGTACGACTACAACTGAGCCCAAAATTTGCATTGCTATGCAAGAAAATGGTTAAAAGTGAGTTTTGCTCCATCTTATGACCTTTCTTGCCACAGTTCTTAAGTGAACCCCTGCAGGTGTTAAGTTAGTAAATCGGTTGTTAAGTAAATCTGGCTTCCCATTGACTTTACTTGTCAGGAGGACACAAAAGGTGATAACATGATCCCGAGGCACTGCAAGCATCACGAACACTTGCCAAGCACCCAAATTTTGATCATACCACAATGGTTGTTAAGTGTGAAAAAAGACCGTAAGTCCCTTTTTTGATGCCTTTGTAACTTCAGTCACCAAACGAATTGTTGTAAGTCAAGGACTACCTGTATAGAAGCCTACCATTTTAGATAACATTACTTTTTCAGCCACAAGTGTACTAAGTGAGGTCTTGCTGGATTATATCATTGAGGCTGGCCATCTGTTTCCAGTAGGAATTATTTATTTATTTATTTATTCGTTTTATATACCGCCCTTCTCCCGGAGGACTCAGGGCGGTGTACAGAGCAAAGTAAGTATACAATAAAGCAACAATAAAACAAATAAAACCCCAAATCTATCAGGCCAGGCCGGCTTGCTGGAATAGATAGGTTTTTAAATCTCGCCGGAAGGTGCGAAGGTCGGGGGCCATCCGGATTTCGGCTGGTAAGCGGTTCCAGAGGATTGGCTCACCCACCGAGAATGCTCTCCCCCTGGGGGTCACCAGCCGGCATTCTCTGACCGGTGGCACCCTGAGGAGGCCCTCTCTGTGGGAGCGCACAGGACGGAGGGGTGTTGAATTAGCTGGTCACCTCTTCATACAAGGTAATGTGAAGGCAACAGAAACAATAAATAAAAAAATGGATTCGATAACCGATCCATAGTGGCCATTACAACACCTCATTGAATGTCTAATTATATTATTAAAATAGTCCAGATTATCTTGCTTGATAGCCTCTGCCTGATGGCTATTTCAAAAACAGCAATATTCCAACAGGACTGCGTGATTGCAGCTTCAGGCATTTCTTTTCATAGCATAATAAAACCAGAAAGAGGGTACCTTACCTATTTTGAACCTCCAGAAATCACTCAAGCTAGTATTTCTCCGGCCACCATAAACATAAAGGAACCCCCTACAGATGCAGCAAGCGTGTTTATATCGATCGCACGGAGAAATTTTGCTCTGTTTCACTGGGTTCCATGAAAATGCCGTTTTCATCCCTGTGTTAGCTGGAAAACACATCCATGTGGAGATGAGGCCCTCCAGTTGACTCCAAGCTAAAAAGGAAACAAGATAAGAAATGGAGATAAGAAGGCTACTGCAATCATTTATTTCATTTACTTATTAACTGAATTTGTATAGGCTCACCAGAAGTGACTCTGGATGGATAAAAATGACATATATGAAAAATGTAGACATCCACGTTAAGAACTAAATAGTATAAAGCACAAATATACTGCACAAACGCATAGGTGAAGAGAGGATAAAAATGGGCACCTCAACAATGAAACCATCTGGGCATATCTGTGGTTCCCCTTACATGACCAAAACATCACTCAGACTACGTGTAATGTCTATGATGTTAAATATATCATATGAGTGGGAAAAATTGGCCCTGTTCATACAGTAAAGCATGCTTTATTATATCTAGTGTTGCAGCGTGGACTGGAAATCCCAGGTACAGGAAATTAACAATTCCGATTAACGGTGTCAGCAAATACCCTGCTGTCAAATGAGAGTATTTGGATATGCAATCAAATTAAGGAAACAAACTTATTTCACTGCAAAGGGAAAATGGCTTGTTTCTTTTTGGCATGGCAAAGCAATCTGTATCTGTTCTTTGGGGGGAGGCGGGGGGGTTGGTAACCAGTATTCCTCCTATCAATAGGAGAATAAATTTTTACAGCAACACTACTTTGTGACACAAAAAAACCCAACCAGAAAAACAACTCAAAAGCAATTGTTGTCTCCTGTTAACAGTTGGGATGGTGGGAAGGTGATCATTTCAATGCAAGATGGGCCAGGATCGATAAAACACAATTCTGGCCATGTGTGAAGAATTAAAGGGCAAAAGACTAACCCACTACAGCTAGTCCTTGACTTACGACCACAATTGAGCCCAAAACTTCCGTTGCTGAGTGAGACAATTGCTAAGTGAGTTTTGCCCCATTTTATCTTTCTTGCCACAGTTGTTAGAAAAATCCCTGCAGTTGTTAAGTCAGTGACACAGTTGTGATCTGATTTCCCCACTGATTTTATTTGTCAGAAGATCGCAAAAGGGGATCACAACTGTTATAAATACATGCCAGTTGCCAAGTGTCTGAATTCTGATCACGGGCCCATGGGAGATACTGCAACGATCGTAAGTGTGAAAAACGGCTGTGACTTTTTTCACTGCCGTTGTAACTTCAAACAGTCTCTAAGCCAGAGGTCCCCAACCTTTGGGGCACCAAGGACCGGTTCCATAGAGAGAGGTTTTCCCCGCAGACCAGAGGGGGTGTGGCTTTGTGTGCTACCTGCATCTCACGGACAGGGCTATCCTGTTTGTGTGGACTGGTTGCTGGCATGCCGCGGCCCAGTTCTGGCCCACAGACCGAGGGTTGGGGACCCTTGCTCTAAATGACTGGTTGTAAGTTGAGGACTACCTGTACTTCTTAGAAGCCACGGACTCTCAATTCTACAATTGTTTTTAAAAGGAACCCAAACTTCGCACTGCCCCAAATCAGCCATATTGTCACCAAATTTCAGCCACCGCATATTCTGATAGGGTGCTGGACTTTGGTACAACACGTGGCCTACAGGCTAGCCATCCCTGCCAAAAGGCAGTGAGCAATAATTGGTTTCCTCCAAATGTAACTTTCGAGGATGGGAGACCCATTTATGGGATTTGTAATCTAATAGATGCCCCCCCACCCCCTTAATTGCCTGCCCGATGTCACATCTCCTCCCTTCAAAGTGGATGACATCATTTTCTGCTTAGCTTCAAGCAGCAAAATACCTTGGGCGAATAATCCAGGACCCCAAAGTAGAATAAAATGGAGAAAGTTAAATTTACAAAAAATAGGTGTGGAAATTAAAAAAAACTGGTTGGAAAATCAAATAACAGAAAGTAACAAAGAATTTTAATTCTACTCCTATGATGATCAGTCAATATACAAATTGGTAATATACAAACTGGTAACAGTGAACAGAAGGAAGAAAAGCTGAAAGCAGAATGCATGAGGTATGAGAGCAGTGATGAAAAAAATAGAACAATTTTTTCCAGCAATACAGGAGGACATAAAGTCACAGAAGAAATCCTCCCAGCTACCAAGCCGGATGGTATAATTTTTCTCATGAAAGAAAAAATGGCATTCTGTTGGTGCCAACGATAACACCAATGTATTAAGTCACCCCGTAAAACCAGTTCTCGGTCTCTATAAATACACTGGCGAAGCAACAATGGCCAGAAATAATCCAAACACGTAAACCTTAGTTTTCTTTACTATGATAATTACATGTGCTCCTCCACGCTCTTTTGGGCACTGCTGATGGTTGTATGCTTTAGCGTATGGTTAAATTGACTGTCATTTTTAATATTATCACACATGCTGCTTTATCTTACTGACATTTATTTTTTGTTCCAATTATAGAAAAGTTAGGTGAAATGTTTAAAGTAAATACAAACAGTCCTCAAATTACAGCCACAATTGAGCCCAAATTTTCTGTTGCTAGGTTTTGCCACATTTTAGGACATTTTTGCCACAGCTGTTAAGTGAATCACTGCAGTTGTTAAGTGAATCGCGTGGTCATTAAGCGAATCTGGCTTCCCCCATTGACTTTGCTTGTCAAAAGCCAGTTGGGAAGGCTACAGATGGTGATGATCACATGACCCCATGACAATATAACTGCCATAAATAGATGCCAAATGCTGAGTGGCCAAATTTTGAGCACATGACCGTGGGGGATGTTGTAACAGTTGTTAAGTGTGAAAAACAAGTCATATGTCACTTTTTTCAGTGCCATTATAACTTTGAATAGTTACTAAACCAAAAGGCTGTAGGTCGAAGGCTACTGGTATTAGCAGCTGTGATAGCTTACGTGAAGGAGTATCTGAGGAGTAATTAATTCATGCTTCTTTTCTTAGAAATGTATGAATTTACTTATCATGGTATCTTTCCCCAAAAGGTATCATGGTATCTTTCTTTTCAGCTAAAAGAAAATTATAAGCTTCTTAAAAAAATATATCTACAGTTCTTCTTAAAAATAAAGTCGGTATTACATGTAGTTTTATAGCATTACGTTACATTACACTTTACAGTCCATTTAGCTAACATGACATCTCCTTTCAAAACAAAACCTTTTTTTTCTGCACACTTAAGTGCAATTAATTGCTTTTCACTAATGAACTGTCTTAGAAATACAGTAAAATGCTTCAAGCTTTTAACTAATGGTCAAAGAAAAATACAAATCTAGCCATAGCACTTAGTGGAACTGGAAAAGCTGGAAAGTGGAGAAGTAACATGGATATAAATAAAATTCTGGTGGGAATTCCCCCCCCCCCCCACATTTTATACTGAATTGTTTGCTTAGGGGAAGACTTTGTTGCTAATCCCAGGGCCAAGTTAAATGACTTGCTACCAAACTAATCTACAGGTCTCAGGTACACAATGCACTGAAATACTTTAGGTTTGTCTAAGCATGTTGTGGGAACCCAGCCAACTATGACTTATTAATCAACCATGATATGTATGAAACATAAATGTATGAAATAAATAAGCAAAATATTGTTGCTATTGTTTAGGTTTCTAAGGCCACAATTCTGGATGGCTTACAAAGATTAAAAAAAATACATTAAAAACCATAAATTGTATTTTAAAAAGTGAACATACCAGGGGGAAAAATCCCAACCCCCCAATCTCAAACAGCACATATACCCACAGTGACCATGTGTCATTTATTGAAAAGAACAGTCCTTCATTTCAGAAATATGTGCTTTAGATTTATTTTTCAAAAAAATAACCTTGATTTTGGCCGTTTAACTGTGCAAATGGTACCGCTTAATGCAGTCTTTCACATTCATGTAAAAAATATGAAAACTGAACCGCCTTTTTCAAAAATATTACATATACCGTTTCATTTTAGATATTTTTTTGTAAAATAAGCATTTCTGTAATGTTTTTCTTGGCTTTGCTCTTCCTTTACAAAGACAAATAACACATTTTTCATCCTTCAGAGTTGCCCCTTTTTCAGGTCTGCCCTTTTTTTCCAAGAAAATATGGTCAGTATATCTGGTGATTAATAAAAACCATATCCCACCCTAATTATTTTGTTTGGAAGGAGTAAAAGAGAGATTATTCCAAAGGACCCCTACAACATCTTAGAAATTGTTTAGCCATTCCATAATAATTAGAGCTTATAACTTCATGCTTCCATAGGTATGAGTCATAGAGGAGAAGGTATTATGTGGCATTGTATATTTTATCTATTTATTATTTATTTATAAAATGTATAAGCTGCTTATTTCAAGATAACTCTGGACAGTTTACAGGCATAAAATTAAATTAGATAGATGGACAGACAGACAGACAGATAGATATAGAGATAGATATATAGATATAAAGATAGGTAGATAGATAGATATAAATATATTATAATAAATTAAAAAACATAAGTCATATAAAATCTAGAACCCACGGCCCAATTAAAAGATGGGGAGGGAGGAGCAGGATGGCAGAGGGAGGTGGGATCCATTGTTAATTGAGCAACCACTTGCACTGTGACGCTCCCTCCCGTTGGGGTTCCACGCTAACTGGCACAGTTAGGCTCTTCCGGAAAGTCAAGGGTTCATTGCATTGCTCAATGCTCCAGATTTGGGATTTCGAGCAAGCCAGCAAAGGCTTCTACCATCAGGGCTAGATAAAGAGAAGATCTGCTTTAAAGTGAATTCTTACAGCTGTCCCTGAGCAGTTCTGCAGATGTAGTGAAATGTGGGAATGACCTGGAGAGTTGATGGGAAGAGATGCTGCCTACAAATAAGAGAAGGCAGAGTCCACAAGTGCATAATAGGCAGAGAAAGAAACTCAGAAGGAACTTATCAGGCTATAGAAGAGAGATTTTTATTTTCAGACTTGCAAAATTCCGTTAATGTAGCCTGACAGTAAAGTACAGTTAGCTCATTTCCTATCCAGTCTACCAGGGGAAACTGACTAATGCTGCACTTCCATAATTGTTGATGCTCTCTTTGCAAGCAGCTGTCCTCTCCTATGCTAGGGGCTCCATACACAATTAGCATTTCACTATTTCTATGCAGCCCAGATCAATGTACTCATATCCTTACAAATTATAGTGGGGGGGAAAATATGCAAAGAATTCCATTTTCTAATCTTTACCGCACTCATCTTCTGAATGGCAGACGACCAAAGGACTGAAAAATTATATTAAAATTAAATCAAGGTAATCCTATAGAAATCCTTTGTCACTTCCTGGTCCAATCTTCAGACTTGGGATTTCCTGACGTTCTCCCTCTGAGGTATTAATCGGGTCCAACACTGCTCAGTTGTTCCAATATCAGCAAAAGGCATCTGGGTCTTGCCACATATTGTGACTAGTTTAGAAAGAGGACTCTGGTTCCATAACAGTAACATTTATTAAGGTCCTTCGTTCTAAAGAATTAGAAAGTTCTAAAAAATGTTCTGATTTGTTGTGATCTCTGGGAGAAGGAGGGAGATTCACCCCTGAATAACTTCCCCTAAAAACAGGATCACTGCTCAGCTTCTATCTAAAATCACATAGAATTAAGACAATATTTGAATTTATTTCTGCAAAAGGGCAGAGTTGGCATAAAAACCCCATGGTGGCAGAGTGGCACTGGAGTCTAGCAACATCTGTTATTTTTTGCTCAAGCGTGAATCTCCAAATGCACTTTAGAGGAAGTTATATCATTTTGGCCCCCCAAAAGAATATATTATATTGAGGTCATTAAGGTCCAAAGCTTCATAGACGAACCCCAGGCAGTCAAGATTAGGACAGCTCATGCAAGCCACTTAATCCATCAACCACTTTTAGAGCTGCAGTATGTCATATGGCAAGGGATCCAATGACAAGTAAAACTGACCAGAGGAAAAAGGCAGAGCTATTCCCCAGACAAGCTTCAAAACTGTTTTCTCGGGAGCTATATTATTTGTTGCTTCTGAGGCAGAAAGATGCAACGGGTCTAAGAAATCGCTAAGCATGATTCATCTCTTTCTCTCCAGGGTTTTTTTTAAGTTTAATTTTTTTATATAAATTACTGTACATGGTTAATATAAAGTTAACTGGAACCACCAAATCTTTGCAAAGTAGCTCTTCTTATTTTGTCTCTGCAATACACAAGGGGATGAGAATAAATTCATTCATACAGGTGACACTATCCTGGTTGCAAAAAATGGCCAATAGCTAAGATGAACAATTCTGAAACAGAAGAGTGAAAGGCTGGGCTTTCTTTGAACATCAAGGAAACAAAGATCACGTCTACTGGAAAACTAGAGGAATTTAAGACAGATAATGACATGGTTGATAAGTTTGATTTTCTAGGCTGCAGTATTGGTAGTTATACAACAGAGAAAGATTGACGCGCAAAAAGGAGTGCATATAAACTGATGAACAACAGTGACATTTCAGACAAATATTACACTGGGCATAATGGAGGAACAGATTTCTGAAAAAGATTTGCTCCTGTAGAGCTGGAAGAAACAGCTTCACACTTGTTGGACAACCCAAAGGAACAACCATGGAGGAAATCAAGCTCAAATGAGCCTTGGTGGAGCAGTGGGCTAATGCCTCCTTAAGTAACACCAGCTGCCTGCAATTAGTGCAGGTTCGCATCCCACCAGGCTCAAGGCTGACTCAGCCTTCCATCCTTCCGAGGTAGGTAAAATGAGGACCCAGATTGTTGGGGGCAATTAAGCTGACTTTGTAATAATGCCGCTTGGGGTGTGTGTGAAAGCCCTAACAAGCAGGCATATATATAGAATGAAGGCTACTGCTAAGCTTGTAAGCCGCCCTGAGTCTTCGGAGAAGGGCGGGATATAAAATGGAATTAAAATAAATAAATAAATAAAATAAATGTTCATTAGAATCAAGGATCCCAATACAAAAACCATGTTAGACACATCATGAAGATTGATAGAAAAGATAATGCTGGACAAGATGGATCGAAGGAGGAGCCAACAGCATACGAATGGACGTAGGCAACCTTGGCTCTTTTATGACTAGTGGACTTATTCTAGGAGTTGAAGTCCACGAGTCATAAAAGAGCCAAGGCTGCTTACCCCTGGCACAGCATAGGAAACTATGCGACTGCACCCTCAAGAACTCTATCATGCAGTGATTCTGACATACAACTGGGGTGTAATATATGTCTCTCTTTTTTTGGCTATGTAGTAAGAGTCAGGACAACTGACAGGTTTTTTTTATCCACAGTCACCAGGAGTCAGCTACAACTATAAAGAACGTAACAATGACAAATACATGTTTGGCCACACTGATAAAGGGATTTATTTATTTATCAACTTAATTTTATTAGCCACCCCTCTTAACACAGGGTAACTCCATGGTATCTTGGGCAAGCATTATTTCTCAGCTAATTTTCCACCCAGAAGTAGATAACTCAGAAGTAAATTATATGATAGCAAGGTTCTACCAAAAGCAAAGTTCTACAGAATGTTAATTGTCCTCAAACCCAAAAAACTGAGAAGGAGGCTGTTCAGCAAGAATTAAAAGCAGAAAGCATCTGCCAGTTTGCAAGTGTCTTATTACTTCACTTTCAGTTTTGTACTTCTGACAGAAATGGTCTCGGATTTCTTCTTCAATGAGATAACAGTACGTTTCCCAACAGAGTAAATTCAGTGCGAGAACTTGTTTTGAAATAAACAGCGTTTTGTCCTTTAGCAAGACATTGTCATAGAGTGTTCCTGTGTTCCCTCGGAATATCCCCAAATACCTTATATTTTGAACCCAATAAAAAAGCTGATGGCTGGAAAGGTCTCTGCGGATTTCAGCTCTGGAGCTTGTTTTCAACACCAGGGCTCAGCTGTTGAACATGAGAAGCAACAGGGGAGGAAAGATCATCCACTCGCTAATAAATGCCTTACAAGCAGCTGCCACACGCTCTAGGTTTTGGACAGGGGTCTTCAAACTTGGCCCTTTTATGACTCATGGACTTCAACTCCCAGAATTCCTCAGCCAGTGTGCCTGACTGAGGAATTCTGGGAGTTGAAGTCCATGAGTCATAAAAGGGCCGAGTTTGAAGACCCATGGTTTTGGATATTGGGGTAGGTATTCCCAACAGGAAGTTGAAACTTAACCCCAATACAAGTTTGTATTCGTTTAATAGAGCCCTGCTTAAATACCTCGCAGTGCTAGAAAACTGCAAAGGCATATGCCGCAAAGTGCAAGTAAAAGGGCAAAAATATTGGAAGAAATCAGTGATTGCCTCCACCATCCTGTAAACTCAGCAGGATGGGAGCAAGCAGGAAAAAGACATGATCTTTCACAACCATCACAATGGAAGGGGTGGAACAGTCAGTTATAAAAGAAAAAAAAAATGATTATTCCACTATTTCCTTCTTGGAAATTCCTCTGAAGTTGAAGGAAATGTGGCCTTCAACACAGTACGCGGTAGCTCTCGGCTGGGTGCTCTGGTGACCCTGGAGGTCCCAGGGATCTTTTTCAGGGGATCTGCAACATCAAATAATTACTTTGAAATAAGTAATTTCCATTTTAATTTGTAATGCACCGACATGGAACAAATATAAACCAAAGTCCTCAAATCACTTCTGAGAAGGTAAAGGGGGTCTTTGGATCAAAATGCTTTGACAGCCTCTGGACTAAAAGCAACCTTTCCCCCCCACCCCACCCCACCCCACCCTCGAAACTAATTACGCAAGATCACAACGTCCATCACCCTCCTGGTTGGGAATTATGGGAGGTGTACTGTAGATCGGATAAGTCAGTGTTTCCCAACCTTAGGAACTTGAAGATGCGTGGACTTCAACTCCCAGAATTCCCCAGCCAGCATAGCTGGCTGGGGAATTCTGGGAGTTGAAGTCCACGCATCTTCAAGTTCCTAAGGTTGGGAAACGCTGGGATAAGTTACCAGATCGATGGGATGTAAACAACCCCCCCCGCCCCGCCCCCAAGAAGATCTACCTGATGGCTTGCGGACGTTTCCTTACCTCTGCATTATAATTCAGAGGGAAAGCAAGTCGAGAAAGGCAGAAAAGTCGAGAGAGAGAGAGAGAGACACGGGCGCTCCGGAAAACAGAACGCGTGAATAAACTCCCTCATCCACCACATTTAAAAAAAAAAAAAGGGGGGGGGGAACCCGAGTCGAGCATTAGTCATCGACGCACGGAAATAATCCAGTTTTAAAATTAACAGAGGAGACCCCGATTTTTCACTCTCGCACAACTCCCCCCCGCCCCGCACACACACACACACACACACACACACACACGCCCGGCGCCGCAAGACATACCGTTGCAATCGGTTGCCGCCCTGCCTGCCCTGAGCAACTCGCTCGCTCGCCTCTCAGGCCATCCCCTCGCCGTTTCCGTCCCTCCCCTTCGCCTTCTCCCGAGGAAAAATAGCCGGGCTCGTCCTTTGCCTGCTATCTCGCCGCCTCCTTCAGCCTCCGCCGCTGAGGACGCGCTTCGGACCGACTCGCTCGGCCCCGACTCCGGGCCCGGCGCCGAAACAGACAGGCCGCCTACCAAGCGGCGGGCTGGGGCCGCGGAAACGCGCGAGTTCGCTTGCCACGCTTCGCGGGGTGGTGGGTGCCGTTCTAAGCCCGCGCGGATGCCCGCCCCGAAAGGAAAGGAGGTTGTTGTTGTTGTTGTTAGTTGCGAAGTCGTGTCCGACCCATCGCGACCCCATGGACGACGTTCCTCCAGGCCTTCCTGTCCTCTACCATCTTCTGGAGTCCATTTAAGCTCACGCCTCCTGCTTCAGTGACTCCATCCAGCCACCTCATTCTCTGTCGTCCCCTTCTTCTCTTGCCCTCAATCTTTCCCAGCATGAGGCTCTTCTCCAGTGAGTCCTTCCTTCTCATTAGGTGGCCAAAGTATTTGAGTTTCAGCTTCAGGATCTGGCCTTCTAAAGAGCAGTCAGGGTTGATCTCCTCTAGGACTGACCGGTTTGATCGCCTTTGCAGTCCAAGAGAGTTCTGACAAAACGCGATCCACTGGAGAAGGAAATGGCAAACCACTCTCCAGTATCTTTGCCATGAAAACCCTATGGACAGTACCAAAAGCAAAGGATGTGGCGCATTTAAAAAGAGCGGGAAGGTTGCTTGCACGTCAGGATGCACCCCCCACCTCCCTCTCCCCAAGCGGGCCAACCCGCGTTTTTAATTCGAACGCATCCTCCGAGGTTGGGGGGTGCGTGTGGCTCAGTAGATCGCAAAAGCCTAGAAACGTGAGCCCGAGAAATAAGAAGATTCATTTGCCCACAAGCACATCGTACAAATATATTCACTAGCCGGAGGGTTCACGGAGAACCCAAATGTGCTTTGTTTTTTTGGTGGTGCCGTTTGTGGGAACGGAGCTGCTGTGGTTTCTGTCGTCAAGAAGTCACCGTTAAGCAACCAGCCCTTTCCTGTCCTTGGCATTTCATGCCAGGAAGGCTTTCAGCCACTCCGGTTCTTAAGTCTTTCTTGATTTTGCGTGTTCAGAGTTCAGACACTCTCGGAATTCAAGGAAGTCTTCCTTTTCGAAGCGAAAACGCTCGCGCATTCCTTACACGCGTAACTTGTGGAAGAAAGCCTCCACGGAGCTGGGGCCAATAGCGGAACCTTTCCCGGTTGCCTAGCTGAAATGCTGCTCATCCGCAGCCTCCAGTTGGCAGAAAAACCCAGAGAACTGGGAGGTTGTGGTGCGTGTTTCTCTGATTAGACTTGATTTTTTTTTGGCACAGAAACCCACTTCCAAAGATACATAGCAGTGCATTTTATCATGAAGTTACCCTTTAAAAAATGAAGTCCAACAAAAGCAGTGACAAAACCTCGCCCCTAAGAGAACTGCCAGAAAGAAAAATTTGAGAACTCTGTGCACTTCACAAGACCTACGCCTGTGTGCATATGTTTGGTCTTTTTTGTTGTTTAAAGCAGGGCCCTTCAGTCTTTTGCAGCCCACAGGCACGCGTTTTATTTTTAAAAAACTACGGAATGTGCAACACTACAAAATAGTGTAAGATTTTCCACTTAGCCTCACAATTGTCCCAGCATTACTCAGGAATTTAAAAGAGCCAAAGATACTCCTGAGCCAAAGTTTCAGCAAGCAAACAACTTTTATTTTGATCGGAATAGAGTTGGGTGACCCCATCTCTCTTCGTGGCTGGTAGAGATGAAGGCAACAAATAGGAAAGATGTCTTCCACCTTTTATACCTTTCCAGAACAAAAAGATCAGATCTTTGTATCAGGAATGAAAAGGTACAGAAAAATAATTCCAAGATGATGACTGATACACAGCAACCCAGGCTTCATCCATAACTCCTTTTCCCGTTCCCTTACCTTGCTCTTTTCATGCAAAAAAATACATCCATCCATCCATCCATCATACACACACACACACACACACACACACACACACACAAACACACATATATATATATATATATTAGAAAGTATCACTACTAATCAATATTACTAATATCAAACTTAAGCATAATAAAATCCCTTCAATAGCTTCTATGAAGCTGTGATTAATTCCAACTGATTTTGAAAGCCCATGTATTTGCTAAATCCACAATATAGCATTAAGCTATGATAAGTCTTTTTTGTTTGGGCTTAATGTGTTGTGGTTCATAAAATCTAATTTATGAAATTACTGAAGGCACAACTTTGGCATTGTGGCTTATTCAACAATCCACCCTTGGCAAATTTGTTGTTCTTGTTAGTTGCGAAGTCGTGTCCGACCCATCGCGACCCCATGGACGACGTTCCTCCAGGCCTTCCTGTCCTCTACCATCTTCTGGAGTCCATTTAAGCTCACGCCTACTGCTTCAGTGACTCCATCCAGCCACCTCATTCTCTGTCGTCCCCTTCTTCTCTTGCCCTCAACCTTTCCCAGCATTAGGCTCTTCTCCAGTGAGTCCTTCCTTCTCATTAGGTGGCCAAATGCTATTTGAGTCCTGTACTTGGGATGGAGAATATGGGGGTCTGTATAGAGAACAAAAGGCAGACTCTCAATCCTGGCAAGACTAAGTGGCTTTGGGTTTGCGGGCTGTTGGTTCTGGTGATTTGCCATATTTGTTTGTGGATGTGGTGGCACTGCCTCAGATAGATCAAGTGTGCAATCTGAGCCTTCTGGATTCAGGGCTCCTGCTCAGAGCAGTTGGCACCTGTGGCCAGGAGATCTTTTGTGCAACTCCACATTGTGCACAGGCTGTGCCTGTACTTGACCCAGGAGGCTCTAGATAGCTTACAATCACTCGTGCCCTGGTCATCTCTTCAATGACTTACTGTAATGCTCTATGAGGCTGCCCTTGAGGAGCATCCAGACACTTCAAGCGGTACAAAATATAACCATGCAGGTGGTTATGTGTGCTTCCCCATCAGTGCATATTAAATCTCTGCTGCACAAGCTGCATTAGTTGCCCGTATGCTTGTGGGTTCAAGGGGGTGGTTATGACCTATAAAACCTTGTATGGCATGGGATGGATTATTTGATGAACCACCTCTTCCTGGTTACATCTACCCATCCCATCACAACCAGGAGAGGCATGTTATAGGTGTTTCTATAGAACAGTGTCGGTGTACCCAGGAAGGGTTTTTTTCCACCATACATCTGCCCTGGGGCTCATCACCCCAGATCTTAGACTGGCCTTGATCTTCCCAGCCTTTAGGAACACACTGAAGGCATGATTCTGCCTCCACCATCTGGCAATAGTGGGAAGCTCTTAGCATTATAGTTATTGTTGTGGTTGATGTTGTTCCAGTTAAATTTATTAGCTGATGGCTGTATTGAGTTGATGGGAAATGAATTCTACCACTGATGATTTTTGATAGATAGATAGATAGATAGAGAGAGAGAGAGAGAGAGAGAGAGAGAGAGAACAGAACAGAATAGAATATGGAAGGGACAACTGGAAGGGAACTTGGAGGTCTTCTAGTCCAGTTCCCCGCTCAAGCAGGAGAACCTATACCATCTCAGACAAGTGACTGTCCAGTCTCCTCTTAAAAACCTTCAGAGATGGAGCGCCCACAATTTCTGAAGGCAAACTGTTCCACTGGTTAATTGTCCTGAGTGTTAGGAACTTTCTCCTTAATTCCAGGTTGCTTCTCTCTTTGATCAGTTTCCAACCATTGTTTCTCATCCTTCCCTCTGGTGCTTTGGAGAATAATTGGACACCCTCCTTTGTGGCAGCCTCTCAAATACTGGAATATTGCTATCATGTCACCCCTTCTTTTCTTTAGACTAGCCCACAGGTCGGCAACCCGCGGCTCTGGAGCCTCATGCAGCTCTTTGAGCCGTCTCCTGGGGCTCCCAGTTGCCTGGTACGCACGCACCTCTTCGAACGGGCAGTGGTGCACGCGCACCTCTCCAAACGGGCAGTGGCGCCGCTCGTTGGGAAAGCTGCTGTGGCCCGTTTGCAAAGCTGCCACAGAGGAAGGTGGCAGCCTGCAAACAGGCCACGGCAGCTTTCCCAATGGACGGCGCCACTGCCCGTTCCGAGAGGCGGTAGCTCTGCAAACGGGCCACGGCAGCAGGTCTGTAAACGGGTGGCGCCGCCGCCCATTCGGGTGGAGGTGCACGCGCACCTCTCCAAACCTTTGGAGAGCTGCGCGCGCAACTCTCTGAATGGGTGGCAATGCCGCCCTTTGGAAAGTTGCCGCGGCCCGTTACTAAACTCTACATATTGCAGAGCACACATAACTTGCCAGTTTCTAAGGAAACTGGGCAATTTTTCCACTCAAAATGTGGCACTGAACTAAGCGATGGCAACGGAAATGCTATGGACTTGCACTTCCGTATTTCATTGCATTTAAGAGGCCAGAGAAGAAAGGCTGGTTTGCTTTTTAACGAGCGCCAAGCAGTTCCTGACGTTTGACTGGGTGCCAGATTAATGTTGGCTCTGCAAACGGGCCGTTGCCACCGCGCAACCGGTTCCATCACACATAAAAAAAGTGGCAACCGCGCGTGTGCATCCGCGCACACGCAAGAAACAAGACATTTTGTGCATGGACACACGCACGCGGCTCCCACCTTTTTTATGTGTGATGGAACCGGTTCCCAGTGGCTCTTTTGCTTTTTCAGGTTGCCGACCCCTGGACTAGCCAAACCCAAGTCCTGCATCTGTTCTTCATATGTTTTAGTCTCCAGGCCTTTTTCTAAGGTCTCAACATCTTTTTTGTAGTATGGTGACCAAAATTGGTTGCAGTATTCCACATGTGGTCTCACTGGGATTTTATAAAAGGTAAAGGTTCCCCCGCACATGCATGCTAGTCGTTTCCAACTCTAGGGGCCGGTGCTCATCTCTATTTCAAAGCTGAAGAGCCAGTGCTTGTCCGAGGATGTCTCCGTGGTCATGTGGCCGGCGTGACTAGACACCAAAGGTGCATAGAACGCTGTTACCTTCCCACCGCAGTGGTCCCTATTTTTCTACTTGCATTTTTACGTGCTTTTGAACTGCTAGGTTGGCAGAAGCTGGGATGAGTAGCAGGTACTCACTCTGTTACGTGGCACTCGGGATTCAACCCGCCAAACTGCCGACCATCTGATCGCCAAGCTCAGCGTCCTAACCCACTGAGCCACCGCGTCCCTTTTTATAAAGTGGATTTTATAAAGTGGTACTAATACTTTGCGTGGTATTTATTCTGTGCCTGTTTATACAACCCAGGATTGTATTAGCTTTTTTTGGCTGCTGCTGCACATTGCTGGCTCACAGTCAAGTGGTCGTCCACTAGCTTCCATTATTTTTTCCAGTAATCAGCCAATGTTGCAGGCCTGGTGAGAATTCTCAGCTGGGCAAAAATATTTTGCTCCCTTGTTACCCTGGCAGAGATCTCACCTGGACACCAGTCCAGGGAGCCCCAAAGTGACATTACCCCATTGTATTGTGTTTCCCTGAAAGTAAGATCTATCCTGAAAATAAGCCCTAGCTTGGTTTTTGGGAGGTGGATCTAAGCCCTACCCCCAAAATAAGCCCTAGTTTTGGGGTGAGGTGCATGTCTAAAAATCAAGCTAGGGCAAGGGTGGTGCTTACCATTGCAACCAGGCCTCCCACGGATCAACACTTACCTCACTGGCCCACTTCTTCTGCAGCTGAGAATGGAGCTTGGGCCTTCATTTTGCCATCAGAGGCCTTTCCAGAAGGTCTCTGCAGCCAAGAAACAAGCTACATAGCTTGGTTCACAGCTGCACAAGCCTTCTGGAAAGCTGCAGAATGAAGCTGCTCATTCGGCCTCAGAAGAAGTGGGCCAGCTAGGGTGGGCTGTTGGTGCTGCCACTGCAAGGTGAGTGGAAAAGACACACACGCACACACACACACACCCCAAAAAGACGTGCTGTCTGTTTTTGAGGCCAAAAAAGAAAGGACCGGGTCTTATTTTCGGGAAAACACAATAAGTAGGAGACACAGGGAAATCAAACTAGAGCAGAGCAGAATAAAATCTTTAAATATTGTAAGGACATCAGCATTTTATCTAGGTAGTCCTCTTATTACCAATTACCAAGTGTTTATCTAAGACAGACATGTCAAACACAAGGCCCGGGGGCCGGATCCGGCCCGCGAAGTGGTTTCATGTGGCCCACGAAGCCATCCTGGAAACAGTGAGGGAACGGCCCCCACTGCCTTGGCCCTGGCCCAGAGACCCTTCTTCTGCCAGAGACCCTCAGATCTGCCCCACCCCTGCCCAGGCCCCCATAGGCACCCTTGATGCGAACGATGTAAAGCTGGCCACGCCCACCCAGTAGGCCATACGCACTCAGGCCACGCCCACCCAGTAGGCCACGCCCACCCTGGCCATACCCACCCGGCCCCCTGAGGGCAACTGCAATGCTGATGCGGCCCTCAATGAAATTGAGTTTGACACCCCTGATCTAAGAGATAATCTAAGAAGAGATTGGATAACCATTTGTCTGAAATGGGACAGGGTTTCCTGCTTAAGAAGGGGGTTGGACTGGAAGACCTGCTGTTCTGTTCCAATTTTGTTTGTGCAACATGCTTGCCCTGAGTTGCAAGGGGCAATTGATAATGTCATATGAAGCTCACAAGCCAGTCCGCTCTAGAGTTAGTTTATCCTTCTAAACAGTTGGCCGGTCTAGGAAGTCTGCCTCTCTCTCATTTGACTTTTTATACATATCTTCAATGGCACAGCTGAGTGAAATGGGCAGAAAAAGATGGAGTACGGTGTTGACTCCAATTGCTATCTGTCTGGCCAGGTCATCCACATTTGTGTGCTTTGATGAACAAAGTTAGGTTGTTGTTCAAGAGGGTGATTGACTGGGTCAGTCAGGTTGTGCAAACAGAGCCAAGGACGGTTGAGGGAAAGGACTGACACAAAACAAAGGAGAAAGAGTGGAATGGAGCATTTTGAATTTTATGCCAGAGTATTTCCCAGCATTGCCCTTCTCCCCCCACCCCTCATATTCACACTGTCATTCCTTGTATGGAAATTAATAATATGCTAGATTCCCGTGTATCCACAATGGCACCATTTACCATCTTTAGAGGGAGACAGACAGACACAAGGTTTACAGAAGTATAGAAAAGAATTTAGGAAAAAAGTGTATTTCAGGAGGAGGCAATGTTAGTAGTTAAAAGGTAAAGGTAAAGGTTCCCCCGCACATTCGTGCTAGTCGTTTCCGACTCTAGGGGCCGGTGCTCATCTCCGTTTCAAAGCCGAAGAGCCAGCGCTTGTCCGAGGACGTCTCCGTGGTCATGTGGCCGGCATGACTAGACGCCAAAGGCGCACGGAACGCTGTTACCTTCCCACCGTAGTGGTCCCTATTTTTCTACTTGCATTTTTACGTGCTTTCGAACTGCTAGGTTGGCAGAAGCTGGGACGAGTAACAGACGCTCACTCTGTTACGCGGCACTCGGGATTCGAGTTACTGAGTGCTAATTTAAAAAGAACACCAAGAATATTTCAGCTGCAGCTTTGTGCAACAGCACTCACACAGTAGTGTTTCTCGTGAGTCTTGCTTGTTTCATGAGACTTTCGTATTCTACCTTGTAATATTTATCTAAGAAAAGAAAAAGGAAATGAGCACTTTAGGATACAATAATTTCCTTTTTCTTTTATTTTTTTAAAATATATTTCTACTAGAATTGTACAGTACAATAGAAGTATAAAAATGGCAAGAAAAATAAGAAACACAATAAGAAAAAAGTGAAAACATAGGATTTTGATTTCTATACTATCAATTTCCATCTTTAATCCTTGCTTTAATCCCCCCAAATCCATAAATCATTCAGTCTTTTTCTTCTTTCAGCAAAAAGTCCATTCCAGTCTTTTAAAAAGTCTATGTGGGTTTTTTGTGACTCAGAAGGTCTTGTGAAATCATGTCAGTAGAACATAGATTTTCCCCCTGCTGTATCAGATTCCTTATCATGCTCCAACTAGATATTAGAGACAAATTTTACTTCTTTTTTATGTAAGCTTTTTATTGTTTTTTTTCTTCTCTACATATATGTTAGTTTTTCAAACAGCATGTGATCTGGGTTCATAAAACGCTAATACATAGTCAAGTCCTACTCTTTGGTTCTCTCTTCTAGCCATTTGTAGAATAAATTAGCCTCATAGTTAATCTGTCCATCTCTGTGCATTCAAGTATAAATTTTACTTCTTAAAGGTTACAAATTGGTTTCCTTTCTATAGGAAATAGAAGTCCTTTTTAAAAAGATGATTTTGCCCCTCCTGATCAAATATCCACATTCTTCCAGACTCGGTTTTTCTGCACTGATTTCCTCTATCACCTTCAGCAAAAATGCTTGCTGAAAAATATTACATTATTTTTACTAGGAATTTTTAAATAGTTTCCCTTAAAATTAACATGGTAGGGAATGTATTACTATGCATTCATTACACACACACAAACACACACACTGTATGCATATACGCATATACACATACACATATACATATTATACACACATACACATAGATACATGCAGTGTATATATATGCATGCAGATATCTACACAAACACTAGATTTTACTGCAGATAACTACCAAATCTGAATACTAATTGGATTTAATATTACAAAATATGTAACAAGAAAGCTGCAGAAGAGCTTTGGTACAAATTAGATTTGCATCTGGTAATCATTGTAATCACCAGTGGTGGGATTCAGCCAGTTCACATCACTTCGGCAGTACCGGTAGCTAATTTTTTGTTGCCCAGGCCCAGAATGGACTTCCGGAAGCGGCATCCACACAGAGAACCGGTTGTTCACATATTTGAATCCCACCACTGGTAAACACCCATCTATTTTGAAGTTCCCAAATCCCGATCACACAACCAAGGGATGCTGCAACAGTTGTAAGTAAAAGAGCCAGTCATAAAGTTACTTTTTCAATACCAAGCACCAGGGCTTTTTTTTCTCATAGAAAAAAAGGCACCTTTTTTGGATGGAACCTTGTAGGGTAGGCAAGGCGGGTTGTATGACATGTGTGAGTTCCGGCACCTTTTTCTTTTACAAAAATGCACTGCCAAGCACTAGACAGAGCAGTTGTTAAGCAAAGATGACCTGCATTGGTTTCCACTCTAATGATGCATACAGTTTATATATTTTGCTATTTGCCAAAAAAGGAATGCTTTTTCTCAGGGCAAATTGTAAGTATAAAATTGCACTGAATCTGTACCCAAATTACTTGTTACAAGAGGTTGATAACATATTTCCCTCTCTCTCTTGTTTTTTCCCCTTTTACAACTTATTTCCTTCTGTATTTAATCCTCAACTTATGTACAATTGGCACCAGAATTTCCATCATAAGTTGTTGCAGTTGGAAATTGAGTCAGATCTGATTTTTAAACAACTTTAAAGCAGTCATCCCTTTCATGGATTACTGCCTTGTCGTGGTGAAGGGGCTTGCGTAATTCAATGAAGCTATGAGCTATGCCGTGTAGGGCCACCCAAGATGGAAAGGTCATAGCAGAGAGTTCTGACAAAACGTGATCCACTGGAGAAGGAAATGGCAACCCACTCCAGTATCTTTGCCATGAAAACCCTATGGACAGTACCAAAAGGCAAAACGATATGACGCTGGAAGATGAGCCCCTCAGGTCGGAAGGCGTCCAATATGCTACTGGGGAAGAGCAGAGGGCTAGTACTAGTAGCGCCAGAAAGAATGAAGCGACTGGGCCAAAGCCGAAAGGACGCTCAGCTGTGGATGTGTCTGGTGGTGAAAGGAAAGTCCAATGCTGTAAAGATTTTTTCGCCATAGGAAACTGGAATGTAAGATCCATGAATCAAGGCAAGCTGGACGTGGTCAAACAAGAGATGACAAGACTGAACATCGACATCTTAGGAATCAGCGAACTAAAATGGACAGGAATGGGTGAATTTAATTCAGATGACCATCAGGTATACTACTGCGGGCAAGAATCCCTCAGGAGAAATGGAGTAGCCTTCATAGTCAATAAAAGAGTAGGAAAAGCAATACCGGGATACAATCCCCAAAATGACAGAATGATCTCAGTTCGAATCCAAGGCAAATCATTCAATATCACAGTAGTCCAAGTCTATGCTCCAACCACCGGTGCTGAAGAGGATGAAATTGACTGGTTCTATGAAGCCCTACAGCACCTTATAGAACTAACACCAAAAAATGATGTCCTTATCATCATGGGGGATTGGAATGCTAAAGTAGGAAGCCAAAAGATAACCGGAATAACAGGCACGTTTGGCCTTGGAGTACAATTTTTTTTTTAATTTATTTTTATTTTTATTACATTTATATCCCGCCCTTCTCCGAAGACTCAGGGCGGCTTACAAGCTTAGCAGTAGCCTTCATTCTATGTATATGCCTGCTTGTTAGGGCTTTCACACACACCCCAAGCGGCATTATTACAAAGTCAGCTTAAATGAAGCAGGGCACAGGCTGATAGAATTTTGTCAAGAGAATACAATGATCATAGCAAACACTCTTTTCCAACAACCCAAGAGACGGCTCTATACATGGACATCACCAGACGGTCAACACAGAAATCAGATTGATTGTGTGCTCTGCAGCCAAAGATGGAGAAGCTCTATACAGTCTGTAAAAACAAGACCAGGAGCTGACTGTAGCTCAGACCATGAGCTTCTCGTTGCAAAGTTTAGACTTAAATTGAAGAAAGTAGGGGAAAGCACTTGGCCACTCAGGTATGAATTAAATCATATCCCTGTGGAGGGAAGCGAAAGGCAAGGGAGAAAAATAAAGATACACCCAATTGAATGCAGAATTCCAGAGAATAGCTAGAAGAGATAAGAATGCCTTCTTAAATGAACAATGCAAAGAAATAGAAGA
The DNA here is from genome assembly GCF_947247035.1 of Vipera ursinii. Classification (NCBI taxonomy): domain Eukaryota; kingdom Metazoa; phylum Chordata; class Lepidosauria; order Squamata; family Viperidae; genus Vipera; species Vipera ursinii. Next base: position 126,791,395 of record NC_139512.1, read on the forward strand.
AAACAATAGAATAAGGAGGACCAGAGATCTCTTCAAGAAAATTGGAGAGATGAAGGGAATGTTTCATGCAAAAATGGGCATGATAAAGGACCAAAATGGCAAAGACCTAACAGAGGCAGATGAGATTAAGAAGAGGTGGCAAAATTATACAGAAGAACTATACAAGAAGGTGCTTAACATCCTTGATAACCACGATGAGGTGGTCACTGACCTCGAGCCAGACATCCTAGAATGTGAAGTGAAGTGGGCCTTAGAAAAACTGAGCAACAACAAAGCTAGTGGAGGTGACAGTATTCCAGCTGAGCTATTCAAAATCTTAAAAGACGATGCAGTAAAAGTGCTACACTCAATTTGCCAGCAAATTTGGAAAACAACAGTGGCCACAGGATTGGAAAAGATCAGTTTACATTCCAATTCCAAAGAAAGGTAGTGCCAAAGAATGTTCAAACTATCGCACCATTCACATGCTAGTAAAGTTATGCTTAAAATCCTACAAGCTAGACTCCAGCAGTATGTGGATTGAGAACTACCAGAAGTACAGGCAGGATTTTGAAGAGACAGAGGAACTAGAGATCAAATTGCCAACATACGCATTGGCAGAAAAACATCTACTTTTGCTTCATTGACTATGCTAAAGCCTTTGATTGTATGGATCACAACAAACTGTGGCAAGTTCTTAAATAGTGAGAACTGGACACGGAACCACTGATTGGTTCAAAATTGGGAAAGGAGTCTGGCAAGGCTGAATACTGTCGCCCTGCCTATTTAACTTATATGCAGAACACATCATGAGAAAGGCAGGGCTAGATGAATCAAAAGTTGGAATTAAGATTGCTGGAAGAAATATCAACAACCTAAGATATGCAGATGATACCACTCTAATGGCAGAAAGTGAAGAAGAAGAAGGTTGAGGGCAATAGAAGAAGGGGACGACAAAGAATGAGGTGGCTGGATGGAGTCACTGAAGCAGTAGGCGTGAGCTTAAATGGACTCCAGAAGATGGTAGAGGACAGGAAGGCCTGGAGGAACATTGTCCATGGGGTCATGATAGGTCAGACATGACTTCGCAGCTAACAACAAAAAGCAGTCATTAAGAGAATTAGGCAGACAGAAAGTAAATCCAGCTTCCCCAATGGACATTTCTTGCTGAAAGGCAAAGGTTGCAAACTGTGATCAGATGACCATAGGATGATGGCCATAGGTGCAGTTGGTACAGAAGACAAAATTAGGGGCTTCTGGTTTGCTGATGTGGCTGCTATGGACGTCTGGAATGCGAGCTCCATCTTCCATGCCCAGTTTCACTTTGCTGGGAGACCCTGGAAAGGGTCAAAAGTCACCCTCTAGGGGTCACCAGCAAGGAGGGGATTCCTGTTGCGATTGCGGGAGGGCAGTAGACCTTCCACTTGTTCCAGGGCAGCCCTCCAAACCAGAAGATGAAAGACCGGCCATAGCAATATGGCTTGTCACTAGGCTGCAGACAGCCGAAGTCACACTTACCACCAGGCAATTTTAAAGCAGCGCGAATGAGACTGGGTGAGGTCTCCCTCTCTTAAATCCTAACTTTTTTTTTTACCTGCATAAGCTGCTTAAAGTACTTTCCCCCCTGTGGAAAGGGAAGGGAGATATTATCCCTCCCTCTAGAAACAGCAGCGACTGACTATCCAGGGGAGCTTTAAAAGTTGAAAGAATAACTTGATCCTAATTGGAATTTTATTTTTTTAAGTTTGTGGACTAAAAGATTTTCTATGATTACTGAAGATCAGGGTTTCTACTTATAAAAAAGAAGAAAAGCTGAAAAGATTACAACTTTGGATTTAAAAGGAAACTTTAAATGGTAGGGGCAAAATCTTGTGGCTAAACCTCATACTACAATTTGTTATTGCTCAAAACAGACTTGGCCAGCAGCCCAAACAATAGATAAGACTTATGTAACCTTGAGACATCAGCTGAGAAACCCAGTTGTCTTTCCTATTTAGCGACAAAATCCTTTTTAGCATTTGCTGATTGTGAAGCTTCTAATCTAATATACTACTAAGAAAATATGGATGAAGATCAGGAACAGATTCTCTCTATGCTGAAAGCAATTCATCAAACTATTCTTACAGCTACTGATGAAATGAGAAATTACAGAAAAGAACAAGATGTCAGCCCAGATATATGAACTCAAACTTTGACTACAACTAAAAAATCAACTACACAAAATATAATAGAAAAGGTGGAACAATTAAAGAGTATGACAGAAGATTCAACTGATCAACAAATACAGTTAATGAAAAACCCAGAAAAGGGAATGACAATATGGAAAAAGGAAAAGACTTTCTACATAAACCAGAAGGAACCTTAGGATCAAGAAGAAGAACAGATTGAAGAGAAGATAAACAGTTCAGGACAACTACATCGAGATGGAAAAATAGAGGGATGATTTGTTAGTCCTTTAAAAAAAAATAGCGACCTGATGGTTTTTTTCTACGTCAAACAATCTACATAACAGGGAGATTTGTTTGATGACTCAAAAGCACGGACATGGAAGATGATTTGGTAAAGAAAGAAAGCCAGAATAAGACTGAAGAAAATTGGGGTTTTGACTTACTCGTGAGAATTAAAATAAAATATACTCAAATAGATAAGATATTGTTATGAGATGAGATAAAGAAAACTTTGGTCATTTATAACTTAGAAGTATAAATATTAAAAGTTAAATGTGAACATTGATTTACTTATAAAGGTTAAATGTAAAGATAATATATGCTAAAAATTTATCAATGAATGTAATAAATATGTTTTTATTTAGTGGTAATAATAAAAATTATTCGCTTAAATGTGAGATAGTAGATATTAAGAAAAAAAGACAGGAAGTATTAAATGTTGCAATAGGAGGAATTTTGGTTATTAAATTTAAGATATCTGGAAATTACCAGAAAATAAGAATATTATATTGTATTACTAATTAGTTGATATAAGAACTAATTAGTTGATATAAGATGGTGAGAATTCAAATAGATAAGACATGTATCCTGAACATTAGATCTTGTGATGAATTGTGATAAAAGGAATTGAGGTTATTTAGAACTTGGAAATTATAAATATTTACATTAAATATAAATATAAATGGGAAACTAAAAATTGGGAAAAATCAACCAGGACATTTGATTGTCTAAAAAGATTGAATGTTAAAACAATGTGTATAAACTAAAAATTACTGATAAATGTAAGAAAATTATTTTTTTATTTAATCAATATAATAAGAATTGTATTAATTTAAATATGAGACAATAAATACTAAGGGATAAGAGAGGAAATATTTAATGTAAAAGTGTGAGATCTGTACTAAAGATATTTGTATGTTATTGAATTATTGACCAACTCAGCTGCCACATTGCTTTTCAAATATTTAAATGTAAAACCAGAAAACCAATAAAATTTTCTTAAAAAAATAAAAAAGACAAAATTAGAAAAAGACTCTCCTTTGCGAGCTGCAGCCATGAGTCTAGGAAAATCTCCAAATTGGCTACTAGCTCTGAGTAGGGAAGTGCAAACCCACATATAGCTGGGAGTCAAAAATCTCAAGCATTGGCTTTCAAGGGCCTCAAACCCAGACTTGGTCTTCTCATGGTTGAGTTGGTGCCTATTTTTCCCTATTCTAACCCTCATGGTCTCCAGGCACAAAATGGCATCACTTGGCGGCCTGGGACAAAGATATATAACCAAGTATTTTATTGATGATACATAACTCCATGCTGACAGATGACGTCTCCCAAAAGTTTCACGTAGTTAAGGAAACTCAGGATGGAAATTTTAACACACACACCCCAACACTGACAGGAAATGAGCTAGATCATCTGTTTCCTCCATGGTCCTTTTAAACTCTAGCTCAACTATCTTTTTTGAGAAAAGAAGGTTGGAGACTAGGCAAAATTCTGCTACTATAACAGAATAATATATGCTGACTTTCTAGTCTAATCTATCTCAAAAATATAGCAACTCGTTGCCACTTTCCAGAAGGCTCCCTTACCTGATTTCTAAAGGGCAACTAAAAACAGAGCCATGACAGAAACATAGAGCTTCGGGGGATCTCTTCCCTTCACAGAAATGCAAGACTGTGAAAAGATTTCTATACCTATTAGCATTTCTGTTGCTGAAGGCAGAAGGTATCCTAATCCTGTCAAACTGCTTTAATTTGCTTCAGAAAATGTAATCATTGCTCACTCCTTTTGTGATTCTAATTCAGTGACATCCATCTTTTCAAGAACTGTATATAAATGATCTTATGAATTCAGTGCTTTTCTGAGCAAGGAGTAGGGACTTTTTTGCTTTCTTAAATTCTTCCACTGTTGCATTTTGCTTTCTTGCATTCTTCCACGGCTGCATGCCAAAGCTTTACATTGTTTTATTTTTTATTCAACAAGTGGGGACTAGAATGCTTAGCCTGTGGAAAAGATGACTAAGAACATAAGAATAAAAGCTGTGCCTTGCTAGATTATATCCCTGGCCCATCTAGTTCAACAGCTTGTTTTTACAGTGGCCAACCAACTGTAGAAGGAAACCCATTAGGTTCCCAGCAGATAGCTTTCAGAGAAATCTCACTGCCCTCAAGACTAGTAGTCATTAATCCCCACGACATCCATGAATTCATCCAACCCTTTATAAAAATCCATAGAGCTGGGAGCTAGCACCTCATATGGTAGCAAATTCCAAAGTTTATGTCTGTTCTGACTCTTCCAAGATTCAATTTCATTGAGTGGTAGCTGGTTTCAGTATTTTGCGAAGGAGAAAACAGCTTCTTTTTGCCCATTTTATCCAGATTATGAATACTTTTGTTTATCTTAGTCATGTTCCCACTCATTCCCTCTTTTCTTTCAGATATCGTAATAGTCTTCAAATATTTGAAGGGTTATCACACAGCAGACTATTCTTTACTGCCCCAGAGGATAGGACCAAAAGCAATAGATTGAACTACAAGAATGGAGGTTCAGGGTAGAAGATTGTCAAGTGATCGGTATGTATGAACAATAACAACAATGCACTGATTATAAAGAAGTCAGCTAACTCTGTGAAGAACAAGACATGCTAGGCTAACTTTTGTCATTTATTTATTGAATAACATGGACTGTGGGAATGCTGTAGGCATAATATATCTCAATTTCAGCAAAACATCTGATAACATAGTCTCTGACATTTTGATTAGTGAGTAATTTAAATATGGGCTGGAGTATATGACAAATAGATGCAAAGTTGGCTTGAAAAACATATCGAATAGTTTCATCAATAGTTCCTCAACAGACTTAGAGGCATGGATTATGGTGCTATAAATTCATTCCATATATATATATATATATATATATATATATATATATATATATATATATATATATATATATATATATATATATATATATATATATATATATATATGGATTACTAACAAAGAATTAAAGGGAGACTGATATAGCCATTTCAAACTTATTTGTTCTCATCAGTCAGTCAGATTTTATATATATATATATAAGGGAATGTTTATCAGATTTGCAAATGACAGGATAAGATATTTAATAACCTTGAAGACAATATAAAATTCAAAGCGATCTTAGGAAGTTAAAAAAAGGTCTGCAAATAGTGGATTGAAACTTAATAGTACCAGATGGAGTCCATTCCCTGGAATCATAAAGTTGGAAGAGGCTTTTTTGGCCTGAGGCCAGCCTCTGAAATTTTACAGAGGAAAATGCAGACATTTTCTCTTAGGGAACAGAAATCAAAAGCAAATAGATAAGATGGGGATTTGGTAACACTGTCTTCCAAATGGAAGGTAAATCAGCACTGTGATGTGGTCTTCAAAAAAAGATAAAAGCAATTTTAGATTGTGTTAACATAACACACTCTCCAATTGCAGTAAATAATTCTTTTATTTTTATTCTCTTTTGTTCAGAGCCCACCTTGAGTACTATGTCCAGTTCTGGGAACCACACTTTTAAAGAATAATTTAGAGGATGTTCAGAAAACAGCAACAAGGAGGACTAAAAACGAAATCCTTTGCACAGTAGGTGAAGAAATTGGGAATTTTACTGTTGAGAAAAGACTGAGTGCTCTTCAAATCCCCCAAAGAAAGGCACATAGAAAAAAAGTAAAACTTACCTTCTCTCATTCCAAGGCGCAGGTCATGGAATTTGGGTTTAACTTACGGAAGGCAGATTCTAATTGAACGTTAGAAAAATATTTCTTTAATAGTGAGAGCAGTCCAACAGTTGAACCATTATACCAAAAGTTGGCACGTGCTCCTTCACTTGATGTATTCAGCAGGTGGTCAGACAACCATGTCTTTGGAATGCTTTAATTTGGAGTCTTGCCCTGAATAAGGGTTGGACTCAGGCCTAAATTGACTTTTTAGTACTAAAAGTTGTTCTTGATATAAAGCTTCTGTAAAGCTTTATTTATTTGGTATGGGGTATAACACAGTTGTCTCCTTGCTTTTTGAACACTATGTGGAGTCCTGCAGATAGTAAAGGAGACATTTGTGAGATCCAAGCCTTAGCATGCATACAGATAGTCCTCAATACACAACCTGTTGAGTAGACCTGTGCCAGGCATTCCAGTCTACCCATCCTCCTGAAGCACCCTACCATGCTGCCTCTCTGCTCAGCAGCTGAAAATCCTGCTTGGATTTCAGCTCTCTCTTATCTCGGGGTGGTGGGGGTGGGGGTGGCTGAAAGACCTCCCTGCTAAAGGATTTCAGCTTTGTGCCTACTCACATGGAGCTGAAATCCTTTGTGATGGTTTGGACAGAGCTAAAATTCCTTGTGCCTGCTTGTAAGAAGCTGAAATCCTTTGGCATTTAGCTCCACGCCTGCTTCATAGAGCGCCCTGCTGATTTCAGCTCATCTTTTTTTATCTCATTCTTTTTCAGTGTCCAGATTACACAGCAATACAGCACCACTGGAAACACCATTTTTGAATCTTTGCGACTGAAATATCAAACAATAGAACAAAGATGATAAGGAGTTTATGGGTGAACCAAGATTAAAAAAACTTGGGCTTTTCTGAGTGTACAGAAAGGAGGAATTCTTCATTTTATATACATTGCCAAATATTAAAGTTTATTTAATTTCTCTTAACTTTTGTATTGTTGCTTTTATTGTTGTTAGCCGCCCTGAGTCCTTCGGGAGATAGGGCGGCATATAAGTCCCCCCCAAAAAATAATAAATAAATAAATAAATAAATAAATAAATAAATAAATAAATAAATAAATAAATAAGAATTTGCTAATAAAATCAGGACAAATATCAAGGGAAATTGCTAATTCACCAATATATGGCTTTTAACGTTTTAATTTTTAATGGAAAAATGCCCAGTTCTCTTAAAAAATAAGCAAGATGGAATAGGTTGATTGAACTAGCTCTCTGAATGCTTTGGACTTGTTTCAATTATACTCTTTTTCTAAGGAAGTGATAATGTTGTTGCAGTTGTTGCTGCTGCTGCTAGAATCCTCTGAGAGGCGTATTTCAGACCTTTCAGTTCCAGTTCATCCTGGAACTCCAGCCTTACAACTATGAGTAATAGAATTTTGGCTGTGAATCAAAATGGAAGTGGAAGATGAAAAATGAGGACGCAGCACAAAATTGAGCCAAGCCAATCAGTGTGAATCATTCTGGTGCTGACATGCAACTAGAAATGCAATGAACCACAAAGAGAAGCATCACAGAAATCAGGTATTAAGGAATTAAAACAGGTTACTGTCATACAAAAATAAGAACACTAACAAAGGATATTGACTTAACACTGGAATAACAGCAGACATTTTAGTTTGTAAAAATTGTACAGATGTGTCTCACGGATATCTGCTTATTGATTATTGCTTCTACTGTGTTCTACCTAGTGCTTTTTTTGTAAAAGAAAAAGGTGCCGGAACTCACACATGTCATACAACCCACCTTGCCTACCCTACAAGGTTCCATCCAAAAAAGGTACCGGAACTCCGTTCTGAGCGTTCTATGAGAAAAAAAGCCCTGGTTCTACCAAAGTTCAGCATATTCTACAACTTTAAGCATGCACCTAGCTATTTTAATTGCTGACCAAGGTTTGTTCTTTCCCATTTTGGACTTTGTTCTTAGTAATGATTCCTGGCATAGCTCCCAGTCATACAAGATAAATATAGATGAGTAATTTCCTCATAGTCAGAATTGTTTACAGTAGCTTCATCACTTACCAATTATGTAAATAGGCTTTTTCTTTGAAGTGTAATGGTAAGGCAGAAACTCTGGGAGGACGTGGGATTGAATCTTTCTGTTCTATTCCAATAGATTTCAGAAAAAGTTAATCACAATTTGCTGTTCATTGAAATGATGTCTCCCAGTTCTATACTATAAAGAATAACAGGGATTATTATTAATTATTTGGTAAAACCCATAAAATCTTGTCTGCAATAGCAGGTCATCTGATGTTATCAAGAACAACATTAAATGTGTTCCTGCTGTACCTTTGCTTGTTGCAAAATCTCCATCCTTTATTTAGAGGCAAGGGCCTATAAATCAGACCACGTGTTGCATTATGTAATAGTATACAGTCATGGCTGAAATTGTTGGCACCCCAGAAATTTTTCAAGAAAATCAAGTATTTTTCACAGAAAAGTATTGCAGGAACACATGTTTTGCTATACACAGGTTTATTCCCTTTGTGTGTATTGGAACACAACAAAAAAGGGAGGAAAAAAAGCAAATTGGACATAATGTCAAACAAAACTCCAAAAATGGGCTGGACAAAATTATTGGCACCCTTAATATTTGGTTGTACACCCTTTGGAAAAAATAACTGAAATCAGTCGCTTCCTATAACCATCAATAAGCTTCTTACACCTCTCACCCGGAATTTTGGACCACTCTTCCTTTGCAAATTGCTCCAGGTCTCTCTTATTGGAAGGGCACCTTTTCCCAACAGCAATTTTAAGATCTCTCCACAGGTGTTCAATGGGATTCAGATCTGGACTCATTGCTGTCCACTTCAGAACTCTCCAGCGCTTTCTTGCCATCCATTTCTGGATGCTTTTTGACATATGTTTGGGGCCACTGTCCTGCTGGAAGACCCAAGATCTCAGACACAAACCCAGCTTTCTGACACTGGGCTCTACAGTGCGACCCAAAATCCTTTGGTAATCCTCAGATTTCATGATGCCCTGCACACATTCAAGGCACCCAGTGCCAGAGGCAGCAAACAACCCCAAAACAAATCTACTGTATTCCTTGGAGAATGTGCCTGATACTTAATGGCTATCATGTGCATTAAAAATTGAAAGGGACAACAATTCTGTCTTTTTAGACTAACTTATACAGGCCATTGAACCTCCACCACATTTCACTGTAGGTACTGTGTTCTTTTCTTTGTAGGCCTCATTTCGGTAAACAGTAGAATGATGTGCTTTACCAAAAAGCTCTACCTTCGTCTCATCTGTCCACAAGACGTTTTCCCAGAAGGATTTTGGCTTACTCAAGTACATTTTGGCAAACTGTAATCTTGCTTTTTTATGTCTCTGTGTCAGCAGTGGGGTCCTCCTGGGTCTCCTGCCATAGTGTTTCATTTCATTTAAATGTCGACGGATAGTTTGCGCTGACACTGATGCTCCCTGAGCCTGCAGGACAGCTTGCATTCTTTTGGAACTTGTTTGGGGCTGCTTATGCACCATCCGGACTACCCTGCGTTGCAACCTTTCATCAATTTTTCTCTTCCGTCCACAACCAGGGAGATTAGCTACAGTGCCATGGGTTGCAAACTTCTTGATAATGTTGCGCACTGTGGACAAAGGCAAATCTAGATCTCTGGAGATGGACTTGTAACCTTGAGATTGTTGATATTTGTCCACAATTTTGGTTCTCAAGTCCTCAGACAGTTCTCTTCTCCTCTTTCTGTTGTCCATGCTTAGTGTGGCACATACAGACACACAATGCAAAGACTAAGTGAACTTCTCTCCTTTTCATCTGCTTTCAGGTGTGATTTTTATATTGCCCACACCTGTTACTTGCCCCAGGTGAGTTTAAAGGAGCATCACATGCTTGAAACAATCTTGTTTATCCACAATTTTGAAAGGGTGCCAATAATTTTGTCCAGCCCATTTTTTGAGTTTTGTTTGACATTATGTCCAATTTGCTTTTTTTCCTCCCTTTTTTTGTTGTGTTCCAATACACACAAAGGGAATAAACCTGTGTATAGCAAAACATGTGTTCCTGCAATACTTTTCTGTGAGAAATACTTGATTTTCTGGAAAAAATTCTGGGGTGCCAACAATTTCGGCCATGACTGTATATATATAATCATACAGTTTAAAGGGCAAATATCTTTATGATAGTAACTGGAAGACTTGATGGTATTTGGCATTTGCAGCCAAAGTGTGCTGTAACTGAACAACTCATTTCCAGAGAAGGGTATAAAAAGAAGAATGTTTTCCATTCTGGTTTTTAAAAATGTTAACTATTTCAACATTCATAATGAATCTCCAGATGTTTGGATTGAAACTCCCACAATCATTTAGCATTATTTCATGGCCACATATGGTGGAAATTGAGGTGCAAAACAACTGCTTATCATGACATAAAAATGAACACAAATAGGTATTTGTTTTTGTATCAAAAATGTTATAAAATATGGAACTTTCTGAGTCAGAAATAGTACACTTCAAGAATTAGCAGGTAGTGCCAGTTCATGCACTAAATCTACCTACCTACCTACCTACCTACCTGTCTTTACAATCTTATCATCTAGTATCTATCATAAAAATTAAATATGCTTCATATATTGCTCTCTAGGAATACATTTAATAATGGTCTATGTCTGTTACCTTAAAAATTATAACCTGCTAACCTCTGGAAGCCATACTCTTTGGGACCAGGTGAAGATTTGTAACCATAGTGCAGCACAATTACAGAACCTTTATTTACTCATTGTTTTATTACTTTAATTATAATTTCATCTTTACCAAATCGTATGTAGAATATGATAAGATGTGATGGAATGTATTACAAATTCCCAGGAGGGAAGGAGTGCATTCCAGAGGAGGAAGAGATACCTCAGTTCAGACAGTATGTGTGAGAGGACATGGGTAAAGTTGGCTCCTCCCTAATAGTTCCCAGAGTATATGCTTTATGGGGTGGTATCATGCTTTAGTTTGGCAAGATTCTGTCTTTAGGTGAGGAATTACAAAGAAATCTGCTTGGAACAATCACAACGTCTCTCTCTTTGTTTTTGGAGCCTGACATAAAACTGGTAAACAGTAAGACCAATATTCAGTAACATTTTTTAATAGACTGAAAGGTCTACCCTGAACAAAATATGTTTATTATTAATTTGTTTATTATATTTGTACAATATGTGGTCAATTCAGAACAAACTCCCAGCAGTTGAAATGAAGGCATTCATACTGTAATAGTAAACATATACATGGTAAATATAAATTAAAACTGATTAAAATCACATCAGAAGAATAAATTGTATTAGTGATAAGACATAAAACAAGCTCAGAGCAAAACACAATAATAACAGTTAAAGAATAAGTAATTCAAAGTAAAAGCAATTAAACATAATGATAATTGATTCGATCAAACACTCTTTACCAAGTGTAAAATTTTCTTTTCAGTAGCTTCCAGAACATCAGAAGAAATGGACTAAGTCTTCATTCTAAGGGAGGGTCAGAGCAACAACTAAGAAATGGTGCCTCCTGGCCTCCTTTCATTTTACATCATGAAAGGGAGGCATGACTCAGGCTTTTCCGAAGAAGGGTGATTCATATACGACAAAGCAATCTGGTAGGCATTTAGGTGGCAAGCCAAAAGAAATCCCAGATGAGATAGTAAGATACCCAAAGACCATCACATGGACACCAAATGGGTTTCTCTGAGAATGGTGTCTATAACCAACAATAAGACTATCTTTCTGGCAATTTGGCAGCTATAACCAGAGAAGCCTCCAAAGAAGTTCTCAGTATCAGAGTACATTTATACAGCAGGTAATTCTTGGTCTCATACTGGTCAGTCTTTTAAAGAATGGGCCTAGGCTTCAAATCAGACATAGATGTGTCTATTACATTATATTAGTAGAATATTATTATGTATTGAGCCCTGGTGGTGCGGTGGTTACACTGCAATATTGCAGGCAAACTCTGCCCACAGGTTGGAGTTCGATCAGATGGGAATCAAGGTTGACTTAGGTTTCCATCCTTCAAGATTGGTAAAATGAGGACCCAGATTGTCAGAGGCAATATGAAAATAATGCTTACATTGTAAACTGCCCAGAAAGTGCTGTAAAGTGCCATGGGGCAATAATATGCCATTGCTATGACTCTGGTAACAATCCTGTTCCAGTTTGAGACTCCATTAATCTGCCAGATTTTCAAAATTATCCTGACTCCACATACGCTGTATATTGCAATACAATCCAAGGAAGATATGACTAGCACATAGCCAGGCAGACCCTGTTCAGCTAGCAATGTGTAAACTCTTTCCAATTTATTTCCTTCCTAAAACATTTATGTCAATGTGTCATAAGGGAAAAGAACTCCATCCTGGGGAATCCTGGGGATTGTTTTGAAAAGGAAGCACAGATGCAGCATTTTGTTCCACTGAGCTGTATAAAATATAGCTTGTAAATATCCTAAAGTGATCAGATCTGGGCCAGGAGTGGAAATTTGCCATAGGCAAATAGAGAGGTAGAAAGGAGAAAGGAAAGTGATTGAAATCTCTCAGCTTCCTGATCCATCTCTTTTTTTAGAAAAGAATTCTTATTTCCCCACCTGAACTCTTGAGCTTTTCCAAAACTCAGTTATATCAATACACCAGGAAACATTAAAAAATGATTCTGATTATTCTGTTGACAGTTCTGGATTGATTGATTAAATCAAGTCAGGCCCAGACTGAGGTATTTTGCTCCTATGTCATGCAAGTGACCCACTGGACTCTTCCAAGCCAGGTGACAGGACAGCATCCTTCATTGTGCCTGAGGACAGATGACAAGCTTACGGGGCACAGAGCAGGCTGTGTGATAATGATAACCCTGTTCCCTCAACCCAGAGGAACCATCAGAGCTCTCAAAAGGAAGGGCCTGTCCACCTCTACATTCCAGCATGGCTCTGACTAAGCGACTTCAGCAAACTAATAACAGAGACTCACAGATGCTGAGTGTTAGAGGAAGTGTTTACTTTGGTTTTGACTGCATACCTAAAATCCTTGCTTAGCTCTGTTCAGTTGTTGAAGTAAAAGGAATCAGGCAGAGGCCTTGTTAAAAAAAATAAAAGGAGGCATGCCGCCTTGAATTAAGCAGGAAGATAACAAATTTATCTCACATCTAAGCAGCTATTTCTGGTGGTGAAAAGATGTGGAGGAGGAAAACTATACATTGTGCTCCTAGTTCATTCATATCTTAAGACTTCATTTTTTTCACTGCAGACCAGTAAAATCATGGGAATATTATATAAGAAATTATGGAAGTTGAAATCCAAAGTATCTGGAAGAACCCAGGCTGCTGTGTTTATCAGGAAGTCAAATGGTCATATTAGACCTGACAATTTAATGCTATTAATATGTATCTTTAGCAGCTTAATTACACCCAACCCTTCCTCTTCTGCTATGTTGTTGGCAGGACAATGTGAAGTTCTGACTCTCCGTATATCATCTCCTTAAATGGGCATGGGATATATTTTCGGAGTCCAGCCTGGCTGTGGCAGTGGCACATCCAGTCCTTCCTCCATGTTAAAAAATTAGAGGTGTTTGAAGAGACTTTTATTTATGGGGTCCTGGGTGCTCTCTGAACTTAGTTGTTTTCTTGCAGACATTTCATTATCAAACTGGGTAACACCATCAGTGCTACTGCCATAGTTCAACCCTGAGCTATTGTGTTTCCCTGAAAATAAGACCTATCCAGAAAATAACCCCTAGCTTGATTTTAATATAAGCTCTATCTCAAAAATAAGCCCCGGTTAAGACCCCGCCTACTCCATCCCACCGTCTGGTTGTATGAGGAGGGGCAAGGGGCATGCCTAAAAATCAAGCTAGGGCAGGGGGTGGAGCTGCCCCACGCCTGCTTACGTCAGGGCCTCCACAACCAGTGCTCCCACCCCACCCCCTTGTGCTGCTGCACAAGCAGCAGCAACAGCCCCGTCCAGCAGGAGCCTGCATGGCCACTGATCCACTTCTTCTGGTTGCTGGTTGCACCATATGACCTACTGCCACAAGCGGCTGCGAATGGCCACAGAATAGGTCGGGCGGCAGCACAACAGGTGCTGGGGTGTGGAAGGCCTGGTTGCGGTAGTCCTGAGGTAAGCCGGTAAGACATCCCCCCAAAATAAGACCTAATGCCTCTTTTGGAGGCAAAATAATATATAAGACCGGATCTTATTTTTGGGGAAACACGATATATATATTCTCTTCTATTGGTACTTTTATTTATGTAAAAAGGTTAAGATCCCCACAAGCTGAGCTTGAGTGGAGTAAATGGATGTCATTTTCTAAGCAACCATATAGAAGTAATTGGTTCCTTGTGTTCTGTCTCTTTTCCACTTCCCAATGTAATTGTGATTTCCTGTCCCATTAGTGTCCATCAGAATTAGCTAGACGTTAACTTGCAGTGATCTTTTCTCTAATACAAATAGGTATGCCAAAAGAATATTGCCCCTGTTGATGCTAGGTAAAGGTAAAGGTAAAGGTTCCCCCGCACATGCGTGCTAGTCGTTTCCGACTCTAGGGGCCGGTGCTCATCTCCGTTTCATAGCTGAAGAGCCAGCGCTTGTCCGAGGACAATGTTGATGCTAGTCTTTACAATAAATGTGCTGTTTCCAATTGGAATTCTTATCATGCCAGAAAATTCTGATTATGACTGTGCAATAGCAGGAAGCAAACAAATCCTTCTAAGGATTTATAATGCATTATTTTATTCTTTGATCATAATTGTGCAACTGGTTTTAGTCTTGGATTATTGTATTTGTTTTAACCCAAATTACAGATTTAGGAAGTTGTATGCTACAGATTTAGGAAGTTGGAATAACCCGTAAGCTCTATAAGTAAATGAATGAATAAATAACACACATAAAGATGAATTGAAAAACAGTAGGCCTGTGCAGCACACCAAAATTTATCTATAAAAATGTTTCAGAGGATGCAGGATCTTGAATGCTGCTCCTATGTACAATACATTAACTTAGCTAGATCCCTTTTTGAGCTCCCACAGCAGCTGTACCTTCCTAAAAATATAGATTCTTCCGAAGTGCTACTGTATTTTATTCATTTGAACTTGGAAACAAAAAAAATCTCAGAAGAGTTTCTGAACTCAGAAACAAACCTGAGGCCACAGTGCTAACATTCACTGCATTATCCCCAGGGTGAAACGAGAGTAGCCTGAGATCCCCCAAAATTCATTCCTAGAAAGAAATAACAAATTTGGGGATGAGGCAGTAGATGAGATTCATGTCAACACAGAGTAATAAGCTCCTTAAATTGTGTTGTTGGAGACTAGCAAGTCAACCTAAGCATTTTTTTTTCACTTAATTTGAATTGCCAGGCCTGGGAATTTTCCACAATAGGACTTAGACCAGGCTGCAAAGCCTTAATCCCATGTTTTGTTTTGTTTTTTTAAAAAAAACCTCTGTATCAAACAGGGCCTAGGGATTCCCCCCCTTAGGAGGAAGTAACTTTAACTTAGGTAATTGGTGGAACAGTGTAACCAGGCTTGAGTCAAGAAGTTGGATTGTACCCACCATGCATTGGCTATGATAATTGTTACTGATGGCTGTGTTTATAACCCAGTTGCTGTTTTACATTCATTGTTATTTTATGGTATTTTTGGCTAGTATATTTTAGATACCCATTCATTAATTTGAGATGGGAGGTCATATAAATTGCAATAATAAATGAATAAAAAAGCGGACAGTTGGACAATCAGTAATTTGAGTTGCACATACACATCATGCTAACCTAGATTTGTTTTATCCCTCATTTATCAAATAAGCTATATCTTCTATAGGAGGTGTCATTTTCCTTGGTTGCATTCCAGTGCAAGTTGAAGCATAATAAATATCTGATCCAGCAGGCCCTACCTGTGTGCTTAAATGACTCAAGCTAATCCCTTGGAAATGAACAACATATTCAGCTGTAGATGATGTAATTGTTTGTATTGGCTCGTTAAGCAAGAAAAATCAATCAGAAAAATAGAAATATGCTGGAAGTTATCTACTGGAAACAACTTCAAATCCATAACCAAATGTAAACATGTTCACCTATGCATTTCTCCTTCCCAGCTATGTTTTATCTTCTGTCTCCATTGTTTCTTATACACAATGAGGTGGAGAATGATGATTATGGATTGTAGAATGTAACAGAGGAGTACATGATGCTTGAAGTATCTTTAAAAGGTTGCTGGGCTGTTGGCTATGCCAGCTGAGAATGAGAATTACTCCATCATTCTGGCTAGTTTTATGCCATTTGTCTATATATTTATGTTCAGTGCTATAAATAGACAAGCCTATCGGGGGATAGCCACCATTATATTCCCTTCAGAATGCCACCTCAGATATCTGGCATAGCTGCAAAAAACAGAAAACATATGGAATTCCAATAGCATCTAATTTATGGAAATATTACTGTGTTTCCCTCTGTCTCTGAGAAGGCATTCAACTTGAACTTCAAAGAAGTTGATAAGAAACAATGGATTAGATTCTTGCCCATAGTTGTTGAAGAGAGAGGGATCTAGTGAAGATTTTTGTAGGAGGGGACAAACTAGACTTTCCTTCACGGCAATGAGATCAAGAACCCTGATCAACAAAAACAGAAGGAACATTTCTACAAAGGAGAGATGCTACCCATGTTCATTCAGGTTAACTAAGGTCTACATACAATTTAGGCTTATCTACATGAAGAGTTGAAGCAATACTTTTTCCTTAAGTATTACGAATTAGTGTCTGAAAAACAAAACAAAAAACTTTGGACGAAGGGTTCCCCGATATTGCAGCCCAGACAACTAGACTTTTGTGCAGCTGAGAAAGTGTTTCAAAGCAAGATGAGGTCTTACCTTTGTTTACACGATCACAGTTCTCTGCTTTGTATGCTTTGTGAAGCCTTATATTTCCTTCTACATTCACAAAAAAGGAGAAATCAAGTGAAAACCAAAAGATTTCAGCACCACAGACTTCTGAACAATCACACGTT
The DNA here is from genome assembly GCF_947247035.1 of Vipera ursinii. NCBI lineage: Eukaryota > Metazoa > Chordata > Lepidosauria > Squamata > Viperidae > Vipera > Vipera ursinii. The sequence goes on from NC_139512.1 coordinate 126,808,560, forward strand.
ACCGACACAGTTCCACATTAATTGTACTAAATCATTACTTTATATTTTGTCTTACCCTATACTGCAGAAAATTAAGATACAGAAAATGTATAGTAATAATTATCGAGATTTTAACACAGGAGATTTAGTTATCTCTTCAAGTTTCCTTATAATATAATAAAATAGCAGCCATTCAAAGACAAGTACATACAGGGAATGTATGATCTCATTTCTTGAGGCTTCTCTTCTTCCATTTTGCCCTTAAAACTCTTATGAAAAGGTCTGGCCACAGTAAACAAGTGAGCTGCCAAGTCGGAATACTGGACAATTTATGGGTTGCATCAACCAACTTCATTCAGTTGAAGAATTTGAATTTGTTAAAAAAAAACAGTTCAAAATAAAATAGTGAATACAGACATATCAACGCTGCTTGAATCAAGGAGATTTAAGGAACTGAACAAAATATTAAGTCCCTAAAATGAATGCAAATTATTTTTATGCTGAATCTTGTTTCTCTCTCCACATACACTCAAAACACACAATGAATCCCATACACATTTTTAGAACTTCAAGATTTAATTATTTATTAAAGTTATATGGCCACCCTATTGACATGCTATTCTGGAGGATAAACAGTCAACAAAATAATGTAAGATTTGTGTAAGAAAATAAACACAGATATGCACAGGGCAATTCAATTTCAACATAATTTGCCTTCTGACACTCCAGTTCTAGCATTTTAAATATCAGCTGGTCTATTTGGCATCTTTCCCATTCTGTGGGGTCAATGATATACATAATGGCATAAACAAACAATTAAATAGCATTACTATTTGTATACCAGACTTGTTCAAATTTTGCAGCAAAATAATGCAGGCTGGATTCACTCTAAATCAGTAATTACTCCTCAATGCTATTGAGATTGACCTGAAACTTACTCACGTTAAAATGTATCTGATTTTGATGGCTATAGGGAAAACAAGGAGCTAGTCCTTAACTCAATGCGACTGATTTTTCAGTAGTTATGTTTTGGATTGCACTGCTGGACTATACAGTATACAATTTAGTGTAATAGCTGCAGTCCCATGGGTACAATCCATGAACACTTAAATGTGGACATATTCTATTTAACATATCAAAACATAACACTTAAGCATGTATATGTAATTTTTTTTATAAACATCTGAGATTATGGAAGTTTTATCTCAAAATTATTGTTTCTCATGTAGACTTCGTTTCCACTGCCCTTGCTATATTGGTAGTTCTCCTCTAAACTTTAACTGTAGACACTACATTTTAAACGTTGTCTGTCCACAAAACAATTATTTCCTGTGATTTGGATTCTATGCTCTTATTAATATACTGCTCAAAAAATAAAGGGAACACTTAAACAACACAATGTACTGTATTTAATAGTAGGATGTCTTATTTTCTGTTCCCTTTATTTTTTTGAGCAGTATACTTCCCAAAATAACATTTGGGGTTTTAGCATTTGCATCACACGGCTTGCTCATGTTTAACTTGTGATTGACAAGGACAGCCACATATTTCATATGTACTACTACAACCAAGCCAGCTTTCTCCCATCCAGTACATACATTTTTTTCTTATTCACATATATAACTTTACAAGTCTCACAGTTAAATTCCGTCCTACTTCAGTCCAGCATTTAAGGAGGCTTAGAATCTTCTCTGAAATATTTATTTATTTATTTAAAATTTACATGCTGCCCTCGTCACTGTTAAAATTGGGCGGTTTACAAAATGATAAAAAGAGAGGTATAAAAATAGTTAAAATTAGTAAGATTTAAATAAGAGACTAAAGCATTAACTGTTCCTTCTAGTTTTATGTCATTTGTAAATCTTACAGATTTTCCCCTCAAATTCCTCATCTAAGTCACTGATGAAATTATTGAGCAATAAGGGACTCAGGACAGAACCCTCTAGTTTTCTACTCCAGGGTCCCCAACCGTGGGCTCACTAGGTGGCTGTGAGCTGTTTGCAACCGGGCCACAGAAACAGTGGATAAGTGTGCACGCCTCCTCACTTGTGTGAGCAAAAGGTGAGCACGTGTATGTGCACTCCATTTGAATTAGTGGAGTTGCATGCACATGTGCTCTAGCCAGCCGCTTGCACTGAACCACCCCTTCTCCCCGCTCCCCCCCCCCGCCACCTCCAGCCTGCAAAGCTGGAAAGGTTGAAGAATTCTGTTCTACTCAATGCTTTAACTGATGTAAGATGTTATGTATTTTCTCTAAGTGTGATCATTCAATCAAATATGAATCCACGTATTTTATTAATGACAATATCCTGAGAGACTTCACTTTTATTAGAAGGGGAAGTAGTTTACTCTGTCATGACTTGTTTGTGACAAGCTTAAACTCTTGTTAATTGATGCATTCTTATTCAAATTCTAAGTATAATCTTCTTGAGAACCTTGCCCAATATAGATAGCAAGCTGGCAGATGTGTCATCTTCCATTTAATCCTTTCCTCTTTTTTTTTGCAGATACAGACATTTGATCTTCCTGTGTCTTTTGGGTCCTCCTATTCTCCAAAACTGCACTTAGCTAGATCTCTAGTCCCTTCAGAATCCCAGGATGTATTTGATCTAGCTTTGGATATATTAGGTAAAGGTAAAGGTTCCCCCGCACAGGCGTGCTAGTCGTTTTCGACTCTAGGGGCTGGTGCTCATCTCCGTTTCAAAGCCGAAGAGCCAGCGCTTGTCCGAGGACGTCTCCGTGGTCATGTGGCCGGCATGACTAGACGCCAAAGGCGCATGGAACGCTGTTACCTTCCCACCGGAGTGGTCCCTATTTTTCTACTTGCATTTTTACGTGCTTTCGAACTGCTAGGTTGGCAGAAGCTGGGACGAGTAACAGGCGCTCACTCTGCTACGCGGCACTCGGGATTCGAGCCCCCCAAACTGCTGACCTTCTGATTGAGAAGCTCAGCGTCCTAACCCACTGAGACACCGCATCCCTATCTTGGATATATTAATTCATTTAAATTAGAGAAATGGTCTTCTTTGCCTATCTTGAGCTACTTTCCCCCTTCTTCATTACTGGCAAAATAAGCCATCTTTGTCTGTAGAGTTAAGCTGTTACAGAGAGCTGGGGTGAGGAGGTGGGGATAACTGAAAAGGCTCATCTTCAAATGATGCTCTAACTCAGTTCTTACTGAAAAGGCAGATTCCACATGGAACCAGTGATCTCAGAGACATCAGGTCCAAAGCCATGCAGATGGCTTGAACTGCACCCAAAAGTTTACCACAGCAGTCATTTCAGCTTTTGCAAAAAAAAAAAAAAATCAGCAGGGTGTATTATATGTATATAGTTCATTTAAGTGGTTTGTAACATAAGGTAAAGCGTTTGACAGCCGGCCATGAGGTAAAGCGCTTGACAGCCGAACACGAGGGAGTTTTGACAGCTGTCAAAACTCCCGACTTACGCAGGCGCACTAGTTGACAGCTCTCAGCTGTCAAAGCAACACATGCCGCCAGCACGAGGAACCGAACTGTCAGGCGTTCCGCGGAGCTGATTGGAGCGGAAGCAAAGCGGGAAAAAGACCGGCCGGTGATTGGACCAGACGACCGGCGCCAGACTATAAAAAGCCGAAAGGCTCCTGTTATTGTTTGCTCTGTTCTAATAAATCTGTTAAGGTTACCAGCTGTCTTGAGTGGTCTGTTCCAGCCACTTCACTGGCGACAAAGGTGGGATCTGCTTCCAGAGCTGAAGTCACGGCCAGGAAGAGTCCTCGGCCGGCAGAGCTAGTCACTGGGAGTTTTAACTTCCACAGCGAAGCGGACCACCGAGCCCAGACAGCATGGCAAATTTCGGACGAGTGAGGGAATTCGACACTCGCCACCCCGAGCGATGGGAGTCGCATCTGGGGCAGGTCGAGGGGTTCCTCCTCGTCAGCAAAATTACAGATGACAGAGCCAAAGCAGCAGCACTTCTATACATCAGCGGTCCACCCGTCTACGATGCTGCTGTCGGGCTATTCAGCCCCGTGCCGATCACAGAGGTTCCATATTCCAAACTCGTCGACCGGCTCAGCAAGCACTACATGCCGGCCCGCTCAGAACTGTACTGGCGGGTACAGTTCGCCCAGCGAAGGCAGCGGCCGGATGAAGCCGCAAACGACTTCATCGCGGGAGTCCGGCACGCTGCGCGGAGCTGCAACTTTCCTGACTTAGAAGACCGGATCCGGGACCAAGTGGTCATCGGGCTGAGAGACGAACGCCTCAAGAAAAAAATCACGTCAAAACCCGAGATGACACTCGCCCAGGTCTCCCGGGAGATATTGGCATATGAAGATAACCACAAGAAGTCCCTCAACCAAACAGCAATGGAACCCCAAGGCAGCGTCCATCAGGATGAAGCGTCTTTCAGCGACGAAGAGTCCATAGATCTGACAGACACCGACGCGATACAACGCCGAATGGTGAGAAGGCAAAATAGACGAAGTGACAACAACGATCGTCCCAACCCAAGAAACTTCACCTCAGCTCAAAGAGAACAACGAAACTCCTGCGCCAGCTGCGGGGGCAACCATGCCCGGGCAAATTGCCGGTTCCGGAGCGCTAAATGCCATAATTGTGGCAAGACCGGCCACATTAAACCCGTCTGCAGAAGCCGTCCCCGCGACAACCTGCATGAAGTGGAGGCTACCCCCCCCAGGTACGATCACCCACCGAGCCAGTAAGGGAAAGCCCCCAGAGGAGTTAGTGGAGACAGTTGATGGGGTGCACAATTTGAGCCCTAAGGTAAAAATTAAAACTAAGCTGCAGGGAGTTTATTGTGACATGGAGGTGGACTCAGGTTCAGCTGTAACCCTAATTTCGTTAAAGACGTATAGGGAAATCTGCAGGCGCAGTAAAAAAACAATACCATTAGAAAACCCACAGGTTCAGTTAGCAGACTACCAGAGAAAACCGATTCAACTCAAGGGCAAGGCTAAGGTCTGGGTGGAGTACAAAAAGTTCAAGGGACCTCTAGAAGTAATAGTCACCCAAGGGGATCGCACTAATCTAATAGGGTTAAACTGGTTTAGCCCCTTAGGAATTGTCATTACCGGCGTCAATGCTGTACAAACCTCAAACCTCGAGACCGTCTGCAGAAAATATGCAGACGTTTTCGACGGTTCCTTAGGCAAATATACAGGCCCTCCCATCGCCCTTAACTTAAACCCCGCCATACAACCTATCAAAATTAGGGCCAGGAGGGTCCCCTTCGCTCTCAAACAAAAAATTGAGGACGAACTGGAACGCCTTGTCAAGCTGGGAGTTTTAGAACCTACTGACGGGGGCAGTTGGGAAACCCCCATCGTAACACCAGTGAAACCTAACGGGCAAATTAGAATATGCGCTGACTATAAGGGGACTCTAAACTTAGCGCTCAATGCCCACTCTTACCCCATTCCAGCAGTAAGGGACGTCCTAGCTTCTATTCGCTCCGGCGCCATTTTTGCGAAATTAGACCTCACGCAGGCGTATTTGCAATTGCCTGTGACCGCTGACACCGCGGTCGCTCAGACAATTGTCACACACCGCGGAGCATTTAAAGTGACAAGACTGCAATTTGGTATTTCGACCGCCCCAGGCATTTTCCAAAGCATTATGGAAAAAACATTAAAAGGAATTCCTGGGGTCTCCCCTTACTTTGACGATGTACTCATCGCCGGAGAAACAGAAGCCATTCTAGCTGACAGGCTGTCAGCTGTACTAGAGCGATTCCGAACTGCCGGATTTAAACTAAAAAGAGAAAAGTGCTCTATAGGAGTTCCCTCTACGGAATTCCTCGGGTACAAAATTGACGCCCAGGGCATCCACCCTACAAACGACAAACTAAAAGCCATCCAAGCAGCCCCCAGCCCCAAAAACAAACAGGAACTTCAGGCGTTTTTAGGACTATTAAATTTTTATCACGCCTTCCTCCCCCACAAGGCTACAATTGCAGAGCCACTTCATAGGTTATTAGACAAGGGCAACCCCTGGACCTGGACAAGAGTGCATGAAAATAGTTTTCAGTCACTTAAGAGCATCATTTGTAAAAGCTCCACTATCACCTTATTCCAGGAGGACACCCCTGTCTGCATCGCTTGCGATGCATCCCCATACGGGATAGGAGCCGTCTTGAGCCACCTGGACCAGGACGACACCCAAAGACCCATCGCATTTTATTCTCGGACCCTGACTAAAACAGAAAGAAATTACGCTCAAATTGACAGGGAGGCTCTGGCCATCGTCGCCGGGGTTAAAAAATTTCATGACTATCTGTATGGCAGACCTTTCACTATCTTCACAGACCACAAACCCCTATTAGGCATATTTACCTGGGACAAAACAACCCCACAAATATTATCCCCTAGAATCCTGCGCTGGTCAACCTTTTTATCAGCATACTCCTACAAATTAGTATACAAGCCAGGCAGGGAACTAGGACATGCAGACTGTCTAAGCAGGCTCCCTATACAACGCCACGACCCAGACCCAGCCCCTGCTGGCAACATATTGGCTATCAATGAATTACCAGAATGCCCCCTCACAGCAAAAATCATTGCTGACAACTCCGCTAAGGATAAAACTCTCAGCAGGGTCCTGCGATGGGTCACAACAGGATGGCCACACAAATGCCCAGAGGAAACGTTCCGCCCTTTTTTTTCCAAACAACTAGAACTAACCTCTCACTTAGGCTGCCTGCTATGGGGAAATAGAGTGGTGATACCACACGTAAACATACAACAAACATTAAAAACCCTTCACGAAGGGCACCCGGGGATGGTGAAAATGAAGCTACTTGCAAGAAGTTATGTATGGTGGCCAGGGATTGATAAGGACATAGAACAACACGTAGGGGGATGCTATACTTGCCAACTAACGAGAAGCGAGCCACCCCACGCCCCAGTCCATAAATGGGAAACGACAAAAAACCCATGGTCCCGTATCCACCTAGATTTTGCGGGACCAATCCGAGGGCAGAATTTCTTAATAATTGTTGATAGTTTTTCTAAATGGCTCGAGGTGATACCCCTAAATAAAATAACAACATACTCCACTATACAAGCACTTAGGAAAGTTTTCGTGACACATGGCCTTCCAGACGTCATAGTTTCTGATAACGGCCCACAATTCACTTCTCGTGAATTTCAGATGTTCGCTTCGAGGAACTGTATTAGACTGGTGACGTCAGCGCCATTCCACCCATCGACTAATGGCATGGCAGAAATAATGGTGAGGTCCACAAAAGAGGCACTTAATAAATTCATAAAAGGGAACTGGCACCGACGACTAAGCCGATTCCTCCTGGCCCAACACACCACACCCGGCACCACCACCGGAAAATCACCAGCTGAGCTACGATGGGGCAGGAGGCTAATAACGAGATTAGACAGACTGCACCCTGACAGAACTCCTAACGACCAAGAACTTCCAACACCTGTACCACGAACCTTCTCTCCAGGCCAAACTATCTGGGCAAGACATTACACCGGCAACCAAAAGTGGATTCAAGGGGTCATAATAAAACAAACCGGACCCGTCTCATACTTAATTCATTCAGACACACAAGGCCAACTACGGCGACACCTCGACCAACTACGCATTCGCAAACCACAAAACACACCCCCACCATCTCAACAACCCCTTTTACCCCCCTTCATACCCAATATCCCACCCCCCGAAGAGGCACAGCCACAACAACCGCAGGTGGAAGGAGAACTCGAAAATGAGACTCCCCCGCGACGGTCCAGCCGATTAAGGAAAACACCGGCTTACTTACAGGACTATGAATGGGGAGGAAGCAACAAACAAACACACGGGGGTGGAAACGATCCAGGGGAAGGGTAAGGGGTGTATTATATGTATATAGTTCATTTAAGTGGTTCGTAACATAAGGTAAAGCGTTTGACAGCCGGCCATGAGGTAAAGCGCTTGACAGCCGAACACGACTTACGCAGGCGCACTAGTTGACAGCTCTCAGCTGTCAAAGCAACACATGCCGCCAGCACGAGGAACCGAACTGTCAGGCGTTCCGCGGAGCTGATTGGAGCGGAAGCAAAGCGGGAAAAAGACCGGCCGGTGATTGGACCAGACGACCGGCGCCAGACTATAAAAAGCCGAAAGGCTCCTGTTATTATTTGCTCTGTTCTAATAAATCTGTTAAGGTTACCAGCTGTCTTGAGTGGTCTGTTCCAGCCACTTCACAGGGCAAACTGATACACAAACTGAAGCTGTTCAAAGGATAAAAGGCCCACCTAGGTAAGATTTCTATCTGATTTTCTAACAGAAGCCATAAATCCAGAAGCATACTCAGATGGTATGTCTGATTTCTGCAGAGGAGTTGAAACCTGTCTAATGTCATAGATAAGCTTACTCTGGAATCTGAAGGCTTCTTTATCAAAGCCACTCCATTTTGCTACGATAATAAAGATGGGAAATAGTCTATTTCTCCCCATTCAGATTCTAACGGCATCTAGCAATGGGTTATAACTTTGATGAGATATTCTATTCAACCTAGAATGAAGATAAATAACTGGGTATCTTCAACATATTTCCGATTCCTCATCTCATGAGGAAAAATAATATACACTCCAACCATTTTATGTATTGTGTAAATGGTAAGAATGACCTTGCAGTGGGGTGCCCAACAGTTTGGTCTTACCTGGCCACATCCCTACCAATTAGAACTGCCCACTCATAAAGGAAGAGAATCACTGAGGGAAAAGAAAAATTCTCACTTATTGATCAGGATACCAATATTAATGGGAGTGAAGGCAGCTTAGATGTCCAGCAAGTTTAAGCAGCTCACATCCCCCCAAACCAGGTCCTACTACAAGGCATCTTCAAGAGTGACCAGTGCTCCCCCATGCTCAGACCTAAATCTTTATTGAAAAGAATCCATATAATCAACTTCAACATTTTCTGTAGCTGCTGGCACATCACCTCAACAACTTTCCTTAAAGAAGGAAAGTTGGGGACAGGCTAAGAGTTATCCAAAACAGCTGGATCAAGGAATGAATGCTTTAATCCCTTTTTGTATTCCTTAAAACAAAAGGGCATCACCTTCTCCAAAGAGGCATTTACCACAGTGCATAAAGGACCTTAGGTTTGCCTGTGTCCATGTGTTCTTAGGCAGGGCAGGGCAGGGCAGGGCAAGGCAGGGCAAGGCAGGGTAGGGCAGGGAGAAAGAAAGAAAGAAAGAAAGAAAGAAAGAGAGAGAGAGAGAGAGAGAGAGAGAGAGAGAGAGAGAGAGAGAGAGAGAGAGAGAGAGAGAAAGAAAGAAAGAAAGAAAGAAAGAAAGAAAGAAAGAAAGAAAGAAAGAAAGAAAGAAAGAAAGAAAGATCTTGAACAGCCATTTAAACACTGGAAGTGGAGACCAGGTACAGAAGGAAATACTCACAAGGTAAATATTCAGTCAATGGGAAGGATCCTCCATGTGGATTATTTGCCTTAGCTGAGCATCAGCTTAGAAATAAAATAATAAACAAAATCAGATGACTTGTTCAAGGATAAGAATCTTTCCTTGTGCCCTGAAGGATGCCTGATCCCTTCAAGCCCTATGGCTGGGTTTTCTGATATAAGTGGTACAGATTCCTTCTCTGAAAGTCATAACTCTGCAGATGCTTTGCTTCCTGCCTATCTTTCAATACGCTAGAAGTACCAGTTTACACCTCAGCTGCATTCACACTAGAAACACTGCTCTCCTATAAGTGGTTTGCTTTTAGCTCAGTTGGTCAAGTGATTCCAGGCTTCATATTCATCTCCATCCATCCTGAATAAAATCTCAATGGTGAATAGTGGCCAGGCTGAATCACTCCTTTCCATTGGCTGCATCTTTCTATCTTGCCTTCCCAGGACTTACAAGCTCTGCGGATGTTGAGCATACTCCTCGCCCACATCCTCTACCCATCCAGAAATATGTGAATCCCCTTAAGTCAGGGGTGTCAAACCGCTAGCCTGCGGGCCGGATGCATCATAGCAAAACCGTGCCCACCCATGGCAAAAAAGTCCTGCTTGAACTATAATTGTGAAGCCCAGGGAATTGCAAGCCACAGTTTGAGAACTCCAGCATAATCAAATTTTCTGCTGATGTAAAAATGGGGTGGATCACATTTACTTAAGCAGGGCTTTTTTCCTCATAGAACGCTCAGAACGGAGTTCCGGCACCTTTTTTGGATGGAACCTTGTAGGGTAGGCAAGGTGGGTTGTATGACATGTGTGAGTTCCGGCACCTTTTTCTTTTACAAAAAAAGCACTGTAGTTAAGTAATGGCAAAAGGTCTTTAGCCTTTCTTTTTAGGACAAAGCTACAGCCTCTATGGATTTAGGGTTTTCGTTTTTCCCCCTTTTTCCTCATCTCTGCAGTTTCCACAAAATAACACAGCAAAATCCTCGTTTTTCCATAAAATACTTTTTAAAATACAAATAAGGGTAGGTAGTAGGTTGTTTCCACAATATAAAATTCTTTCAAACTTTCCAAAGCAGCTTTGCAGGGAAAAAACAGTGGATGGTTAATTTACAGTAGTATAAAAAGGAAAAAAATGTACTATTGCTCAAAAGCAGTATCAGAGGAAGCTTGCTTAATCAATCAACCAACAGACTTTAACGCTTCACAGAAGGGAAATAGTTGCAATTTCCTTTAAGATTTTCTAAAGGATTCACGCCAAATTATTTCCGAAGCCTGGCCAAGATTTTTGGTCTCTTAAAAAATATATATCTAAAAATGCTTACCCAAAATAAGGCAAGCTGGCACAAATCAGTATATCCTAGTATTTTGTTTTTCTTAACCGATAAACAGGAAATTCCAGAATTTTCCACTGTATCTCCTTCCTCAGATTTCTCATACATATCGCTGTAGCAAAATTATTTCTTATAAAACAAGCACAGGATTTTACCAGTAGAAATTCATCCCCACCTTGTATCAATATTAGCTTTGTTTCTCCCCCTCAATTCCACATTATTGGCTGGAGAAGTGCATGTAATGAATTACCACATAAAACTGACCAATGCTTTGATCTCCTGACAATCGTAGTTCCAGCTAGAAATGGTATAAATATGCCTGGGAACATCTTTTGGTCTGCCATGTTGCCATGAACTGGCCTCCATCTCATCCTCAGTCCATGAATAAGAGAGGCTTCAGTTGTTCTTTGTGTTGAACTGGTGCCTCCCTCATTCTAACACCAGTCAAGGATAGCCTCAACATGTGCAAAATCTATTAGATTTTACCACTCGTTACAGCTTATAGGGAAACCAATGTCTCAGAAAAGAGGCAGTAAAAGCAGGCGAGGGACCTTTGTTTCATGCTGGTATCATTTTCTGCAATTCAAATCTGGGTGGAGAGCACTTTAATTCAGGGAAAGGCTTAGTGAGTCAAACTGCTGTATTTATATTTACTGAATCACCTCCAAAACTCAAGACATGTTTGTGTGTGTGTGTGTGTGTGTGTGTGTGTGTGTATACACACACACACACACACACACACACACACACACATATATGGACCTTTGGTCATTCAGGTTTTTTCCCGCGTAGAAATGAAGGTGTAGGCGCAATTATTCAAATTATTCAAATTGCTAATAAAGGATTTTGGGAGGCTGAGATGATCATTTCGAACTCTTTATGTTCTCATCAGTCAGTCATACCCTTTATCTGAGATTCGAACCTGGGCTGATTATATATTAGGCAGTTGTTTTAACTTCCTGAGCCACAGGTTCTTTCTCTCTTTTATTAGCTAGAATACACACACACACACACACACACACACACACACGGAGGTGATTCAGTTATATATATATATATATATATATATATATATATATATATATATATATATATATATATATATATATATATATAATGTTTGTTAAGCATTCAGAATGCACTTGCTTAGTCCCAGACACGGGACAAATCTTATTTCCTGTTTCAGCCTAGCCCAAGGCCATCTACAGGCAGTAGCCACAGCAGTGGCAGCTCATATTTGTTTAAATTTTTTGGCTTGCTAACAAAGAATAAAGGGAGACCAATATGATCATTTCAAACTTATTTGTTCTCATCAGTCAGCCATACCCTTCTGAGATTCAAACCTGGGCCGACTGCGTCTTTAGCAGTTGTTTTAACCCCTAGGCCACAGGCTCTCTCTCTCTTTGTTAGCTGAGAAGCAAGGAAGATATGTGTTAAATGTTTGTTAAGCATTCAGAATACACTTGCTTAGTCCCAGACACGGGACTAATATATTTTGGGGGGGGGTGTTTTAGGATAATACAGGATTTTTTTTCTTAGCACATCACACACAAACCCTGATTATCACACAACAGACTGAAAGAGTAAGTTTTACATAGGTTTCCCTCTGCCAATCCTGTCTGATAAAAAAATATCCATATGGAAGGAGAAATCCCAGTATAGGTAATTCTTAAGTTTCTCCTGAGATCTCCCTCCTTGTCCTTTGTTTCACTGGTGGCAGCATCTTTCAGACATGTTTCTTTTTCATTTGTCAAAATTATTTTTTTAAATCGTGAGGAATGATGTCACAGCACCTTCCCCCCACCCCTCCACCTAGTAACCAGTCTCTCTGTGCTTAAAAATTTCCAAAGAAGCAGACACAGTGTTTGAGAAGGGTTGGCTCAAGTATCTTTTTCCGCTCCCCAATTGGTGAACTTTTGGTTGGCTTCTGAAGGGTTCTCAGTGTTTCAAGGTCAGCAGTAATGACAACGATGATGATGATGATGGACTGGATGTGTCAAAGCCTAAGTAATAATGAGGGAGTGGAGAACAGTGTTTAATGTTCACTCATCTGACCTGAAAGGTCTGTCACTCTGTGGTGTTTGGTGGTGTTTGGGAGATCTCTAAAGAATTCACAAAAGGGCAGCAGCAAGAAGGCCAAAGATACAGCTGCTGATTCAGAGTTTTGGAAAGGGTAGTTATTGAAATCCAACACAAACAACACATGATTATAGCAATCAGCATCTGCCTACAAGGCTCACACAACAAAGAGCTATCAGGAGTTACTGGAAGGCAGGTGAAGCTCCTAGCAAAGTGGATGGGGGAAGGAATGAGAAAGTCACAGGTATCTTATAATCCGGTTGTAGGTTTTTTTTAATGTAAGAAATAATTTAGAATGTAGGGAAAAGGGGATATGAGGAAGCCTATATTAGGTGCATTTCCCACTCTTTCCAGACTTCTTGTTCTGTCTTTATGAAAGAAGAGAAGAATACATTTTTTTTAAATTTGATCCAGTTCAGAAAACCCTGTTTCTTCATGAACACATTCTAAACTTGTTTTATGTCCACCCCTTTTTTTTAAAGATACCTCAGGATAGCATCAAAAACTTGGCTTTTAATAACTACAGTTTAAGAATAAAATCAGATCTGAAGCCAGGATTTGATCTTGGCTAGTTCTTGCTATTTATAATGAAAGATGCCACTGTGGGAATTGCAATGCCTTATAATTCACATAGTGCTAACATAAAACCAAATAGTTAAGATTCTTTCCCCTTTTTGAAGTATGTATGGGAAATAGGTGAGCCTGGGACATATTCAGTTTGTTTAGGATAGCACCAGAGCTGTTATTTCTGAAATGAGTCTGACTGTAATGGAAATCAGTCCAACAGCACTTTAAAATATGAAGATGATTTTGAGAAGTTTCCAAAGAGCATGTTTATTAACACAGTTTAGCACTGCCTCATCTCAGGCTGAATTCATACAACATGCTGATTCAAAGCCAAAAATCATGGTGTATCAACATGATACGGGAAGCCATTCATTGTGGTTTCTAAATAGAATCAAGATCACATGAAGTATTAGTACGGCTTTATAAAACCCTAGTAAGACCACACCTGGAATACTGCAGCCAATTTTGGTAACCATTATCACAAAAAAGATGTTGAGAGTTTGGAAAAAATTCAGAGAACAGCAACTAAGATGGTCAAAGGCCTAGAGACTAAAACATACGAAGAATGGCTGTGGGACTTGGGTTTGGCTAGTCTAAAGAAAAGAAAAAAATAGGGAAAACATGATAGCAGTATTCCAGTATTTGAGGGGCTGCCACAAAGAAGCACATTATTCACCAAAGCACCAGAGGGAAGGACGAGAAACAATGGTTGGAAACTGATCAAAGAGAGAAGCAACCTGGAATTAAGGAGAAACTTCCTGACAGTGAGGAGAATTAACTGGTGAAACAGCTTGCCTCCAGAAATCATGAGCGCTCCATCACTGGAGGTTTTTAAGAAGAGACTAGACCAGAGGTCTTCAAACTCAGCCCTTTTATGACTCATGGACTTCAACTCCCAGAATTCCTCAGCCAGGAATTCTGGGAATTGAAGTCCATGAGTCATAAAAGGGCTGAGTTTGAAGACCCCTGGACTAGGCAGTCACTTGTCTGAGATGGTACAGGTTCTCCTGCTTGAGCAGGGGGCTGGACTAGAAGACCTCCAAGGTTCTATTCTATTCTATTCTATTCTATTCTATTCTATTCTATTCTATTCTATTCTATTCTATTCTATTCTATTCTATTCTATAGTTTGAATAAATAGGGTAAAGTGTGATTATACTATAAACCATGATTAAGGAATATGTATTTTACCCCAAACATAATTTCAGTCATTGAAATATCCAGAAAGGGATTTTTCCTTCTCTTCATTAGAAATCTAATATAAAATTTAATGAATTTCTCTCACATTTTTCTCCATTCTTTTTTTTATCCTATCTAACTGCTGACATTTACACTTAATAAAACTTTTAAAAAGCATGGGTAGTGTCCTAATCCTCATTCTTCTGTATTAATCATAATGTGCAATGATTTTTTGGACAAATAAATACTGCCAAGCCCCGAAGCTCTCACACTTCAAATTTCAGTTAACAACTTGGTCAAAGTCAAAATTGTCAGTCTAAATCTCTGACCCATCCATTTTCAGAGTGATTCATTTCATTTTTGGACACAAGTGACCTTTTTTCTTTTTCAGTCAGAAAATGAATGCTGATGTGCTTGTCAAAAGGCATTAGCACATTAGAATGAAGCATAAGTAAAAGAAATGGGGGGAAAACTGAATACAAGTCTTGCTCATCCAAATGAAGTGTGTTTGCTCAATTATTCCAGTTTCTGAGCTGGCATAATACATGGAATCATTAATGAACCAATTTCTGTGTTTGCACAACATGCTACGTTAAAATAGTCTTCATGCAAAAACAGCCATAAGTAAAATATTTCCACTTCTCAATAGTAAATAGTCTCCTGGCACCTCAGAATTCCCTGTCCAAATTCATAGAGACAACCTGGCAAACAAGAGCACAGAACTGAAATAGCTTTGGAAGAAAGGAAATCTATTTACAGCGTTTTCCCCAAAATAAGACCCAGCCTTATAAAAAATTTTTGCCTCCAAAAGAGGTATTAGGTCTTATTTTCAGGGGATGTCTTTTCCACCGTCTTGCCACGTGGTGGCAGCACCAACAACCCCATCTAGCAGGAGCCTACGTGGCTGCTGGCCCACTTCTGTGGTCGCTCGTGCATCGCCCCCAGCCTCTGTTTCACCAGCAGAGGCCTTTAACTCGGGGCTCCATTCTCAAAATGGAGGCCGGAGGTGATGCGCACAAGTGGCAGCAAGCGGCCACAGAAGAAGTGGGTGGACTGCTGGACCGGACTGTCGGTGCTGCCGCCATGAGGCGAGGCAGGTGTCGGGTCCTGGGAGGCTGGATGCAGCAGTCCTGAGGTAAACGGGTGTGGGGCAGGTGGGGCAGCTCCACACCCCACCCCTACCCTAGCTTGATTTTTATGCATGCGCCTCACCCCACCTCATGCAACCAGATGGTGGGATGGAGTGGGCGGGGGTCTTAACGAGGGCTTATTTTGGCAATAGGGCTTATATTAGGCACACATGTAAAAATCAAACTAGGGCTTATTTTTGGGATAGGTTTTATTTTCAGTGAAACACGGTAGTACAATTTTAGTAACAAGTTACAGTTTTAAAAGATAGCCATATGTTATCAGCCTTTTGTGGGCTAGGAATTTTGACATGTCATAGACAGAATAGCTGTCCCAGAGAGCACACCCAATCACTCATTTACCAGGAATCTTCTCTCACCAAAACTTAGCAGTTCTGTTTTGCAACATGCTAGTTCTCTGTTCATTTTAATTAAAGAAGAAATGAAAATCAAGTGGCTATGGAGAGAGCCAACCTAGTGTAGTGGTTAAGGCACCAGGCTAGTAACTGGGAGATTATGACTTCTAGTCCCATTTTAGGCACAACACCAGCTGGGTGACCTTGAGCCAGTCACTCCTGCTCAGCCCAAAGAAGTAGGCAAGAGCAAACCACTTCCAAACCACCTTCCAAGAAAACTGCAAGGACTAGGCCAGGCAATTGCCAGGAGTCCACACTGACTCAAAAACACAATAATGAAAATAAATAAAGATTGCCAGATGCCAAGAGAAGATTTATTGGTCATACTGATGTGCAGGAATGCTACAATACAAACTTCAGGTTTAATAATAGCACATTAAAAAGGAATCTTTTCTAATATGGAGTTATTTTACTATTGCTGACATCTCAGCCAATGAACACTCATCTTGATTTTTACAAACTGATACAACTCATACTGGTAATGTAATAATAATTTACTCAAGTTATTTTGGTTCATACAACACAATGAACTACAGACTAATTGCATAACATGCTAGATTAAAATGTGGTTGGTTATTTTGTGCTTGGAATATCATCAAACACTTCTATTTATGCAGAAATCTGAAAGATTTCAAGGGAACTTTTAATCTGATAGTTTAATTACAGCATTGCATTCCAATAAACTGTGGTTAGTTTAACCATGTTTTGCTAAGTAAAACATATGTTTGGTTTCATACATACTGAATCACAAGCCACTGGTTACAAGCCATAATGGCTGGTTTCACAGAGCATGCTATGCCAAATCACATTATTGTTTAATGCAATGTTTGAAAGCAGTCAGCAGCTCAACAAAGTTACATCTCAGGTCTAGACAGAATCGTAGCTTTCAAGGCCTATTTTTATTCATTTCAAACCAAAATCCAGCAAATGACATTCAGCAACATCACAGATTTGAAAATGGCCCTATAGTAGAAACATCCACAAGGGAAGTATTGTAGCTCTCGCAGGGGTATCAAACCGCCGGCCCGTGGGCCGATTACATTATGCGGAAGCCATGCCCACCCCAGCTACGGCCATGTGAAAAAGGTCATTATACGTCACGATACATCACGTGATGCAGCGAATTTGACATCCCTGCTCTAGAGCCTTTAAAAAATGCCCCATTAAGAAATCTTGTTAATTGAAAGCCTGAAGAAGACCACTACACACTGTGTACGCTAGAGCTTTACTACTGACATAGTTAACTGCTTAGCATTTCGGCTTCTGATGAAAAGATAATTTTAAAACCACTGACAAGTTTCTGCCAGCTATGACTGATTAAGATAAAAGAGCTGATGTGTAATAGGTGTGAAGATGAAACACTATTTCTAAGTATCGAAGAGCAGCCTGGCTATAAAAGTTTAATATATAAGGAAAACCCACGTAATGAAAGTTTCATATCAAGCTGCAGCAACGCTCCCCTTTAGCGGGCCAATCCAGTAGAAGAGAAATATAAAACGAGATAAAAGCACAGCTAAAGCAACAGAAGGAAAATATGCACAACTGAAACACAAGCAAAAATCCGATACTAGCATTACCCTTAAACCCAATTCAAAAGGCCACGTTGAAAAAGAGCATCTTTTGTCTCTTTGTCGAAACACGAAGAGAGCACGAACAATATTATTAAGAGGGTCATTAAGGTTAACCACTAGCCCAGGGGTAGGCAACCTCGGCTCTTTTATGACTCATGGACTTCAACTCCCAGAATTCCTGAGTCAGCATAGCTGACTCAGGAATTCTGGGAGTTGAAGTCCATGAGTCATAAAAGAGCCGAGGTTGCCTACCCCTGCACTAGCCAGACCTTCCCCACCCCTGACTGCTACATGCACACGACCCTCAATTTCCTTCCTCGACCACCCGTTCTGTAGTCCATTCTCTTTCAACTAATCATCTTTCTTTTCGCCTCCAATTGGACCAGAGAGGGTCACATGCTTGCGACGCACGCTTTCCCCCACCCCCACCCCCACCTCGTCGGACGCTTCTGGATCCAGGAGGCGACTCGTAAAGAAGCGCCCGGGAGGTGGGCGGGAGCCCAGAGAAGGGGCGGAGCGAATGCAAAAGAAACAAAGACGCTGCGTCTGCTTTCACCCGCGACGTCGTCGAGCGCGCCACGTCGGTCATTTAAAAAAAAAAAAAAAAAAGGAAGCCGCTGCGCGCGCAAGTCGAGAACCTGAAGGGAATCGGAAGCGTGCGCACGTACGGGCTTTCCTTCATCGGGGCGGTAACGAGCGCGTGCAGGCGCGCGCGCGCGCGGCGGCGGTGGTGGCGCTGCTGCTGCTGCTGGTGCTGCCGCTGCTATCCGCCTCCCTAAAAGCAAAGCTAGCGGCGCTAAGGGCGACCGGCCTCGGGCAGGGAAACCTCGCTTTTCCTCGGGAAGCCTCAAGTCAACAAATACCCAGACCCCCGCCCTCCCCAACTAGAAGGTAAATGCCACCCTTTCTCGGTGTTTTTTTTCCGGGGAAGCCGAGAGCGAGGAAAGAGGCAAGAAAGAAGGGCTCTCCTAGTTCAGCCTTTTTTTTTTTTTTAAAAGGCGAGCCAGGCTTGCAGCTCTGGAAGAGGGAAGAAAAGGGGAAGCGAACGCGGCGGGACCGCTTTGGGGTTGGGCGTTTGCTTTTCCATTTTGTGGCATTGCAGTTGGGAACGGAAAAATAAAAATAAATACCCCTCCCTCCCTCTCTCCCTCCGGTGGTGGACCTGGAAGAAGCCCGCAGGCAAACGAAAGTACTTTGTTGGTGTAACTAATCCATTCGAGGGGACGTTGGGGTATCGTTTCCCTCTTTCCCTCCCAATCCATTCTTACCCTGTAATGGCGGCGGAACTTTTACGTGGTTCGGATGCCTTTTTTCCCCCTCCTCCTGGATACGGATGGCTTTCGCCTTGGTTTCTTTTTGGGGGTGGGGTGGGGGGGCGGAAAGAGAAGGGAAAGCCTTTTGTGTACCTTTCGCGGCAAGCCGCTGCTCGTTCGAGGGGCTGCGAGAGTGTGTGTGTGTGTGTGTGTGTCCGTAAGGGCAACGCCACTGGCGATCCCTTGGCTTAAAAGAGAATTTTTCTCGTAAAAGGCTGGGAGACGTGGGTGTTTTTATTGATCGGAGGTAAGAAATAGTGGGAGTAGTCGTGCATTATTAGGCAAAAGACGAGTTGCCGTGCGGGGAGAAATGTCGCTTTTTAAGTATCGCTTTGGAGGAAGGAGCAAACGATCTGCAAAAAAAGCTTTGACTTGGGTTATAGAGAACTAGTCCAGCATAAAAGTGGGGTGGGTGGGTTTGGATTTCTAGCAGACCTCCCACGTCAAATCTCGTTTCCACTTTTAGTGTGTTAGGACGTTGTAGCAAATTAGCATCAGTTCCCTTCCTTTTCCTTAAGGGTGGACAACGATACCGTGTTACTATTTTCTGTCCTTAACCTAAGGGAGATAATATTAACCCCCTGCGAGAATCTGAGGTGACGATGGGTAAATTCTTTATGGAAGTGTCAACAGATCGTATATTTGTTGCTCTCCCGATTCCTTTCTGGATCCCCTTGAAAAAGGCTCGCCTTTCTGAACTGTCTTGCTGTATTTTCCGTATTAAGCTGGATTGATTTAAAGGCCTTGTTAGAATATAGAGCATGGTTGTGCGATATATTTATAGAAGGAATTGTTCATTTTTTTTTAATTAATATAGCCGCCTAGGTTCAAATAGCTCTAATCTGCCAAAAAACATTTCTGACTTGTTCATTTTATATTGTCCAATTCTTGGAGATCAAATTTGGATAAATACAGTGCTTGAATTGGAATTCCTTGGTTGTGTTACTCTTATTTAAACAAAAAGTAGATCTCTGTTAATCTCAGTACAGATTCCTAGGGAAAGGCACTATTTGCATTCTTTCCTTTTTTTGTTCTCTAATAGATATCTATCTATATAATGCCCTCTCTTATTTTATGACTACTAATTATACACTAAAGAATGTTGTCGTCAAGGGATGCTGGACCTTTTTTTTTGGAAGACCAATAAAACATTGTATAAGATTATACCTCTACTTGTGAAATTTAAAAAGAAAAAGGGTAGCAAGACAAGGTTTTTCTTTGCAGAAATCATGTTAATATCTGCTCAGTAAATGCTCCACTAATTTTGGTAGAAAAAGTTAAGATAATCAACCTTTAATTTCCTAAATCCTTCTAGGTTCTACATCAGTGTTAAATATGCCACTTTTTGGTAGAGATTTTGGGCATATATTTTTATTAGGGCTTTTTTCCCCTAATTAGAATTCTCAGGTCAATGCCATCTAGGTCAAGTATTTATTTTGTTTTCCCCACTCAGTTTCTTACTGTTATTTGTTTCAGCTATTCAGGCTTCCTTGAAGGTAGCATTTCAAGCATGGATATCTGCCATTTATCTTCAGCAGTGAAGACAGATACAAATCATTCCTGCATTTTCTCTGCAGTCTCCTTATCCTTCTTCAATAATATTTGAATTCCCTGGTTTTCCAGAGGTTCAGCTGTCTTTCTGGCCAGTTTCCTAATTCTGACATACAGTATTTAAAGGGCTATTAATATATGCCTCAATATTTTTTTAGCTCTTTTACTTTTTTCTTACGTTCTTTTGTGCCATGAAGTAACATTTTCTTTCATTTATTTTGTGCCATTTCTAGTTGGAATACCCCCTTCATACTCCTCATTATAGATCCTGCAAAACACAGACTTCATCATTATGACTTGTTTCTTGTATGTGCTGAGACATGTTAGCTAATGTTACACAGATGCTTAATGTTGATCTACAGTAAGTTGAGAACACAAAAATGCTAGATAAGCAAAAGATAGGGAAGGCTAGATCAGGGACTCTCTTGCCATTTAGAAATAAAGAAGGGATCTATTAGATGAGGTTCTAATGTTTCACTGAAGAAAAATATGGAAATCTGAGGTTTGGTATATTGACTACAATCTTGTTTTGTCAATTTTTGTCTGTTTAGGAAAGCAGGGTATAATAGATTTGATTGAGCATATAGGAGACATGGTACTACTAACTGATATCTTGGTATATATAAATGTTTTGCAGTTATATATGTAACCATGGAATATTTAATGCTACTGTGGTTTTTCTTTCAGAAATTACTGTTTGGAACTTAAGAGAATGACAGCGTTTATCTACTTTTCATGTACTAGAGATTTGTAGTGTAATTTATTTTGTGTGATTGTGGTTTAGCTCAGCCAGTAAATGACAGACACCGCAACCATCATAAATAAAAGACAGTTTTGATCATGTGACCCTGGGGATGCTGCAACAGTCATGTGAAACAGTCATAAGTCACATTTTTAGTGACTTATGCTGTTGTAAACTTTGGTCACTAAATGAACTGTCTTAAGTTGAGGACTACTTGTCTGGAGGTAACATTTTCTTTCATTTGTTTTGAAAGAAAATACCATCCCTATCACCACTATTTTTTTTCTAGTTCATTCCAAGTGGGTTTATAACCCATTAATATTGATCTGGTTCAGTGATAATGCTAAAACAAAATGTTGGTGGTTGTGGAAAAAAAAACAGTATTTTTTTCAGATCACTAAGAATGGGTTTGTATCGCGTGCACAAACACAAATCTCAGCAATCTTGCAATTTTCTACCTCTGGAATAATTCTCCATATTTCCAAGTATTTAATAGCATTCTGGAAAACTACATTTCTACTTACAGTCATTTTGGGTTTAGCTACAGTTCAGTTTGTAAGATGTGACATTAGTAACTTATATTGTGCCTCAGAATTATTGCACTTATAGGATAAAGGTAAAGGTTCCCCCGCACATGCGTGCTAGTCGTTTCCAACTCTAGGGGCCGGTGCTCATCTCCGTTTCTTATAGGATAGATTCATTTAAATGTAATATCCTATTTAAAATTCATATTTCATAAGGAATCATGCATATTAGAAAAATTATTAGAAAATTTTGTCATTATAAAATAGGCTTGTTATAAAAGAATCCATATACGTTCAACACTTTAGAACTTTTAGCTGCAATTATTTTATATTGAAAATGATCCTCTTAGAAATAAGAAACAGACTGTTATATTCTCAAGCTCTAACCCTGGGGTATATTTCAGGCTTTTCTTGAGGTTCTCCTCAAATGTTTTGAGCTTTTATCTTGCTTAAAGACATGAAAGAAGCAAATTTCATTGCTATTACTTGAATCCAGGATGATGAGATACTTTATTCAACATTTAGGTTCATTATGTGCAAAGTGCCAAGGCAGCTTCTCTCAACATGGTAACTTTCAGCTGTTTTAGGACTATGATTTAATTCAGTTTGGGAATTTGGGTAGTTATTTTCTGAATGCATCTTGAGAATATCTGATTGAGGAAGACAGATTCTTGTTGCTTTAGATGCAAATCAGTATATTATTTTATGTGGAAGAGTAAGAAAATATTCAGTAAGAACGTGTTATAGGTATTGCAATTTTCTTCCCAAAACTTGTTTTCTGTAAAATCCATTCTTTATAAATTAAAAAAGTCTTGCCGTTCAGAAGTTCATTTTTATGGTAGGACAAAGAAGTTAATATGCTTTTTCTATCATGGTGTTATTCTCTGTGTGATTTACTAGGATCTTCCAGTTTTCCCCACATGTTTAAAACTAGTAGAATCCAGAGGAAATTTATTTTCAATTATTTCAGTAGAGATAAATAATATTTGCCACACTTGGCATTCTTGTACAAATTTGTATTATAGTCTGATGTTGGGGGGAATGTTGAAATCTTATAAGATTAGAATGAGAATTTGGTAATTTTAAATGTTCTATGGCAGGGGTATCAAACTGCCGGCCTGCAGGCCGGATGCGTCATGCCAAAACCACGCCCATCCCATTGCTGGTAATGGGAAAAAAAGTTACGATGCAACACGTCACGTGACGTTACGAGTTTGACACCTCTGTTCTATGGGGATGGAGGGACAAGAGTATTTTGTTATCCAACATTGCCTATTGCTGGCAACCTATGATCTAAAATTCTGAAGTCTCTAGATTTGTATTGAGTCATTTTTAGATTGTAATTATTTACCATGTGTCCCCATCACGAAGATGTCAAGACTGAGTGATTGATGGATAGAAACCTGAAAATATGGTTACATTAACACAAAGTGTTACTTGATTATTTGAGGCTGGTTTTGTGGATGTCAGTTTTTAAGTTCTTGTGATGTTGATGGTGCTTAAGCATGTAAGCTTGTTTTTCCTCTTCAGTGTGCCAATTCTGATTACATCGCTAATGAGTTGTGAACCTGTATCTCATTACACTTTTGGGTTTGGTCACTGAATAGGCTTAGCCAGGGGTAGGCAACCTTGGCTCTTTTATGACTCGTGGACTTCAACTCCCAGAATTCCTGAGCCAGCTGCTGGCTCAGGAATTCTGGGAGTTGATGTCCACGAGTCATAAAAGAGCCAAGGTTGCCTACCTCTGGGCTTGGCTGTTAATGCCTATACACAAAAAGGCAGTATGTGTCTTCAGTTTTGCTGAATAGCATTACGGTTGTAAACTCAAGGCAAAATGACAGCATGTAGCCATGGCAACATTTGTGTGTAGGTTTTTAAATGTGGAAGCATGCAGGTACTCTTGATTATTGCTCATCATTTTTATCTCTCAACGAGGAAATTTGCATTTAAAGCAACTTAAACTTTGAGAAAGAATTGAGGTATTATGTTCTTATATCAAAGATGCAGCAAAATCAGGCAGAAATTGGATTTGGATTGTATAAAAAGGATTTCTTTATATTGAACGGAGTTCTAAAGGAAGATACCGTATTTCTGTAGCATGAAATATAGTACAAGAATAGAGTTGCCTTGATGCGTTTAATTTATTTCATGAATGCATTCTGGTACATAAAGTATTACTGTTATTAATGTTCTGAGCTATTCAAGATTAAGTGATATGGGGAGAGAAGCAAAAATAGCTCTGCATAACTTATTTAGATATATTGAGCACAAAAGAAAAATTGAAGTACTACTTCCACAAAATTAAGTAACCAATCATTATATAAATAGCAATCACATGACTTAAATTTAATGGTTTGGGACCAGCAGCATGACCTAAATTGTATAGTTTTCTTCAAATGGATCACTTTAATAAATGCAGTGCAACTATATATACATGTGAGACTGTGAACTCTTGCTAATGCAAATTATATTGCTTTGGAAATAATGGTCACAATAAACTATTAATAACCATAGCCAGAACTGATGTTGTCAGTTGCATACAGTCACATGACTTTTCACTTTATATTCATAGCATTAACAATGGAATGTCTTGTCCCAATTGTGCTAAGTAAATGGGGACTACCTGTAGTATGCTTGGTCACTGGTAAAGCTACAGTAATGTTAAGCTAACTAGTTACCAAAAATCTCAAAATTAAACTACTTGTATACCTATCACTGGACACCTTTGGATTGATTAGCCAGTTGTTTTTGACCATTTGCTGATTCTTATCCCTCCTCAAAACTCATGGTAGCCTGTTGGTCACATTTCCTCATGGTTTTCAAGTAATCTGCATAAAGAGAATGCAAAATTTGGGTTTAAACTCTACATTAAAAAAAAACTTAAGATCATGGCATCTGGTCACTCCCTGGCAAATAGAAGGGGAAGAAATGGAAATAGTGACTTATTTTATTTTTTGAACTCTAAGATCACTGTAGGTGATGACTGCAGCCATGAAATTACAGATAGTACTCAATTACAACAATTCATTTAGTGACCAAGCAGCGCGGTGGCCTAGAGGTAGAGCTCTCGCCTCACAATCAGTTGTGAGTTTGATCCTAGGTAATAGCTGATATTTCTATCTTTGGGCACAATGAGTAATTATTTGCTGCAAACTCTGATAGGTGTCAGGAAGGGCATCCAGCCAGTAAACGCTTGAGCTCCATTCTGTCACCCTGACTCCACAAGGGATTAAGGTAAAGGTAAAGGTTCCCCCGCACATGCGTGCTAGTCGTTTCCGACTCTAGGGGCCGGTGCTCATCTCCGTTTCATAGCCAAAGAGCCAGCGCTTGTCCGAGGACGTCTCCGTGGTCATGTGGCCAGCATGACTAGACGCCAAAGGCGCACGGAACACTGTTACCTTCCCACCGTAGTGGTCCCTATTTTTCTACTTGCATTTTTACGTGCTTTCGAACTGCTAGGTGGGCAGAAGCTGGGACGAGTAACAGGCGCTCACTCTGCTACGCGGCACTCGGGATTCGACCCGCCAAACTGCCGACCTTCCAATCAACAAGTTCAGCGTCCTAACCCACTGAGCCACCGCGTCCCTTCTCCACAAGGGATTACAGGGTCGTTAATAGAAAAAAAAGTGACCGAAGTTACAATGGTACTGTGAAAAAAGTCTTATGCCTGTTTTCACACTTACAAACGCTGCAGCATCCCCATAATCATGTGATCAAGACTCAGATGCTTGGCAACTGACTCATATTTATGATGGTTGCAGTAACTCAGGGTCATGTGATCATCTTTTGCAAGCAAAGGCAATGGAAAAGTCTGATTCACTTAACTGTGTTACTAACTTAACTGCAGTGATTGACTTAACAACTGCGGCAAGAAAGGTTGTAAAATGGGGCAATATTCACTTAACAACTATCTCGCTTAGCAACAGAACTTTTGGGCTCAATAGTGATCGTACGTTGAGGACTACCTGTAAAAGATAGCAAACCTAGGCAGCATATTAAAAAGCAGAGACGCCATTTTGCTGACAAAGGTCCGTATAGTAAGAGCTATAGCTGTGAGAGTTGGACCATAAGGAAGGCTGAGTGCCAAAGAAATGATGCTTTCCAATTGTGGTGCTGGAGAAGACTCTTGAGAGAGGGGATGAAATCAGTCAATCTTGAAGGAAATCAACCCTGACTGGTTTTTGCAAGAACAAATATTGAAGCTGGAGTTCAAAATACTTTGGCCACCAAATGAGAAGAGAGGATTCCTTGGAAAAGACCCTGATACTGGGGAAGATTGAAGGCAAAAGGAGAAGGGAACGGCTGAGGATGAGCTGATTATATAGTGTCAATGAACATGTATTTAAGCAAACTCCGGGAGATAGTGGAGGACGGGGGAATCTGGCATGCTATGGTCCATGGGGTTGTGAAGAGTTGTTCATGACTTAGCGACTGAAAACAACATTAACAAGAAGGTGTAACACTAGGCAACACTGAATATGAAAAACATCCTTGCTGTTTTCTGACTGCAAGGAAAGTTTAGAGTAGACACGTCAAAGACAAGGCCTGGGGGCCGGATCCAGCCTGCGAAGTTGTTTCATGTGGCCCGCGAAGCCATCCTGGAAACAGTGAGGGAACGGCCCTCGCTGCCTTGGTCTCGGCCCCGGCTGGCTGGGAGCCAATGTACAATTTTGTGGTGGCCATCTATACTGAAATACATTCAGTCTTAGCTCCACAAGGCCATTTGGAAACAGCGAGGGACTGGCCTCTGCCACGTGGGCACTGACCTCTTTGTAAGGAATTAAATGCACTATCGGCTGGAAGTGGTCAGCGCATGGCCCTGTTTACTTAGGGCAGGCTAGGAGCTGGGCAGCGTTGCGCTTCTCTTCAGATTCATGCCACCCGGCTCAGCCTCTCGGCACTGGGAGAAGAGCACCCCGCTGCCTGCCAAAACTGGGCAGGCTGGGCAGCATTGCGCAGGTAACATTGACTCTCACGCTGCTCATGGCATCCCCTCCCCCAGAGTCCACCAAGCCGCATATGTGAAGTAGGCAAGGGCCATGTGCTTGCCACTTCCAGCCGATGGTGCATTTCTTCATTCCTCACGAAGGATGACACTTCCCCAGCTGTGTTTCTTGCCTGTTTTTCTTCCTCCCTCATCTCAAATATTTTCCCACCACTCTGTTGAAGGAAGGAAGAAGGGAGGAAGGAAGGAAGGAAGGAAGGAAGGAAGGAAGGAAGGAAGGAAGGAAGAAAGGGGTCTGAGGGAAGTCCTGCCTTAGTTCTGCCCTGCTGCCCTTTCACCATCCCCTTGCCCCCTCCTCCTGGCCCATCCTGGGGCGTCTCCAATCCTATTGCTAAGGGAAGCTTCGGATATAAAGCCAGGTCTCCTCACATGGAGAGGGAGTGGGCCTCCCTCTTGACTTTGCCCTCGTCCCCATCATGAGCAACCTGGCTAAGGAGAGCAAGTACAGCAGCAGCAGCCTTGAGGAGGAGGTAAGTGCAGCTGGGCACCCCCTTGGGAAAGTGGGGCTGGGCTTAGTGCCGCTGGGCTGGGTATTTGACCTCAGCACCACCCTCCAGCCCCCCCCCCCCCGCATGGCCTGGTCCTCCAGTGGACAATGCCTTGGCACTTGCCCCGGTCCCATCTCCTTCTGCCAGAGACCCTCAGATCTGTCCCACTCCTGCCCAGGCCCCCATAGGCACCCTTGACGCGAACGATGTAGAGCTGGCCACGCCCACCCAGCAGGCCATATGCACTCCAGCTACGCCCACCCAGTAGGCCACGCCCACCCGGGCCACATCCACCCGGCCCCCCAAGGGCAACTGCAATGCTGATGCGGCCCTCAATGAAATTGAGTTTGACACCCCTGGTTTAGAGGGAAGGGGCAAGAAGAGATTTACTATTCTTGTGCTAATAGAAAAGGTTTTGAATTGCCACAATCATGTCTTAAAGTTTAATATCTCAGTATAATTCTGAATATAAGATAAACTCTGAATCATTATGATGCCTATAATTGAGTTATCTAAAATATTATAATCCATTTGGCTTCATACTTTTATCAGATATATATTATGAGAAAATAGAATTCATATTTTAGTTTTGCAGTTTCTGATTTCATGTTAACCGTTAAATCAGACTTAGAAATGGAGTACTAGAAGGCTTTTACAAAAGCGTTCTGTCTGTATATAAATCAGTGGCCCAGACTCTGTTCTTAAAGAATGACCGCTTTCAGTTGCAGTCTAGCTGGACAAATCGTGGA
The DNA here is from genome assembly GCF_947247035.1 of Vipera ursinii. NCBI lineage: Eukaryota > Metazoa > Chordata > Lepidosauria > Squamata > Viperidae > Vipera > Vipera ursinii. Next base: position 126,836,588 of record NC_139512.1, read on the forward strand.
ATGCCAGCTGCATGGCAAGTAAAAGGAGAAAAATTGTATCTGCTTGCTTGATTAGAGTCAATAATAATAAAAGTAGAATTTTAGAAAAGTTCTGAGCAAATCTGAGGAAGGAATCAAATTTGAAAGCTATTAAATATTTTATATCTATATATCTTCTATGATATTAATTTAAAACTGTATCGTGGTTATTTCATTATTTAAACAAACATAGAAGCCACACTGTTCCAGACAAATGTAGCTAACCTATACTCTAAAAAATAAAATAAAAATAAAAGGGGGGGAGGAATTATGTTTGGGAAAAACCATCCACAACAAATCTACACTACTGCAAGGACTGGGAAAGCAGTCAGGTTTGACAAGGATTTTTGGAATGTAAAGTAAAATAGGAATGGTATGGATCTCTAAAGAAATGCTATTCTAGTAGACAGGCATCACAATTTTCTCTGTTGTGGTGCCTGACCATGCTGTATAGGCAAAAACAATATATTGATTATCCACTCTGAGCTTTACATGGCAATTCCTAAAAATCTAAGGTATCTCAGGGAGATTTCTATTAATTGAAGAAAATATTCAAATCTGAATAAATAGTAATAGCACTTAGACTTATATACCGCTTCATAGTGCTTTACAGCCCTCTCTAAGCGATTTACAGAGTCAGCCTATTGCCCCCCAACAATCTGAGTCCTCATTTTACCGACCTCGGAAGGACGGAAGGCTGAATCAACCTTGAGCCGGTCAGAATCGAACTCCTGGAGTGAGCAGTGAATTAGTCTGAAATACTGCATTCTAACTACTGTGCCACCACGGCTCTAAATGTGGAGACAATTCTAAGAATTTCAAAAGTATTTTGCTATTCCTGGGTATCAGATAGGCCTGAGAAGACTTGATAGTCTTGCAGTCTGAAAGAGAACACTTGACCTGTCTGTATATAATACTGTATGGCTAATTTTGGTGTTAAGATTTCTTTCAATTAACGAGCCTCACAGAAGATAAATACATTGTACGAGTAGTTGAGTCTAGAATGATGGGCTTAAGTCATGCCAGTCATTGCGTGGGTCGCCATGTGACCATACCTGACTTTACAATTTTTGTTGTGGCTGTTGTTAGGTGAACCTGGCAATCGTTAAGCAGATTCATTGTCCTCTGGGTATTACTATTTTTTTTGCCAGAAACTGGAAATAAAGGCCAGTTTCTGGCAAAATGCATCATAAATTGCAGTTACATGACAAACAGCTGTAAATGTGGGCTGGTTGCCAAGCATCCAAAATGTTATTGGAACTTCAAATCTGGGTCATCTCTAGCCCTGAGAAATCTGACATAACTTTAGTTTAGTGACTGGCCATATGTTGAGAACTACCTTTACATAGACGAGAGCATCAAACCTCTAGTATAACCCCTCTTCTGTTCCTCTTGTAATACACATTATGTTAATATTTGGTTGGCAGAAACTTTCCAGCCTTTTGGGCACAATTCATTGATGAATTTCCATGATAGATAATGTAGTGAAAATATTTTCACATCTTCCCAGCAATCTCCTCTATGCCTTCAAAATCTGTTTTAGGAGAGTTCTCCAAACTTTAGGTACCAAATGTTCAGTGTAATATGAGCAAGCTTCAACCTTTTATTTTTATTCTTTTCTGTTTCATCGTATTTGTTTCTAATGCCAATGAAATTACGAAGTTAGCATTTTAACACAAATTAAAATTGCACGTTTCTTAACATCGACCTGTTTACACACTATAATTGAAGCCAAACTTGTGTCTTTTCAAGTGAAATTATAAGTTTGCTATTTGAAAAGGGAAACAGAATTTTGCACAAACTTATTCAAAATTGTACTAGAATTATAGGAAAGCCTAACAATTATTCATCATATTGTGTTCTAAATTGATTCAATGGTGTATCCAGATGAAATTGTGGTTAAAGCGTCAATGCTTATTTTGTTCTTCTCAAAGGTTGTGACATATTTGAAATTTTGTCTAAATTGCATCATAGAATTCTGTCATTCTGATGATTAAATACTTGATCTATTTTTTGGCTTCTAGCTCATCATTCTGCTCGGCTCATACCTGACAACTATATTAAAAATGGCTGCTAGTAAGGCAAAAAGTCAAAGCTCTCTTGCCCTTCACAAAGTAATCATGGTTGGTAGTGGAGGCGTTGGCAAATCAGCACTTACACTTCAGTTTATGTATGATGAGGTAAGATATTGGTTGTTTTTCTATTTATAGGTATTAAAATGATGTGCTATAGGGTCTGTACTAAACTGCTTTTACTGTGCATTGTGGGACATCAATGCAAGATCATAAATTTGTAGAGCCTTTTTCAAAAAGAAATAATTTTATTTTGTTTTTTCCTGTTGGTAGTTTAAATTAGATCTCATGGTTTTAAATATAAGAAGCCTTCTAGAATAGTCAGTAAAATAACATCTCTTTATAACTTTTTATCCACAAAACTAATTTTTTTTCCTTTCAAAACCAATATACCACTTCATGCATTTATTTTTTTCTTTAAACGTCTCCCTTCTCTTAAGAATGTAATCATATATAAGAAAGTGGCAGAAATTCTTAAAAGAGCCATTTCCCATCTACATCGGTTATCCCTGCAGCCTTACTATTTTCAGCATTATAACAGCACATTTTACTCCATTTTCACCAACATTTACAGCATTCATTTCAATTCTAGCCTCAGATAAGTTGTAATTAGGTATGTTGTAAAGAGAGAAGCAACCTGGAATTAAGGAGAAACTTTCTAACAGTGAGGACAATTAACCAGTGGAACAGCTTTGCCTTCAGAAATCATGGGCATCACTGGAGGTGATCTTAACCATTCCTTGCTCTCTGGCTACATACTGTATTTTCAAACTTTTGTTCCTGTCAACATACATGCTGTTTCTCTTGTTCTCTTTTGCAGCAGTCATTCTTTGCTGGGCATTTTTCTCATCCATGTTTTTTTCCATTTAATGCTTCCACTGTGAATTGTTTTTCATACTTCTCACTACTATTTCGTAATTGCATACACCTAGAGTAATTCCTTATATTCTGTCCAGGGAGGTTTTCTTTCATTCTCTTTCCTTACATTCATTGTATTAGGAGATTAATTGATCTTCTACAATTTTTTCCACATAAAGCACTTTATTTCCCCCCCTCTCCCTATGTTCTACTTTGTCTCTTATTATTTTTACTTTTCTGGGGATTTTTATGCCCATTTTTTTGAAGATCTATTGTTGACACTGCCAGAAACGATGGCCTGCCTTAAACTGAGGACCTCTTATCCCCTTTATTTACTGATATCAAAGTGGTCATACTTAATTCTTTCACTTTCTGTGTGTTCGTGTGAATTGACTTAAACTATATATTTGAAGCCTTTTTCTAAGCATATATTTACCAAAGGATCACCTTTATCATTGTTCATGGGTTTTAGAAAATTCATTTAAAATAGTGTACAATTTTTGCAGTTCTTCCTGAGTCTTTTGTTATCAACATTTACCTGAGTGATAACTACCAGATTATAACACAATTATCACCAGCCTGCAATTGTACGCATCCGCAACAGTGTAGATGCTTTCAGCGTATGTGTTTTTATATGAATATCAAAATCATACATTTTACTTATTTTATAATTCCATCTATACTTTCATTTATATCTTTTCATCATCTCCATTCCATCAGTTCAACTATGCATTCGTTCAAATTTATTACATCTTTCCCTTTTATCCTAGTTCCACAACACAGAACATAGTTGTTTGATTCATTGCATTAATTCATGCACTTAAATACCATTTATTCCTCTTACAGTCAAGTTGTCTTCTACATGCCATGGTTATCAATAGATGGGGTGCATAAATCTGTCATCCAATGTGGCTTTGATGACTTGAGGCTCTCACATAAGACTTTTCAGAAAGACAGGAAATGTTATTGGCTGTCTATGCTGCATGCAGTATTCCCTGCTAATAGTAAAGATGCCTACTGATCCAGATCAGTTTTTGACACATTTTGACTAGTATGCCACAAGCACAATGAAACCCAGTTTTTCCCTAAACATTTTCCTGTTGTATGGTAGGATTTGTAATATAAAGGCTACCTTGCAATTTCCAGTATCCCACCACGTGTTGAGTATATACAAATGCTTATTAATAGTAATGCTAAGTTTTTACCCCATTTTATAGATCATGCTAATGTAGCAGAAGCATAACATGTGACTTGCTTGCAATCTTACCTCTCAAAAAAGAATTACATAATGCTTAGGATTTCAAAGGTAGGCTTAGAATTGCTTGAACAAATTCTGATGGCAATTTAATAGAGTCATCATGAAGTCATCTGGAAAATGAAGCTTCATTTCAGAATTGTTATTTGCCTTTACTCACAATAAACAGAAGCAGAATTAATACAATATTTACAAGGGAATTTTTTTAAAAAAAATAGAGCACATTGTTTTAGACTGTCATATTTTGATCCCTAGATTATTAGTTGAAGCAGATCTTTAACACACAAGTGAAGGAAATATTTTGATTTTGGTGCTATACACCCCAGAACTGCAAATTGGCATTATTGTTAACTAGATAATTTTCCATAACTTAATTTGCCATCCAAAGGATGCAAGAATCCTGTATCTAACTATTGTTTTATGCTGTCTAGTTTGTTGAAGACTATGAACCAACCAAGGCTGATAGTTACAGAAAAAAAGTTGTTCTAGATGGGGAAGAAGTCCAAATAGATATTCTGGATACAGCTGGGCAGGAAGATTATGCAGCTATTCGAGACAACTACTTCCGGAGTGGAGAAGGTTTTCTCTTAGTTTTCTCCATAACTGAGCACGAATCCTTTACAGCCACAGCAGAATTTAGGTAAATATGATCTCTAGATGTTTTCATCGGGCTTTGATTTTTGATTGAATCTACAGTGTGGTCCAAAAGAAAGATGTCATCTTTCCTTTTTTCCCCCCAGAACACATTATTTTGAGCTGCTGCTAAACTGAACAGGAAAATGCTTAGCATATTTGAAGACGCAAAGGCTACCAATTAAATGTGGCTGTGGGGTTTGCATTTTGGTAGAGCTAATAGTTTTTACTATTTAATTCTCCCTCTGTTGATATGAACATTTGCAATAGCTGTAACTGTACAAAACACAAATTCGTTTTATATCAGTATATTAGTTTGTGAGAGCCAGTGTGGAATAGTGGTTAAGGTGCTGGACTGGGAGACCTGAGTTTTGACCTTCCTTAGGGATGGGCCATTTTGTCTCTCAGCTTTACACTGAGAAGTTAAAAGCCTCTACAGTGGGCTTACATGATAAATTAAGGTCTGTAATCTTGGCCTTCATGCTGATGTTTATTGATTTGGCATAACGGTAATAATAATAGCTGATTATGCTAATACAGTGTTATGCTTTGCTAATAGTTAGCATGGTGGTGACTATAATGTGTACACTTCCTACTTAATCTTATGTAAAGTCTATTTAAATGTACATATGTATATGTGTATACATAGGTAAAGGTTCCCTCGCACATGTGTGCTAGTCGTTTCCGACTATAGGGGCCGGTGCTCGTCTCCGTTTCAAAGCCGAAGAGCCAGCGCTTGTCCGAGGACGTCTCCGTGGTCATGTGGCCGGCATGACTAGACACCAAACAGCACGGAATGCTGTTACCTTCCCACCGTAGTGGTCCCTATTTTTCTACTTGCATTTTTACGTGCTTTCGAACTTCTAGGTTGGCAGAAGCTGGGACAAGTAACAGGCACTCTCTCTGTTACGCAGCACTCGGGATTCGACCCGCCAAACTGCTGACCTAACCCACTGAGCCACCACGTCCCTTATGTGTATACATATATACACACATATACATATACATGTATATATGTTTAGATTGATTAGATAGATAGGTAGGTAGGTAGAATAATAGATACAATAGATTGCATCAGTTACTTGCAGTAAATATTATACTTTGAATGGAAACCGGAAAAAAGAGGCACATTATCTGGTAGTGGGGATCTGCAACCTGCTCTTCTGCTTAACCAGTAAATGTAATATGCAGTAATAGCATTGCAGTTCCTTTGGCATACCACACTTATTGTGTCTGACATGCATGCATTTTTCACCCTAGCAGGAAATAATGATTAAGGCCATATCTACTGTTTTGCTTTTAATATGCTATACTAGAGAACAGATCCTCCGTGTAAAAGCTGAAGAGGATAAAATCCCATTACTCGTAGTGGGGAACAAATCAGACTTGGAGGACCGTCGACAAGTGCCTGTAGAAGCTGCTCGAAGTAAAGCAGAAGAGTGGGGAGTACAGTATGTAGAGACATCAGCAAAAACAAGAGCAAATGTAGACAAGGTAAAGTAAGAGTTTGTTTTCAGCAATATTTCATAGATGAGGCTGTCGGATCACTATTGACATTTGTTTTAATTACACTTACATATAACTGTAAGGCAAAATAAGTTGGCACTTTGTGAGTTCTCCACGAAGGATCACTATAATAGTTATCAACCACTTCAATGTAATGAAAGAATTTGAGCAAATGGTGACCTAATAAAAACTGCCTTTTGTAAATGGATATCTTGGCTGCCAAATTTTCTCTTCAATTATTCCCCAAACTGCAAATTATACATGTTAGCACAATACTGGTAACCCTCGACTTATGACTATAATTGAGCTCAGAATTATGGTAGTAAATCATCCCAGTAGTACGTCAAGATATCATGTGACCAGACCACTTTATGACAACAGTGAAGCAAACATGGCAAAAGTTCCCAATGGGCACTTTGTTGCTGGAAAGTGGAAATAAATGCTAGGAACCACAAAAAATGTAACAAATCCTGGTCACCTGACTGTGGGTTGCTGCTGCAAGTGGGCATAAAGGAATATTGGTTGCTAAAGCTAGCCTTAGCTCCATCAGTGCTAGCAGAGCTATGCCTGTCGGTAGAGAGAAAAATAAATCCTCATGGTTTTCTTTGTTTCGCTAAAGCTAGCCTTTGCCAGCCTAATTCATGTGGAACTAAGTCTAGCTATGGAATTGGGTATGTGTAGTTTAATGAAGAGAAGGGTGAGGGGTGACATGATAGCAGTGATCCAATATCTCAGGGGCTGCCACAAAGAAGAGGGAGTCAAGCTATTCTCCAAAGCACCTGAAAGCAGGAAGAGAAGCAACGGAAGGAAACTAACCAAAGAGAAAAGCAACCTAGAACTAAGGAGAAACTTCCTGACAGTTAGAACAACTAACCAGTGCCTGAGCAGGGGATTGGACTAGATGACCTCCAAGTTCCGTTCCAACAACAACAACAACTTCTTCTTCTTCTTCTTCTTCTTCTTCTTCTTCTTCTTCTTCTTCTTCTTCTTCTTCTTCTTCTTCTTCTTCTTCTTCTTCTTATTATTATTATTATTATTATTATTATTATTATTATTATTATCACCATCACCATCATCATCATCATCATCATCATCATCATCATTGTGAGGAAAAGAAAACCGAGAGCTTCTCCAGCATTATTTTTTATTCAGGAAAAAAAAATCCTCTCGTGGGATTGTGCCATGTGGCCCAGCAACGAAGTGCCTTTTCTGTTGGATTGCCTATTGCCCACTTAATTTGAGAATCCTATAAGCATGCTTAGCTCTGAGAAATTATTGAACTGGGCAGATTCAACTTGTCTTGAATAAATCTTTTATATTTAACATTAGCATGTACATGTGCAGGTTAGATTCCAGTCGAATTTTTTTGAAGCTCTTATTAAATTTTGCTTTAATTCCCTGAGAGTTCCTGTGCTTTTTGCATCAAATTCAAATAGTTAAAAGTGAAAAAAGTGATTTAGGACAGTCTTTCACACTTACGACCATTACAGCATCCCCACGGTCACCTGATCAAAAATACGGACGCTTGGCAACTGGTTCATATTTGTGAGGGGTGTGGTGTTCATCTTCTGCATCTATCCAACAAGCAAAGTCAATGGGAAAGCCAGATTCAGTTAACAACCATGTGTCTAACTTAACTGCAGTGATTCATTTAACAATTGTAGCAAGAAAGGTCATAAAAGGGGGCAAAACTCACTTAGCAACTGTCTCACTTAACAGAAATTTTGGGCTCAACTGTGGCTATAAGTTGAGGACTAACTAACAAATTTATGACGGTTAAAAAAATTAGCCATTTAAAATCACCTTTGTGAATAAACAGTATGTTTAGGGATTTATATTTTTTTCATAATATGTTGCACTAATTTAAAACATGCACTATTTCTTCATGCAAGCCAGTTTCAAATGCTGATAATGTTGCCTACTTTTCTTTCTTCTTAGGTATTTTTTGATTTGATGAGAGAAATTAGATCCAAGAAAATGTCAGATAATAAAGACAAGAATGGCAAAAAAAGCAGCAAGAATAAGAAGAGTTTTAAAGAACGATGTTGCTTATTGTGATCTTTAAGAGCTACACTTATAGGTGACAATACTAACAAGACATTTTACTACTAACAATAGAGGACTGAATTAATAAGAAGAAATCTGAATTCAATACATTTTTCAACTCACATTGATATAAGAATTGAAGTTCAGCAGATCCATGTATACCAAGAAGGATGATTCTTGAAAGCAGCTTTCACTGGTAAACAGTAATGCAAGCATTTTTTCCTTTTATCATAAGCAATTTACCTGTTAGTCATATGGTGCACTCTGAATTTACCTCCGGATGCTGCTCCAAGGGCACTCCTCAACAACTCTTCACCACCCTTTTTTTTTTTTGTTTAAATGGCGTTCCACCAAAGTTGTAGCTGTCTTTCTGACTTCATTTTGTGTGGTCTTAAAGGCTTAAGCCTTCGGTGATTTTTTTTTAAAACCACAAGTTGTCAAAATGAGCTATTTCTAGCCTTTAAAATGTATAGTGCTGCTTAAAATAAGTTATGGTGGTGTCAGCTTTGCTGTTTTGCCAACATATTAGATGGACAGTGTAAGGCTTATCTTTAAAAAAAAAAACAGAACATTGAGCATTTCCATAATGACTATAGTAAATTTCAGAACATTAGTAAATATATTGTGGCAAATTAATACTGTCTTAAATCAGGAGTAAATTAACTAAGAACCTTGATGCAGAGGAGTTTTCTAAGATTAACTCAATTTTTCAGTACATTTGTTGAGCATTTTAGTATTTGAAATCTAAGACGTATGAATGACATCAAGCTAGACGTTTTTGGTTTATTCCATTGAGTAATTCTACCCTTCCTTCCAAAGAATTGGTTTCCTCCCTAAACTTGGACATTTTTACTCATGGTGTTGTGATGGTTTGGAGTCATGTATTGAAGCCATAGTGGTTGCTACATTTAACAGAAGAAGGGTGTTTTTTTTTAATGTGAAAGTTCACATTATGTAGTTTCATGAATTGGATACAGCCCTTGTTTTGAAAGTGGGTGGTTAAAAAAAATCCACCAGTCCTTATCCTGCACTTACTCCATTTGAACTGTAAAAAAAAAATTAAGAAACTTGTACAGAAAATATTTCTAGTAGTTTGTTTGAACCAGAGAAACTTAATGATGTATTATAGTTGGCTTTACTTTCTTTCTCCCATCAGAGTTGTTGGTATCTGCCTAGGTTGACAACAAGACATGAAATTCCACTCCTGAGTGAGCACGCACTAGTGTTTTCCACACTGTGGAGCAGTGGTGGCTAAATTAAAAAGACGGAGATGTGCAATCTTTTCATATATCTATATATCAAGTTAATAATGAACAGTTGCCAAGATGTCTGACTCTTGGTTTCCTTGTACAAGAACTTTTTATAATTATTCACTGGATAATGGGATAAAGTTTGTAAAGACAGCTAAATTTATTCAGTTAACAATTGTTTTTCTTCTTTTGTCACTATTTGATCATTAATGGGGTAAATAAAAATGGCATGTGGAAGTATATCATTACACTTTTAAAAAAATAGTTCTGGCCAATTCATTAAACCATTCTTTCTCAATGTGGCGCTCTTTTAAACGGTATTTTATTTTTCCATTTCCAAACAGGATGTGAGAGGAATGGTCAAAAAGCACCAAGCTGGAGAAAGTTCTGTTGAGCAAATATACTTTATATAAACGCTCTTTCAGGTTATAGAATACTTTCAAAATTCCAAGAATAAGCAAGTCTCAGGATGCTTTGGAAGGTTTACAGCACGAGTGTCAAGCGTGTCACATGATGTGTCATAACGTTTTTTGCCTTTGCGGGTGGGTGTGGCCTGCGTATGACGCATCTGGCCCACGCGGGCTGCTAGTTTGACACCCCTGACTTAGAGTATCTAGCTTAGCTCTGGGTATGCTTTAAGAGCGAGGGGGGTTTACGAATTGAGGTTATGAGACCACATAAAACCCAAGTCACATAAATCAATGAGCCGGGATTCTGTCCTTTCACTTGTCATTTTTTTCTTCTTACAAACTTTTGAAATTATTGTATCTATATTGGAGTATATACACTGTTTTCATTTAGTATGCAGCATGGAACTGCTTTGATCATTTTCAACAAAAGCTCCGTAAGGCTCCAGAAAAGAGGCCTGTGCATTTCATATGGTCCTATATACCCGTGACTTGGAAAAGTGATAAAACAGCTGCTTCATAGATAAGCTGCTTCAGTTTTTCAGAAATTGAAAACTAGGGGAATAAACAGGTAGCAGTATGAAGAAGAAAAATACAACCATGTCTGGATAGTTAGAAAGTTGAAGTTTATATCTGAGGATAAGGATTAGATTTATCAATTAAGAGTATTTGAAAAAAAATGCCCAATAATGCTAAAATAGGAAAACTATAAAGGAGTTTTATTTGGATTATATTGTCATAGTAATAAAACAGTACTAAATGATATATGAATATAGGCTGAAGCAGATAACCAGTTCACATATTGTTACTGTGTGTTAAAGAAGACAGAATGTGACTAGATATGTTTATTGGATCGGGCAAGGCAAATAAAACGCAAGATTGCTCTTCTAACAATCAAAATATGGGCAAGGTTCAGTGTCACCTGTCCTAAATGCAGATCGAGATCTCATAATTTTCAGCTATGGAGCTTTCAATAACAAAGCATTCTTTGGGGGATATAGTTTTGATAGGTACTGATTTTATGCAACATAAAACAATTTGGTACCTGTGGATTTCATCTTGAACAGAGATGGGCAATATATAACTTTCCAGATGCTGCTGAATGTCAGCTCCAGTAATCCTAAGCATATGCTAGCAGGAAGGGACACAAGGATGTTGCAGAACCCTCTTTGGAAGATCAAATGTTGCTCAACCCATGGTAGATATTTTATTTTGATAATACATAGAAGCTTTCAGCCATCACGAAGGATTCACAGAAATCTCTAAAATAGGTAAACATAACTTCAATAAGAAACTTGAACAAAAAAATGGGTTGTTTTTTTTAAGAATAAGGAGTTTTATGCAATAAGAAAGCAAGCAAAAAGATACAATTCATGTATCTCCAATTTCTATTGAACATAATATTGCATGCCTTTTAGCATGAAGGAACTACAGAAATTTACTGGGGAAAATAACTTGCATAGTTTAGGCATTACTTTAACATTTTGTTTTTAATCTTTGTAAGCTGCTCAGAATCACTTGCGTGAGATGCATGGCCATATACCGGTAAATTGAGGCATACACACAGATTCAGGGTTTAGAATGGAATTTGAAACATCCACATGAGCCTTGTAGTTACAGAACTGTTGAAACTCTTTAGAGAGAGATGCTACTTAGTATAACTTACAAACCACTTCTTTTCATGCTTTGTACAGCCTTAATAGATACTCTAATCCTTTATTCAGTGGAAATTTATTCCTATGTCAGAACTGCTGCCTAAATTCATTAAATCAAACTTATTCCCCTGTAATGTTTTAAAAATAGAGCAATTTATTTAGAAGTTGTTTACTTTAAAAGACAGCCTATGAAATCGGTGTTACTTAACATTGTTTAAGAATTAAGCCATGATGTTGTTTGGGTTCTTCAGTTGTTATTGAATTAGAATTCCCAGCATCCCTCATCCTTACCTATGCTGCTTTGGTGTGTTGCTAATTCAGATTCTGCACTTCCTGGCATAATTGCTTGGCTGCTTATACTCAACTGTTTAAATGAACTTCTAATCGCATACGGTGCACATTCTTCAAAGGATTTGAAATCTGATAGCATCAATGACTGTATTCACAACAACTGGGGACAGTAAACCTATAGGAAGCTGTCTCACAGTGACTCACATCATTGGATCTAACTCAGTATTAGCCCCTTTGATCAGTAGCAGTTGTCCAAAATTCTTAATTTGACTTTTCAGTCTCTTGAAATAAGTTGAGTTATGAAATTTGGTATATGTAGTGGGTTGTTAAGTATATAAATGAATGCATTTTTCTCCTGCTTCTGATTTCTATGTAGTCCATTATTGCCTATAAACCAGCTGTTGGGAATCTGGATCTTGAGGAACATAGGACCTATTGCTAAACTATCCATTCTAGGAATTATAGGAGATGAAGTCTACTCATACTTGGAAAATCACAGTCATACGTGTTTGAGCTGTACTTGTAAAAGCATCTGCAGAAATTGGACTCTACATACATGGCAATTAATAAACCATATATGGTCCCATGCAAGTCATTTTTGCATTTAACTATTATATAGTTTGAGTTGACTTCTGTGCTTATTTTATAAATATCTTACAGACCAACACCAGTCAGGCAAGTCTAAATAACAAAAAACAGGTTGCGAGCATGACAGTCATTCCACAAAATAGTTGATCGAAACATTTGGGATATTAAAAGTTAGCTTTAATTGGGAAATAATTTATAAAAACCCCAAAATTATTTGTTCAGAAAATTTTTAGGAGAGAGAACTCAAAAGTATATATTTTATTGTAATAAAAGAAAATAAACTATGAGCTATATTAGAGGGAGAAAAAAAAACTAACGGATAGCTTATAAACTGACATTAATTACAGTAATTTCTAGTGAACACTCTGCTTCATTTTAGAACCATAAAATAGACTTGGAGACTATATGTATCTATAGCTGGTTGTGCAAAATGGGAACTGAATAGAAATGAAATGTGAACAAAAATAATAATCTCTAAGCTTTAGGTGTAAAATATTAAATCAAACCTTTTGAAATGTAACCCTCTATAGTTTATATCTTTTCAAAAATCCAAATTACAATTCTGTTTTCATTCTCATGCTTATTCATATCATTAAAAAGGAAAACAGCTATTGTGAACAGAATGTAATTTCTATCAAAGCTCACAAAAATATTATAAAAGCATTCCATTAGAATATTGGAAAATTCAGACTCTTAATTTCTATATATACCTTATACTGACACTTATTAACAACTATAAAGTATAAGCTGCTTTTATTACAACCTTGCTCCTCCAAAATATTTTCAAGTCTCCTTGCAACTCTTCTGGTTCACAGATATTAGTCTTTTCAATGTTATGTGATGTAGCTCTACCAATGATGATTACATTATGTGTGAATGAAGTTACTCTGGTTTATCTGCAAATGATGGTAAAGAAACCCTATTGATATGAAGGTTACTTCAGGATTATTTATGAAATATGGTGTTTTTAAGTGTTTGAATTATCTTTTTTCCAACTTTTAATGCAAACTGCATTTAAAAAAACAAATCCTGGATGCACACCTGGAAAATGTACATGTTTGGTTCCATATGAGAATGGAATTGAAATGAAAAGTGACACAACTGCATAATAAAATTCTAATTTCTCTTCTGAGAAGGCTCTGTTAAACATCAAAGGGAGTATGGTTTCTTGAAAGGCCCAATTACCATAATCCCTTGTCATACATAAACTAGGGTATGACAGCGGCGACGGCGACGGCGAGTACCCCGCGGGGCCCTAGCCTGTCATCTCCCCACGGGCCCGAACACCGGCGGGGGCAGTGGCGATGGGGCGCCTCTAACACGCCCCCGAGCCGCTGCAACTGCTGCAGCCATCCAGAGTGGGGCCGGTGCCTCCATCCTCGGCTCCCTATTATGCCTCCCTGGACAACAGCGACGTCAGGGATGTTCAGGAATCAGGAAAGACCCTGCGGATCAAATGGATCAGCTAGGCGGCGGAAGAGACAGCCGCAGCAACCGGGACTGGAGTCGTTGCCCTGCTTCGACCTCCTGGCCTGCTCCTGATCAACGGCGGCTTCTCCCTGGGATCAAGGAGATGCCGCAGGCCGGCTGTACGGACCCGATCGACCACCACCGAGGGGCCTTTGACAGCGGCGCTATACTTCTCCAGGCCCCGGTCACCCAATCTCACCGAAACCCCTCGACAGCAGCACCACTAGATGCGGCGGGGCGTCCACGGCCCGCACCCTGGGTGCCGACACTATCTCCGTGCCGATCAACACCCCTAAAGACGCCAGGATGCAGCTGTTCGTTGGAGATGACGGCGACCAGACAACCGAGGCCATCAACATCTGGCCTCCTCCAGCTCCGAACCCCCCCCTGCCCTCCCTCGCCCCACAGGCATGATGGGCCTGGGTGCAAGCCACGGTGGCAGAGTGGCCTGTCCTACACCTGCAGCCCCATAGAGGTGAGAGCTCTATGGGGTATGCTTCACCCAGAGTGGGTCCTGGACCACCCCCAGAAGCAGAATCACAACCCATCGTGAGAGGATGGGGGAGTGGCCTGCTTCTGCGGTTCACCCAGCCAAGTGGCAGTGGCTGGGTGACGGTCCAGATACCCACCTACCCGACTAGACCCTCCTTCTAATGCTCCACCCAGGGGACCGCCTTCCCAATGCTCCCCGATGCTCCCTATGCATCTTCAATATTCTTGCATAGACCTTCTCGCCCTCAGGAGTTCCCCCCTCTCCTGGGTTCGTCCTGCCTTCATTACATCAAACCTCGATGACGGGCCCGACCTTTGGGCCTCTGAGAGATGGCCAGGCAGGGTCAGGGGCCTCCATTACAAGACCAACAAGAGGCCCCTGGTTAAGTTTCTTGTTAAGTTTTTTGTTGGGTTAGGGAGGGGGGCGGGAAAAGAGTATGGCTGCTCGGGGAAGGCAGGCCTTCCGAGTGCCATAACGCAGGCCAGGCTTGGTGAGAAACGAGGGCCAGTCGCCGACAATATCCAAAGGTGCACTGACGAACATCCTATTCCCAGGATGGTGGGGAACGGCAGAAGGTGCACAAACAGAGGGCCGCATCATCACCGGGAGTGTCATCTCCGCTCTGTACAAGCGGTGAGACGCTCCGACCCTCTGTACTTCCCCGGAGGACCCGGGAGCGAAGGTGTGCAGCCTCCTATGCTGAGGCTGGTCTACCTGAATGCCAGGTCCGTAGCTAACAAGGCACATCTTGTTCGTGACCTAGTGGAGAGTGAGCACGCGGACCTGGCTTGCATCACGGAAACCTGGCTGGGCCAAGAGGGTGGTGTCCCTCTGGTTGACCTCTGCCCGCCAGGTTTCCAGGTGCTGCACCAGCCTCGGACCCACGGGAGGGGCGGGGGAGTGGCAGTTATCATCAGGGAATCCCTTAGCCCGCGAGAGATCACCGTCCCTCAGATGGTCGGGTGTGAGTCTCTCCTACTGAGATACGGCCCGGGAGCGCAGTTGGGCCTGCTGCTAGCATACCTACCACCTAATCGTGCAGCAGCAGCCCTGCCTGAGCTACTCGATGTCCTCTCAGGGTTGGTGGTTGAATTCCCAAGACTCATGGTCTTGGGCGACTTTAACCTACCGTCCCTGGGAGGATCGTCCGATCTGGCTCGGGAGTTCATGGCTTCCATGACGGCCATGGACCTGTCGCAAATAATTTCTGGACCGACTCATGAGAGAGGCCACACCCCAGACTTAGTGTTCTTGTCTGGACGGTGGCGCGATGATATCGGTGGGGGTGCCACGACTGTTATGCCCCTGTCATGGACCGATCATCACCTCGTGCGGCTAGACTTCCCCTTTGCCACCCCCCGCCGTGGGTGCACGGTGCCAACCAGATGGTACCGCCCTAGGCGCCTAATGGACCCTGATAGGTTCCAGGCAGCGCTGGGGGACGCACATGCACTCCCTGCTCACAGCTCGGCAGATGCCTTAGTGGAAGCCTGGGAGAAGGCAGCCACGGAGGCTCTTGACCGAGTTGCACCCATGCGGCCTCTGACCCGGCGCAGATCCCAGCGAGCCCCATGGTTCGCCGCGGAGCTCCGGGAAATGAAGCGTCGGAGACGGGGCCTAGAGAGCCATTGGAGATCCAGTCGATCCGAATCCGACCGATTGCGATTAAGAAGCCTCACCAGGTCTTATCTCGCTGCGATAAGGGTGGCAAAATCCAACTACTTTTCCACCCTCATCGCGTCCGCAGATAACCGCCCGGCTGCCTTGTTCAGGGTGACTCGCTCCCTACTGAACCAAGAGGTGAGGGAGGAACCCTTGCAGGGCCGAGCCGAGGAATTCGGTCAATATCTGCTGGATAAAATTGCTCGGATCCGAACCGGCCTGGACTCCAACTGGGCTGAGTTGGAAGAACAAGGCATGGACAGTCTTGTCGACGTCACCTGGGAGGAATTTGATCCTGTGACTCCCAAGGAAGTGGACAGGATTATGAGGAGGCTGAGCTCCTCCACATGCTTACTGGACCCGTGCCCTTCATGGCTGGCATATGCAGCTCGAGAGGGGACACGAGGCTGGTTCCTGGCGGTCATCTCCGCTTCTCTGAGTGAGGGTCACTTCCCCACCGCCTTGAAGGAGGCGGTGGTGAGACCTCTCCTCAAGAAGCCCACCTTGGACCCATCCTCATTGAATAACTTTCGTCCAGTCTCCAATCTTCGCTTCCTTGCGAAGGTTGTTGAGAGCGTGGTGGCGCACCAACTCCCTCAGATCCTGGATGAAGCGGTTTATCTAGACCCGTACCAATCGGGCTTCAGGCCGGGGTACAGCACGGAGACGGCATTGGTCGCTCTGATAAATGATCTCTGGAGAGCCCGGGACAGGGGCCATTCCTCTGTCCTAGTCTTATTAGACCTCTCGGCGGCTTTCGATACCATCGACCATGGTATCTTGCTGCGACGCCTCAGGGGACTGGGAGTGGGAGGCACGGTTCTGCGCTGGTTCTCCTCCTTTCTCCAGGGTCGCTCGCAGTCGGTGTTGGCAGGAGGACAGAGGTCGACCCCGAGGCCTCTCGCTTGCGGAGTACCTCAGGGGTCGGTCCTCTCGCCTCTCCTGTTCAACATCTACATGAAACCGCTGGGCGAGATCATTCGCAGCTTTGGAGTAGGGTACCATCAGTATGCTGATGACACCCAGCTTTTCATCTCAACTCCAAACAACATCAGTGATGCCCTCGACGTGATGTCCCGCTGCCTGAAAGCGGTCCGGGAATGGATGGGGAGGAACAGGCTTCAACTGAACCCGGACAAGACTGAATGGCTGTACGTACCGGCTAGCCAGGATACTCAGAACATCCCATCCCTTAACATCGGGGACGAGTTACTACCCCCTGTTGATAGGGCCCGCAACCTGGGTGTCCTCCTTGACTCGCAGCTCTCCCTGGAAGATCACATAGGAGCTGTGACCAAGGGGGCCTTCTCCCGGGTTCGACTAGTTCGCCAATTACGGCCTTATCTGGACCTGGATGCCTTACGTACAGTCACCCATGCGCTTGTGACCTCTCGCCTAGACTACTGTAACGCTCTCTACTTGGGGCTGCCCTTGAGATCCACTCGGAAGCTTCAACTGGTGCAAAGTGCAGCGGCGCGGACACTCTTGGGAGCCTCCCGATACTCCCATATCACACCTCTCCTCCGTGCGCTGCACTGGCTTCCAGTTGCCTTCCGTGTGAAGTTCAAGGTGCTGACAATGACATACAAAGCCCTACATGGCATGGGTCCGGACTACCTGCGGGAGCACCTTCTGCCAATGTCAGCGCCCCACCGCCCTGTGCGCTCCCACAGAGAGGGCCTCCTCAGGGTGCCACCGCTCAAGGAATGTCGGCTGGTGGCCCCCAGGGGGAGGGCATTCTCAGTGGGTGCGCCAGCCCTCTGGAACAGCTTGCCAACCGAAATCCGGATGGCCCCCGACCTCCGCACCTTCCGGCGAGAATTAAAAACTTACCTGTTCCAGCAGTCCGGCCTGGCCTGATAGCTCTTATTGGGGTCCCAGTTTGTATTTTACTAGTGTTTGTTTTTCATTACGGTTCATTCTGTATGCCTATCTTATTCTGTACACCGCCCTGAGTCCCTCGGGAGAAGGGCGGTTTATAAAAACAAATAAATAAATAAATAAATAAATAAATTTGGTACTCTGGCTTCTGTGCTAACAATATGGGGTAGTCATTGGACCTAGCAGCAAAGGCTTTTCAAGAACTTGCTGCCACCATTTGTAAATCAGGAATTGGTGGTGGGGTACCGGAGGTCATGAGCCATCATGGAGAATCATGGTGGGCTTCAGATTCAAAGGCAGAAAAATGCATTGGCATATGCAGAGGTTTGCATGTGGCTCCTGTCTGCAGTTCTTTAAATTCCAACACATTTGTTTTTGAAAAGTGGTGCAGCTTCGGAGGACAGCTGCACAGTCTTAGGAAAACTGGAAAAGCCACACTAATAACACTGTGCATTATTCATTCTTATCCTGAATTTTACTGTGCCAGTTTTAAATAAAAGAATTGCGAATAAAAACTGTCTTTTGCTGTGAATCTGCTGTATACCATTACGTAACTCTTAAAAACAAAAGGAAAAGGGTTTAAGTACAAAAGTGGCTTGCAGCCGCCTTATTTCAATTTCCTTATAGCCCTGGGATTCCTGGAAGATCTAAGTGTTAATGAGCACAGTTCCTGCTTATTTTCTAACCTCTGCCAACATAGCCAGGTGCTGCCACCTGCTGAAATATGCCAGCTTGTCTACTAAGGAGGCAGTATAAATAAAGACATTGTCATAAGGGAGTTACACTTCAGCGCTTGGAGTTTCCTTAAAATCTCTATCTGGGCTAGAATTTAAGAGCCAAGCGATGGTTGTGGTGTTTTTCAATCATTTCAAGTGAAAATGTTCTTGGAACACAGGAAATGAATGTCATCAGAATATGTACATTTACTTCAAGATTGAGTTTCTAGCTAAAGGTTCTGTTTTTATATCATCAGAAGCCATCACTGAAAAGTGAATAGAAGCACTGCAATATAACTGAAATTCTGAGTACAATGTTCGATATTGTACATTGCTGGTGCAATTACACTTGTGTGGAAGAACCTTTAGAGATTATAAGCAATTTACTTACAAAATTGAACGGCCGCAGAGGAGACGGCAGGGAATGGCTTGCTCAAAACAAAGTCTACAGTATTCTCCAAAATCTTGGATATGCAGCAGTGTTTTACCACAACATGACAATTAGTAAATACTAAAAATGTATAGCGGACAAATTGATGTTTGAACATATCCATTCTGAAGCAGTCAAATCCATCTCTTTTGTCCACTCAATTTCATCAACCAGAGCACTGTTTTTTATCAGGGCTAAAGTCACGTGGTTGTCACTTTATTTGCATTATAATTCAGTTTGGTGTCCAGGGATTTCAGTGTAATTTTGAATTCTTGCCTTACCCATAGAAAATGTCCTGCCTACTTCGAGATACCTTTCTGAGTTGAATTTAACTGGCCACTCTTCATGAAATATTTGACATAGTGAAGTAATATTATACATAGAACATTTAATATGAGTATTAAATATAAGGAATTTGTTTTACTTTATCATGACATCTCATTATATTGCCTAACAGTGCTTTTAGTTAGGTACAGGTGAATAGCTTAGTCCAAAGAAAAGCAGGATTTTGATAATGGCTTATCAACCCATAACCATATTTGTGTTACAAAAGCATAAAAACAAACCATTATAGTATACCTACACTAAAAAATCTACATTGGTGGCTTTTAACTTCAGAAGGCAATAAAATGCAGCACTCATTTTCCCCCTTTACACCAGGAGCAAGACTACTCAAGTGCACAGCAAGTTTTCACTTCTCTTTGGTCAGTCATCCAAATACTCAACTAAACTTCTAAGGCCATTCATTTAGCTAAGTACTGCCACCTGCTGAATCACAGACAAACAGGCTGGTTCACAAAGATTGCTCTCTGCACATCTCCAAAAATTACTACATTGCTAAAGCTTCATTCAACACTTAAATCTGATTGAAATTGAATCAAATTTAGCTTTTGTTAGGGACCACTATGCTTACAGTTGGAGAAGAAACTGAGATTCAAAGTGTGGCGTTCGTCTGAAAAAAATGACTTACCCGTTCACCAAGACAAAAGATGGCAGAGGGGGTCAGGATCACACCATCTGCTCACCCCCCCAAAAAATTTACAGCGTGTGTCACCTGCTTTTCATATGCAGAGTGTGATGTGTAAATGAGATATATATATAAATATCAGCAGAACAAATAAAAGGTTCTCACTTGGAGAAAAGTTCTCCAAAGCATACGCACACACACGAATGCACAGGTAGACTTGAGAGGCAGGGCAAGTAAGGTAAGCAACAACAAAGAGAAGTCTGCTGTGTGCAATCTGGTTTTCTTGATTTGGGGGTTTCTTTTAAAAAAACTTTTAAGGGGCTGAAATCAAACTAAGTACCATATAAATTCACCAAAGATAGATTATGTCCCCAAATCAAACACTTCTCTGATCACATATGTTCATATGCAATTCCAAACTTGGATGAAATTGAAACAAATCAGAATGCATTGATTTGTAGAAAATAACTAGATTTTGTTTCCCACGACTGCTTTTCACTGGTTTTTTTAGTTCATAAAATACATAGGAAGTCAATTAATGCAAAATTTGAGCAAAATACTGTAATTACATAGCCAAATAGGCAAAAAAGTAACATCTGCCTACATAACAGTCAATATTCTAAATACACTGAGCTAATAAACCTTTCAAATACATTTATGAACATTTTTACAAAATGCTTTATGCTTTTTGTTCATGATGGTGGAAGCTAGATGGCAGAATAGTTCCATAGGTAAAGTACATTTTTTCACTGAACAGTTTTATGAATCTTGGGAGAAACTACTATAGTGTTTTGGTAATTAAATGGTTATATGTTGCCTGCAATAAACAAGCTGCTACAATAAAATAATTGATTAGTAATCTGGGACTAAAGAAATTTGCTACAATAAATAAATAACTGATCAGTAATATGGGACAATAGAAATTTCCTAATGGTTCCTAATCTTAGAATGTACTGCCAGGGTACATTTTGTGTATCTACGGTACTTAATTTTGAGGCACTTTGAAATAGGAATGTTTGCCTGTATCCATGATCAAACTGTATCATAAAGATTTATAAGACAAGCAGCTCTTTTCATAAGGAACTCTATGCCTGAAACCCATATGCACGATTACTTGAGGACTACTAAAAAATGTAAATCCCCAACAGACAAGCAAATAATAGTAACTATCCTAAATTTGATCATGCTGATTCAAATTTCCATTTGCCCTAGCCAGAATTGCCATGATCAATCACATTTAGAGTTATAGTCCAATGAACATACAGAAATGTGTGGGATACATTAGCTATTGTATTTGTGGTGGAACAGTCCTTTTTTAAAATCTCAGTATTGGGTATCTCATGATGTTGCTGAATCTTTTTTCTTTGCATTTCACATAATTCTCATGTGATTCTGCAGTTTCTTTTCAGAGTGCAAAGTAAGCCTCTTTTTTTAAAAAAAATGTTTCTTTTTAAAGTTAATATTTTTAATTCTGCATCTATGGTATTATTATTATTATTATTATTATTTATTAAATATGTATACTGCCCTTCTCCCGAGGGACTCAGGGCGGTGAACAGGGCACATATAAATAGAAAATACAAAAATTAAAAGAGAATTAAATAATCGCCCAGATAAAACAATAACCATATAAAAACCCATTAAAAACCCTAACATCCCCCATCAGGCCAGGCCAGCTTGTTCAAATAAATGGGTCTTCAGACCGCGTCGGAAGGAGCGAAGGTCCGGTGCCGTCCGGAGCTCAACCGGCAGCTGGTTCCATAAAGCCGGAGCGCGCACAGAGAAGGCCCTCCCCCTGGGGGCCACCAGCCGACATTCTCTGACCAGAGGCACCCTGAGGAGGCCCTCTCTGTGGGAACGCACAGGGCAGAGGGAAGTTGACGCCGGCATCAGGTAACGGCAACTGTAAATCACGACAAAGCCTGCATCTAGCCATAGAATTAGTACTGGCGCAATACTCTACCCTATTCACAACAGACAACAACCATCTTTGCCTTGAAAGCCAGTGCAAAAAGGAAACACACATTGTCAATGTTCGCTCTTTCACCTGAGATGCTGGAGTGTCTCTTATATAGATATAAATTCAGCCATAATGATGAATGAACTTCCATGTGTGGGTAGGCAGCCTGGCACCCTGCAGAAGCTTTGGGTTAAAATACTCATGATCTGTCTTTTGCCATGTTAGCTGGGGCTGAAACTTCTGCAGGATGTCATCTCTCCTCGCCTTTCTGCCAGTTCAGAACCAGAGTGTAAAACTAAGATACAGAATGAATGTGAAAAGTCAATAGTTTAGGATTAGCAACAAAGGAGCAGAGATTTTATTTCCACCAGTGCCCCCCTGTGGAAAATTGAAATAAATCTCTAGTTTTGCATTTGTGGAATTTTGCTTTTTACCAAAATTCTGAGATTATGAAGAGGAGTCTGGAGAAAATGGCATATGCTTGGATGAGCAAATGCATTTGGTTTATATATATTATCAGGCCTGGTTTGGCAATGATGGCAACATTGCCATCTTGGAGATTTGCCTTTCCAAGCCTCTTAAAAGCTCTTCCTTGGATATGGTCATACCTGAAAAATATCTTCCAGCCCTTAATCTTCCTTTTCTGGGAAGATTGTTAAATGAGAATCATTTACAGAGTGTGATAAAAGAAATTATACCAGTCTGGTCCTACTAAACGTCTCAAATGCCTTCAGTATTATTGACAATGCTGTCTTTTTAGATTGTCAGTGGAGGAAGATAAAGATTGGGAATATTGGTCTAAGTGGCTCCTCTCCTTCAATGGGCCATTCCAGTCTATGGCCTTAAGGGAAGGGAGGTCAGCCTGACCACTAATAGAATAGCTTAAGGTTTGTCCTCTCCTCAATACATCATGACATCCAGATGAAATCCCTGGATGAAAACATCACTGTTTCAAAGAGCAATATCAGTATGTTGGTACTTAATTTTTATCACCACCCAGGTTGAACAAATGGTGATTTGAAAGTCTTATGCCAAATCTTGGCACCTCTTGGTATCCAGGTGGCATGAAAAAGGCTGAAATTTAACTTAAGCAGATGTGTTTGTTCGTTGAAAGTCTCTGTCTGCTCCCATGTTGTCTCGAGTTACTCTGGTCCCTAGGAAGTAGGAAGTAATTTTTAAACAGTAAGGCATCATTTCCTAAGTCTAATTTCCTAGTCCAAGACTGACTATTTTAGCAATTTCAATTTATTGAGTTGTTCGAGTGATGTGGGTGCCAAGAGTCAGTATAATGTATTTTACTCAGAATCACTTTTCGCTTTAATTTCTTGTTTGATAATGCTTTTAGTCCTTGGATTTCTATGGTCCAAAACACTGCTTACCATGTCCTTCAACTCTTTAGTCCAACAATGGACAACTTGCACCCTACCAGATGTTGCTGAATTATAATTTCCAGTCTTTCTCACCATTGGTAAAGCTGGCTGGAATCACATCGTTGCTTAGAACAAGTGCAACCATTAGAACAAAGGAAAAGAGAGCAGAGGTAGTATATAGCCTACGAGAAATTACTATTTAAGTAAGTAGATGTTCCATTATTTATCCCAAGGGTGGGCAATCTGTAGGTCTAGAATTCTGATGCTGGCCTAATTTCAAAAATCTTCTATAAGCAAGCAGTGAATGGATCTCAGAAGAACAATCTGCTTCCTCTTTGGCAGGAATTCGGATTTTTAGTCTCAATACATCTGGAAGGCATCGGGTTGAGGCTGCCTGGGTCCATGTGCTTTATTTTTAATTCTTTCTAATATTTTGCTTAGACACAGTGTTAATCATGACTTGTTTAATATGAAATGGTTGAGCTCATACATCACTAAGTCATAAAACACAATCTACAAAGTACTGCCACTAGGTTTACATCTTGTTCTAATCAAATATTTGCATGGGTTAATCCAACGTGTGAATCCAGATATTAAGAAGTTGCTCAAAATTGTTGCATTATAGGATACAAAAGATGTGATTTTTGCCCACGTCTGAGGAAACTCCAAAATGGCCAATCTGATTAGCAATATTTGAGGAGGTGACTGTCACAAGCTATATGGATGATCCAAGCAATATCTATTGAAAAACATTATTCTGTACCTAACTTAAGGAAGTCCAAACTGATGATTAGGGCTCTGAACATGTGCCACGAGATTAATTATAATGATAATATGCTATTTATCGAAAACTTTAACCACATGACAGATATGACACTGAACTGAATAACTGCAGACCAGTACTGATCAACTACATTATATTCTCCTGATTTACATGACTTATTTTCATATCAATATGGATGAGACAGAACTGATAATGCAACTGTTTGTTATACATGCTATAAATGATACCTTTTTTCCGGTAAATCTGTTTGTAGAACATTTAAATTTGGTTTCTTTGTTTGTCATTTAGCCAAGATAAGCAAGAGTCTCCTAGTATTT
Source organism: Vipera ursinii (assembly GCF_947247035.1). Lineage (NCBI taxonomy): Eukaryota > Metazoa > Chordata > Lepidosauria > Squamata > Viperidae > Vipera > Vipera ursinii. Next base: position 126,861,217 of record NC_139512.1, read on the forward strand.
CAGCTTAATTAATTGTTGATATTTTGCTGCAATCTCTCCAGGCTGTAACAGCATTGCTAACTAAAGAGCTACATTTATTTAGGTTTTATTCTTAAGTATTTCAGCAAGTTTATTTTAGCAAAGCATATCTGATCTTGGTTTGAGCAGCTGTCAAAGTCAGTCCCATGATTTTAACCACAAGGGAAAGTAAAAATCAAATTTTGCAGGATGGAAAAAGGGAGTATGTCTACAGTCATATCAAGTTGTAATAGGATTTTATATTTGGATGAATGGATGGACATACAGATAGACAGAAGCTATATTCACTGTGTTAGCTCAGAAGAATTACTAACACCAATGCAAACCTAAGTAGAATTCTTCTTTAGCTCTCTTTGTTGCATCTGGAGAGTCTTGACCAGGATCAATATTGACAAGGATACTACAGTCAGGACAAATAAGTGTGATCTTATTTCTCTAAATCCTCTGATTTCTGGGGAAAAAATGGAATTGAGTTTTAAAACTTGCCTGCTTATTTATTTTAAGGCACTGTTTAAAATAAGAAATATTTTACAACCTTCTGAGTGACATGCATACATATTATAGATATAATAAAATTAATATAAATATAAGATCAAAATGGTTCAAGCTAATAAGGAAGATAAAACAATGTAATTTAACTGCATTATATAAAGCAATAAAAGAACTATGTACAATAATAACATACATGATAATGTTAAGAGCTCATTAAATTCAGCTCATTAAAATGCCTATGAAAAGGCATTCTTTGCTTCTTGATGAAAATACCATAATGTAAGCACTGGAGGTTTTAACTGACTCAATAATTATTAAATAAAGCTCTAGAAGATTATAGGCAAGAGTTGGTTGTGGAGACAATCCAATTAACTAGTTGATCATAACTGTATCTATGGTTTTGAGATGCGCCTAATTGTAAAAATAAGGTACAAACTATAATTAATAACTGGATAGGGAAAAAAGTAGTAGAAATAATGAACTACATAAGAATTAGGGAAAGATGATGTAAAATAGCTTTTTAAAAAGAACTATACTTGTAAAATCTTTACAGTAGTCAAGAAATTCCCTCTTTTTTGTTAAAAGCAGAAATCATAATCTTGGTAGAACTCTTAACAAATCAAACCTCTACATTAGAATTGGAGAACCTGAGGTCTCTACACTAGAACTACAATTCCCAGCATCCCTTATCCATGGATGTGATGATTGGGGTGCCTAGAATTATAGTTTGGGGAAATACAGGTAGTATAAGATAGTATAGAAACTATAGTTTGCAACTTTTGGGGAATCATAGGTTTTCCCCCTTTGAAAATGAATGTCATAGTCAAGATGGTGGGAATTGGCAGCTGCCAAGTGACTGGAGGAAATTAGCATAGTGTCATTATTATATAAATAGTATAAGGAGACAAGTACATAATAGTGGAATTTGCATGATTGTGTGATTGTCCTTGTATCATCAAGATTTTCTTTAGATGCCACTGATGGCTGCATCTTCCGAGGCAGGAGCAATGAAGGTATTACTAACAAAGAATCCTAGAATCAGCACCTGAAAGTCAATTGGATAACCAATTTAAATTTCTCTGGATTCCTCAGCCAATGTTTGGTCATGCACATAATATTTAATTAGCACATTCAGTATTGATTAGAAAAGGTGTATGATAAATGAAAGAAGCACAAGATCTACCAGCTTCTATTTTAAAACTCCTCTTTGAACTGAAAAAAGGGCAGCTAAAAGGGTGTTGCCCATATGGTAGGTAACTTACATGACAAGCTGAATAATATGCCATCTGCAATTAAAGTTTGAATTTACTCTGCACACCAATTAATCTCTCGTCAGTGGAATATTGGATGAATAAATCATGTTTGAAACACTGAGGAAAAGATGTTTCAAGATATTTCATTAATAAACATTCTTCCATGACTTAATCAGGATGGAATGTCAGTAATGGGTGGTGTTTGAGAAACTTGCTCCTAGCTAATCTGGATATAGGAAACGCAAAAGGGGAACTGAGCTAAGATTATGAGCCTCAAACTAAAAATGATAGATTAAAGCTCTGTACTTTAATCAAACCAGTGACATGCTGTAGTTGCCTTAAATTTGAGGAGAATAATACAGTGGCCGTAGCTTCTGGTTAAACAAAAGTTTTGCTCCTTCACAATAAAACAGATTAAATATAACATGGTTCGGATGTTATCTTTAATTAGATGAACAAGCACTGTGACATGAGAGTTTACTTTATTTTCCAACATAGCTCAACTTAGTTTCAAAAGGAAAAATCAAAATATTTTATTATGGTTTTCACCAAGTGCCTCTTCAAGAAGGAAGCAAGCAGCCTTTGAAAATGAAAAATGATGAAATTTTATGCATAAGAAAAATATATATTTTAATTTATACTTCATCTGGGCATCAAGGAAGGATTTCTGCTTCCTTTTGTTATTACAACGTTGAATGTTGGCTAACATGAGAAAAGTGAAGGGCCCAGAATATTTTCAAGATATTTGTTAGTATTCACGGAAACTAATTAAAGAGTTCCTTACACAAATCTGGTACATCTAATGGAACAGTTTCATTATGGAACAGTAACAGACCCTGAAGGCACACACATTGCACTAAAGCATAAATTGCTTTGTTTGGTTTTAACTTAGCATTATATACAGGTGAAACTCAAAAAATTAGAATATCGTGCAAAAGTTCATTTATTTCAGTAATGCAACTTAAAAGGGGAAACTAATATATGAGATAGACTCATTACATGCAAAGCAAGATAGTTCAAGCCGTGATTTGTCATAATTGTGATGATTATGGCGTACAGCTCATGAAAACCCCAAATCCACAATCTCAGAAAATTAGAATATTACATGCAATCAATAAAACAAGGAGTGTACATAGAACAATATCGGACCTCTGGAAAGTATAAGCATGCATATGTACTCAGTACTTGGTTTGGGCCCCTTTTGCAGCAATTACTGCCTCAATGCGGTGTGGCATGGAAGCTATCAGCCTGTGGCACTGCTGAGGTGTTATGGAAGACCAGGATGCTTCAATAGCGGCCTTCAGCTCTTCTGCATTGTTCGGTCTCATGTCTCTCATCTTTCTCTTGGCAATGCCCCATAGGTTCTCTATAGGGTTCAGGTCAGGCGAGTTTGCTGGCCAATCAAGCACAGTAATCCCACGGTCATTGAACCAGGTTTTGGTGCTTTTGGCAGTGTGGGCAGGTGCCAAGTCCTGCTGGAAAATGAAGTCAGCATCCCCATAAAGCTCGTCTAAGGAAGGAAGCATGAAGTGCTCCAAAATCTCCTGGTAGATGGCTGCGTTGACCCTGGACTTAACGAAGCACAGTGGACCAACACCAGCAGATGACATGGCTCCCCAAATCAACAGACTGTGGAAACGTCACACTGGACTTCCAGCATCTTGCAGTGTGTGCCTCTCCATTCTTCCTCCAGACTCTGGGTCCTTGGTTTCCAAATGAGATGCAAAAGTTGCTCTCATCAGAAAAGAGGACTTTGGACCACTGAGCAACAGACCAGGTCTGTTTTTCTTTAGCCCAGGTAAGACGCTTCTGACGTTGTTTGTTGTTCAGGAGCGGCTTGACAAGAGGAATACGACATTTGAAGCCCATGTCCAGGATCCGTCTGTGTGTGGTGGCTCTTGATGCACTGACTACAATCTCAGTCCACTCCTTGTGAAAGTCCCCAACACTTTTGAATGGCTGTGGTCATCCCTACTGCTTGTGCACCTTTTTCTTCCACACTTTTCCCTTCCACATAACTTTCTATTAATGTGCTTTGATACAGCACTTTGGGAACATCCAACTTCTTTTGCAATTACCTTTTGAGGCTTTCCCTCCTTATGGAGGGTGTCAATGATGGTTTTCTGCACAACTGTCAGGTCAGCAGTCTTCCCCATGATTGTGATTCCTACTGAACCAGACTGAGAGACCATTTAAGGGCTCAGGAACCCTTTACAGGTGTTATGGCTTAATTAACAGATTAGAGTGGGACACTTTGAGCCTAGAATATTGCACCTTTTCACAATATTCTAATTTTCTGAGATTGTGGATTTGGGGTTTTCATGAGCTGTAATCCATAATCATCACAATTATGACAAATCATGGCTTGAACTATCTTGCTTTGCATGTAATGAGTCTATCTCATATATTAGTTTCCCCTTTTAAGTTGCATTAAGTTGCATCCAGTTGGGTATGCTGTAGCGCAGGGGCCTTCAAACTTGGCCCTTTTATGACTTGTGGACTTCAATTCCCAGAATTCCTCAGCCAGCCTGCCTGGCTGAGGAATTCTTGGAGTTGAGTCCACAAGTTATAAAAGAGCCATGTTTGAAGATCCCTGCTGTAGCGCAATACCCTTCCCCTCTCTTCCAGCCATTGTGATTACCTTGTACAGCCATTTTATTTTAGGCTGCTGGGTTGATGTGTTCTCAGCTGGTCAGCAGCTTCCCCACCCTCTCCGCCTCCTTCTTCCAGTTCAGGGTAGGCAATTAATTTTCCCAAGGGGCCATATGAGAAACTGGGACAGTTGTGGAGGGTCAAACCAATAGGGTTGTGAAGGTGTGTAGGAAAACACACACATAAATTGAAAAAAAACAACAACCTAACAGTCACCTTCAAAATAAAAGCAAAACAGTTGTATTGTGTGCATGGCAAATGTTTATTTATATTTGATTTCTAATTTGGCAACTGACTCATATTTATGATGGTTGCAGTGTTCAGGGGTCATATTTTGTGACCCTCTGACAAGCAAAGTCAGTGGGGAAGCCAGATATACTTAGCAACTCGATTACTAACTTAACAATTCCAGCGATTCACTTAATAACTGTGGCAAGAAAGGTCATAAAATGGGGCAAAACTCACTTAACAAATGTTTCATTTAGCAACAGAAATGTTAAAATCAATTGTGGTTATACGTCGAGGACTACCTGTACGTGTGCACTTTTAACTATTTCACCTCACAAGGTTCACACAACATATTAGGTTAATAGGTGGTAGCCTAGTTCATGATCCAATGTGTTGTGACAATACAGCTGGTTGTCTACCATAGACAGCTGCCTGTCTGCCTCTTTAGCTGCATTTTTATTCCGGGCTTTCAAAAGCTACGACACTGCCCCATCCTTTAGATCATGGGTGTCAAACTCGCCACGTCACGTGACATGTCGCGACGTATCATGACTCTTTTTGCATTGCTGGCAATGGGATGGGTGCGGCTTTGGTATGATGAAACCAGCCGGCAGTTTGACACCCCTGCTTTAGATACTGTATTTATAACAGGAATGTGGAGATGTTTTGATGCTCTGTGAATTATTCTTAGGCTGGATATGGTTGTAACTGCCAGGGCAGAATCAAGAATGGTCCATTTGGTTTGTGAACTGAGCTACTGTGAGCGCACCTTAAAATTTCTTCCTGGCAAGAAGTATTCCTGGGCCTCACCTGACCATTACCTCTCTAGGACATAAAGGGCTATAAAATTCTCTTGCTTGAACTGAGAATTTCTTGAAGAAACAAAGCATCTCTCGGTTTAGATGTGTCTGGTAGTCTTATAATAATTCTTCTTTGCTTGTAGATCCCACGGGTGGAATAGTTATTTAATTTTTCATGCCCCAATTACTTTTCCTCTCACACTGACATTCATCAACCACAACCACACCTATGGCAGTAAGTATCTGAAAGGAAACCTGGCATGTTTTGTTACAGAAACATTTCATGCACCATAGGTGCCAAATCTTGAACCTATGGCCTTTCCTACTTGTTTCTGCTGTTGGCAGATTTTGATTAGTTTAATTTTCTGGAGGGTCTTTTTCCAACTTGCATCTTCCAAGACATAGACTAAACTCCATTTTCCACACTTCGGGTTTCAGATTGCATGTCTTCATGTATGAGGAATTTAGGAAGTATCTAGATTGACCACTTTTGTCTTTTTCACTGAGGGATTAGCTGAACCAGATTTTTGATTCTGAGGTGGAATGCCATTTGCAGTTGAACCCAGCTCTACCTCTAAACCACAACAAGGCCCTTATAAACACCCTGGGCCTCAGGCATTTTGTTGAACAAAGCTGCATAAGATTGCATTCTTCCTTCACTGGACCAGTGAAGTTACAGTGATTTTGCAACTGAGGAAGAAAACCCCTCATGCTTTTCTCTCTCTCCTTCTTTGGCATTACCAATGTGACAATAACCCATTCAAATAACTAATCTTTGTTTTATTTTATTTTTTTCATGAAGGCTGAAAACCTCTTGAGGCAGTTGCTTTTACCCCTGTCTGCCTGACTACCTAATATTCAAAAATCAAGCTGCTTAGTATTTGGTTGGAAGACCATCAGAGAATCACAGAAAATTGGAAATCATCCTAGAATAAGTCAATGGCAAACCAGTTCCACACTGTTGCAAGAGATAACCAAATGCTGAGCTGAAAGGACATTAAATGTAATAGTTACTTATGATTCCAGAAAAGAGCTAGACAATTTTTTCTTGTTTAGGGGCTATCCTCTTTTTTTCAGACACCAAGGTCTGTAGGGGGTATTTCGAAAGATACAGAGGAGGTAGACCCCAACGTTCATACTGTTTTCCCCAAAACATGCCTGCTGAGGCTTAAGGATAGTTAATGTTTACAACATAGTTTAAACCATTAAGATTTAAACAAAAATAGACAAAACCCGCACCATGTCAAACCAAGCATTTCTCAGTCATTACGTTTTATTACAGATTGCCTTTAAAATGCATGGATGTTTTTATTTTGTTTGGGTTCCTGAGCTCAGAGTGATAGTAATCATCATTATCCTCCTGCTTTTGAGGAACATATAATAGCTGTGTGTATCTCTAATCTACCTCTTTATGGGTCTCACCCATTACGCTAAGCCACACATTATTTGGTTTGCGTTTAAGACATTGTGAACATGGTGGTTGGTGTCCAGGGTTTATAGTTCACAATGAAATGTGAACCCTGCAGATCATGGGTTAAATAAAAGACAGCTTATTGTGACAAGTTGAATAAAATGTTAAAAAAATTTAAAGGGAGAGGAGGCAAATTTCATCTTCTAAAATAGCATTCTCGCTCAGGAAAAAATGTTGTCTTCTAGCAGTTGTATTCCAGTGAAAGAATAAAAGAATATTTCCTGTTGAAATATTAACCACCTTTGCTAAAAAAGAGAAAACTTTTCCGGTCACTGGATGTTCACTGCTCTCAGTCAGATTCTTCTGATTATCATTCTTTGCAGCAATAAACTTGTGCTTTCTTTTTTAGCCTGCTTCCCAAATTAAATACAAATACGTCTATTCATCTGTCACAAATATGAACCTTCCCTATTTCCATTTAATATCTTTTTGTCTCCCTAGATTGCATTTAATGAATCAGGCAAGCATGACCCTGAATAAACTAAGCATTTAAGCAGCTTGAGACTCTAAGTGTGAAAAGAGAGAAAGAGAGAAAGAAAGCATCCATCCTTTCTCAGATTAGTATAGCACAATGAGCAACCTAGGAAAGTGAAAGGGTGTTGGGGAGAGAGGAAACACCAAGAGTGTGAAGCACTCGTCCTGCTAATAGTTCAGTTTTTGTGCATATGCAAGAGGTAGAGTTGTCCCTAAGGGAAAGAGTTGCGAATAAGAAAGAGCCAGAAAGCAGCTTTTTAAAGGGCATTCTCACAGTTTAATATATCAAAGTGGGTCAATCTGGGCTGGAAATATCTCAGGTTGCTACGCTATAGAATTAGAAAATATTGATGTAAAAGCAGTTCCTTGGTAATCTAGTCCTTAAATCTAGGATTTAAAATCATTTTTTTGGCAAGCTGGAAATATCTTTACTCTTGATAAAAGTTAATTTGCAATGCTCTCACTTGTTTCTATGTTGGGCTTTAAAATGGAAGGAAAGCTCTGTATCAGAAATTCTTTCTCTCCCCTCCCCCTGATTTGCCATTTTGCCTGATAAAAGAGATCCAGTTAACTCAGAAGCTTGCATTCTTTTTTACCCTCTTAACACTAATATTCTTCGATCATTTGGAATTGTTGTCTGTGAGAGACTTCCATATTGATAAAGGACATAATTATATGTCTATAGTCAATAAAGCTAAACTGCAGATAAATTAATCTGTTAAATGTTATTTTCCAATAATGAATATCCTAACTGCATCACTCGCTGATATGCATTAAATGTTATTATTTTGATAACCTTTTTCTTTGTAAGATATTTATCTTTGAAGTTTCAATTACCGGTATATGCAAATTCACCTAAATTCTTCTAATCACCACTTTATTCTAAGTGTATTCTAGATGTATAGATCTATAGTTAGTCACTTTACTCTAAAACTGTAGCAAATTTGGAACAAGAATTACACTCATTTTGATACCAATTCATTTATTTTATTTGGAGCAATTAAAGTAGAAAATACATAAAGTCAAAAATATATATTGGACTGGGCTGGACTGCCAATGGTATAGTGTTTCCTGCTTGAGCAGGAAGTCGGTCTAGAAGACCTCCAGGGTCCCATCCAACCCTATTATTCTATGTTCTATTTCTGTATAGAGGAAGATTATAAATTGCACGCCCTTCAGTGATAAGATTTTATCAATATGTAAATAACATTTATTTATTTATTTAATCAATTCATAAAGGTGCCCATTTCAACAAGAGGTTCTCACAGGAAAATTATGTGCATGATATCAACTATGTGTAGATTGTCTAATTTATATAATTACTTATATAAATTAGCCTTTTCTTTTTCATTCCCCAACCCTTTATTTTTTATGCCCTAGAAGTCTTTTATTTCTTCTCAACTTTTCCCTGGTCAATTAATTGGAACATAAAGGGTTCTAGCAATGCAGATTCAAGAATCTAATACCACTTTACAATGCCTTGGTAAGGCCACACCTGGAATACTGCATCCAGTTTTGGTCACCACGATGTAAAAAAGATGTTGAGACTCTAGAAAGAGTACAGAGAAGAGCAACAAAGATGATTGGGGGACTGGAGGCTAAAACATATAGGGAATGGTTGCTGGAATTGGGTATGTGTAGTTTAATGAAGAGAAGGGTGAGGGGTGACATGATAGCAGTGTTCCAATATCTCAGGGGCTGTCACAAAGAAGAGGGAGCCAAGCTATTCTCCAAAGCACCTGAAAGCAGGACAAGAAGCAATGGATGGAAACTAGTCAAGGAGAGAAGCAACCTAGAACTAAGGAGAAACTTCCTGACAGTTAGAACAATTAACCAGTGGAACAACCTGCCTCCAGAAGTGGTGAATGCTCCAACACTGGAGGTTTTTAAGAAGAGACTGGACAGCCATTTGTCTGAAATGGTATAGGGTTTCCTGCCTTAGCAGGGGGTTGGACTAGATGACCTCCAAGATCCCTTCCAACTTCTTCTTCTTCTTCTTCTTCTTCTTCTTCTTCTTCTTCTTCTTCTTCTTCTTCTTCTTCTTCTTCTTCTTCTTATTCTTATTATTATTATTATTATTATTATTATTATTATTATTATTATTATTATTATTATTATTATTATTATTATCAATTGAAGTCCCTGGGAATACTGCTTCAGCCCATAGGCTGGGGACAAAATAATTGCTGCTTCTGTGTAGACATTATTATAGTGTAACACTATTACACTTTTTCCCCCACTAATCATCATGTGTAATATTGGAGGTGAAGGCTATTAAATGTGGGCAACACAAATGTGGACAAGATGACAGCAGAGATAAGGAAAATCTTACTTTTATGTTATCTAGTGGTCATCCTATTTTTTGCAGTCTCACAATATGTTTATAAGTAACTTTGAAGCTTTTTTCCCCAATTGGTAAATCAGAGTAGAGTTATAACTAGGAAATAGAGCAAAGCTGAATAGTTTCATGAAACAGGAAGAATTCACTTCTGAACTAAGTTGGAAAATTGTTGCCGTAACTTTACCTCAGAAACCTTGACACTTATGTAATAGTTTGTTCAGAAAACCCTACTTCACTGTATCAAAGGCACTTGTTCTTAATAAATGCAAAAAATCCATTGATAAATAATAAATTTGCCATTTTATCCCCCCATATTCTCTTTGAAAGACAAGATTAATAAATATAATGATGTATATGAGCTTCAGGTACTTAAAGGAAAACAAAGAGACATAGAGTGAGAAACTATTTGAATTTCCTAATGGTCCACCCCTTTCAGTGATGTATTTTAAAGAACTGTGGGTTGGAAAAGTTCTAACTTGGGTGTTTAAGACTGTAGTACTTTATTTTATTTATTTATTTATTTTATTTTAATCCCATTTATATCCTGCCCTTCTCCGAAGACTCAGAGTGGCTTACAATCTAAGCACAAATCAAGTGTGCTTAGCAATAGCCTTCATTCTATGTATATGCCTGCTTATTAGGGCTTTCGCCCCCCCCCCCAGCAACATTATTACAAAGTCAGCTTATTGCCCCCAACAATCTGGGTCCTCATTTTTCTTAGAAAAAATGATTTATATATTTGCTATTGAGCATAATTAAAGGTACTTCAGTTCTAACTGGTCTGGAATCCAATTAACTGAAGGAATACCTTCTCCTGTAAAGCATCCCTTTCTTTGTGTATTAAGATTATCGACTTCCGGTGGCTGCGCGGCGCCGGAGACAGCCTTCCCGGGCTGCCTGCGGCTCAGCTGAGTGATTTTCGCCCGAAACAGCGCCGATCAGCTGTTCGGGCGAATTTGAAGCCCCCTCCTCGGGAGAAGAGGAGGGGGTGAGGCCCCAGGTAGGGGTCGAGTTCTCCGGGGCCGCCTGAGCTTGGAGCTTGGGCGGCTGAAGGATCGAACTCTCCCGAAGCCTGGGTCGCTCCCAGCTGGTCAGCGTCTCTGCTCCGGATTTCTTGGAGCAGAGCCAGGCGTCTGCGACCACCCCTGCCTGAAGGAAGGACTATGGAGTAATAAGAGCAGGCAGAGCGGTACAAGAGGAAAAGGTGAAGAGGATTATTTTATTTTACTCTCGAGCTTGATGAAAGTGCGTCACAATTGAAAGTAAAAGATGGCGGCTAAACCTCCCCCTAAAACTCTTCGGAGTGGTAGAACTTCTCCGGTGCAACAATCATCATTGCAGGCGCTGCATCCTCCTGATGTATTGACACCGAAGGACTTACGAGATGCTCTTGAAAAACATGCCCAGGTAATTTTGGAATCAATGGGTGATAAATTTGCACAGATGGAGGAGAAATTGGAGAAATTGGAGGAGAGAATGGAAGAGAGGATGGAACAGAAGTTCAGTGTGATGAAGGTAGACATTTTGTCTTCAGTGCATAAAGTGGCGGAATGTGTGGAAGATTTGGATGAGAAAGTGGAAGATTTGACTCAAAAGAATGCCATATTAGAAGCAAAAGTACTGGAGAATGAAGATTTAAGAGACAAAATGGAAAGAGAATTAAGTCTTGCTCAATATTACCAGATGCAGTTTGCTGTTAGAATCAGAGGCTTAAAAGAGAATATTAAGGAAGATTTAAAGCAGCTGGTTTCTGAGGCTCTCGAAGTGGTATTGAATCAGCCAGCATCTGAAATAAGAGGAGGTATGGATAAAGTGTTCCGTGTGAATTCATGGATTGCTAGACAGAGAAAGTTGCCTAGAGATGTGGTGGTTTACTTTGCAAAAAGGGAAATTAGAGATGAAGTTATACAAGCTGCCTATGATGCTAAAGTTGTGATTGCTGATCAAGAAGTCTTGGTTCTAAAAGAAATTCCTCCAAAGATTTTAAGGAGAAGGAAGGATTTTACATTTCTTGTGCAAGAGCTCAAGCAATGAGATATAAGGTTCAGATGGGAGATTCCAGTTGGGTTGATGGTGATGCATGAAGGTAAAAGGTACCGGCTGGTTACTGTGAAGCAAGCGCGTGATTTTTACAATAACGTTTTAAAAGCAACCCCATTAACACTTCTGGAAGCTGCAAAGGGATCTGGAGAAGGAGAACATCAAGAGGCTGAAGCAGAGGAAAACGGTGCTGGAGGAGATCAAGTTATAACTTCTTTAGATGATCCTAGAGAGCAAAGGGTAACGCGTGCTGCTTTAAAACGATCAAAAAAAATAAAAGAACAAGACCAGCAAAAGTCTTTGGAACTTCCACAACGTACTTACAGCCAAGCAGTGGGAGGAGCACGGCCTAAAGAAGATAGTCCTATCAAAGCAGTGCTCCAAGAGCTTTGGGAGGATATGCATGGCAACTAAATTTTTAACCTGGAACGTTAATGGACTAAATTCACCACAGAAGAGGAAGAAAGTTTTTCAATATTTAAAACAATTCAAGATAGATGTTATATGTTTGCAAGAAATGCATATTAGGGTTGTGGATCAAAAGTATTTATCGAACTCAAGGTTGGGTACGCAATTTGTTGCTTCTGCAATGAATAAGAAAAATGGAGTGGTTGTTTATGTTAAAAGTGCCTTAACAGCAGACTTAATTGAAGCAGATAAGCATGGAAGATACGTTATGATAGAGCTGCTGCTAGAAGGTAAAAAGACACTTTTAGTTGGATTATATGCTCCTAATCAACAACAAGCTGACTTTTTTAGTTTACTTCATACAAAGCTTACCCAGTTGGATTATAAATCTTTTATTTTTATGGGGGAGTGGAATGGTGTTTTGGATGTACAGATGGACAAGGCTGGAGCTTTTAAGCGCATCCCAAGTCATGCTAGACTGCCTAAATCTTTTTTTGAAATGAAGGATGACTTGGAACTGCGAGATATTTGGCGCGAGAGACATTTGCAGGAAAAGGATTATACTTTTTATTCTGACAGACATCAATCTTTTTCTAGGATTGATTTTATTTTGTTGACTAATGATTTTTTTTGAGGACTAAAAAGGTGAAGATTTGTGCAAGAACTATCTCTGATCATAGTCCAGTTTGGCTAGAGATTGATAAGGAGAATAGAGACAGGCGCTCGTGGCGCGTAAATGAGAATTTGTTCAGAAATCAGAGAAATGTGGAAGAATGCAAACAGCGGATGAAGGATTTTTTTGAAATTAATATGAATAAGGGCACCTCTATGGATATGGTTTGGGATGCTAGCAAGGCCTACATGAGAGGGGTGTTGATATATATGAATAATAAACATAGATGTGCTGTGGAAGCTAGGAGGAAAGAACTGGAGAATGAAATAAAGGAAAAAGAAAAGGCTTTGATTTTGAATTCAGAGGATGTGAAGACTAAGGAGGCTATTAAACTGTTAAGAGGACAATTTGATAAATTAATGGCTGACCAAGTGGCAACCAATTTGCGGTTTGCCAGGCATAATACCTTTTGCAACGCTAACAAACCAGGTAGATGGTTAGCTTATAGATTGAGGAAAAAACAAAGGGCTTCTAATATAGACAAAATTGAGCATAAAGGAAGGGTTGTGTTTCAACAGGACCTTATCAAGGATGCTTTTGTGGATTTTTATTCTAAATTATATGCTAAGGAGAAGATTAATGAAAAAGACATTGATATATATTTGGAGAATGCTAGCATCCCGGTTCTTACGCAAGCACAAAAAGAGGGGATTAATCAATTGATTACAGAAGAAGAAATTTTTACAGCAATTAAGGAATTGAAGGTGGATAAAGCACCAGGTACGGATGGTTTGACTGCGGCTTACTACAAAAATTTACAATTAGAGATGATAAAACCGTTAAAGGAACTGTTCCAGACAATCCAGAGGGGGGGAAAGGTGCCACCGTCTTGGAGAACAGCTTTTATTTCCTTGATTCCGAAGGAAGACCAAGATGCTACTCAAGTTAAAAATTATAGACCGATATCGCTTTTAAATACAGATTACAAGATATTTGCTAAGGTTTTGGCTAATAGACTGATGAGGGTTCTGCAACAGGTGATTCATGGGGACCAAACGGGGTTTATTAGTGGTAGGCAAATGAAAAATAATGTGAGGCATATAGTTGATGTGTTAGAGTTTTTGGAAAGGAACAACCAGATCCCTGCGGCGCTAATTTTTCTAGATGCTGAAAAAGCTTTTGATCAATTGAATTGGCAATTTTTGATGAAAGTTTTAGACAAAATGGATTTTGGGGAAAATTTTTTACAACCGATTAGGGCATTATATCAAAAACAAACTGCCCGAATTATAGTTAATAATAGTTTGACAGAAGCATGTAATATTGAGAAGGGCACAAGGCAAGGGTGTCCGTTATCGCCCTTGTTATTTGTGTTAACATTAGAGATATTATTGGTTAAAATACGGAATTCGGAAAAAAATAAGGGGATACAAATTAGAGATCAGGATTATAGATTGAGAGCATTCGCAGATGATCTGGTTGTTACAGTGACCCAGCCAGAGAACTCTGTTGTGGACCTGATGGAGATAATAACACAATATGGGAAGGTTTCTGGATTTAAAGTTAATATACAGAAAACCAAAATTCTGGCCAAAAATATGACAGTTTCGCAAAAGGCTCTCTTAGAAGGATTAACTGGATTTGAGATTGTTAAAAGGGTTAAATATTTGGGGGTGCTTTTGTCGCTCTCTAATACAAAGTTATATAAAAATAATTATGAAAAACTATGGGGGAAAATTCAAAAAGAATTGGAGAGTTGGGAAAAATTGCAATTGTCTTTGTTGGGACGGATCACAGCAGTGAAAATGAATGTCCTGCCTAAATTTTTATTTTTATTTCAAATGATACCAATTCTTAAGAAAGATTCTAATTTGGAGGAATGGTGGCGAGGTATCAATAAATTTGTTTGGGCAGGGAAAAGGCCACGAGTTAAACTTAAGATTATGCAGGATACTCGTGAGAGAGGTGGTCTTAAAATGCCCAATCTTAAACTATATTATGAAGCTGCTGCATTAGTAGGAATAAGTGATTGGATTAATTTGACACAAGAGAGATTATTAAATCTTGAGGGCCACGATTTGTTGTTTGGCTGGCATGCATATTTGTTGTATGACAAGAAGGTAGACAATGTGTTTAGAGTGCATATTTTAAGACAGGCATTGTTGAGAGTTTGGAAGAAGTATAGACATAAGCTAGATTGCAAGATACCACTGTGGGCAATTCCAAAACACGCAATAGAAAATATACATGCTGGTTTCAAACATGATGTGACTACGTATAAGGAGATCCTAAGCTTGGAAAGAAATGTCTGGTGTTTGAAATGATATAGCCTCTTGTGAGAAGAGAAGGTTGTTCAAAATTGGTTTCAATATACTCAGTTACGGGCCAGGTGGAAAGAAGACCAGAAAAATGGTTTTACAATGACTGATGAAAATTTGATAAAGCAAATTAGAAATCAGGGACCAGCACATATTAAACGGATATATCTTGCGTTGATAGAGATTGATTCAGAAACAGAACTTGTTAAGGATTGTATGATAAAATGGGCCCAAAACATCCAGGAAGTTATCACAATGGACACGTGGGAAAAGATTTGGGTGAGGAACGTAAAATTTACACAAGCTCAAAATCTAAGAGAGAATTTTTACAAAATGTTTTATAGATGGCATTTAGATCCTAAAAAGCTTGCAAGTATGTATCCGAATTATCAGCCTAAATGTTGGAGGTGCGGTGATGAAGACGCAACATATTTTCACATATGGTGGACTTGTAAAAAGGTTAAGGCTTTTTGGATAAAAGTCTGGTGGAACATGTAGAAGATTTTTAAACAGAGGATAAAGTTTTGTCCGCAACTTTTTTTGTTGGGAATAATTACAGATGCTACAGTTGTGGACACCAAGTTGATGCTGAATTTAATTACGGCAGCAAGACTTTTGATAGGTCAGTATTGGAAGAAAGAGGAACTGCCGACCATAGAAGAGTGGACTTTAAAGGTTTCCGACCTGGCAGAGATGGCGAAGATTTCGGCCTATTTGAAAGATCACTCGCAAGAACGCTATATTATGGAATGGAGAAAATGGATTGAGTTTATCCAGAACAAGTATAGGGTTAAGAAGTTTCATGTAGCATTTGAATAAGTCTTCTTTCTTTTTTTTCTTTTTCTATTTTAGTTTCTATATATATATTTAATATTAATAAGGTCTGTTTTATCCTATATAAGCTAGAGAGTGATGGATTTTAGAGTTTATGGTTGTTAGTATATGGTTGTTTATGATTGTTTTTTTATATATACCTTGTATTTAGCTCTGGGAAGTCGGGGGGGGAGGGGGGAGAGGTAGGGGGGGAGGGAGAAGGGAGGGGGAGGGGGGATTTTTAAAGAAAAATTGTATATTAAAACTTTTCAATAAAAAAAAAGATTATCAGAGGACACCCCTTCCACAAAGGAAAACAAATTTCATCTACGAAAGAATAATGTTCTCTGTGGTGATATCCCACCTTAGAAATAGTTGGGTTAACACCATATCAGTCAGGCATGAAAGACCAGAACCACATGTTAAGTTCCAATTAAACTGATTTATTGCTCATACCTATGTACAGGAATCTAGTTAACTAACAGCATTATTTTGGCAGTAAATAAGGATTAAGGAATTCAAGAAGTGTTGGATTTTGTCTGCTTGTGGCAACGTAAAAACTCTAGGCTGATTCCTCTTTTGACTCTGCCCCCAAGCTCTGCCACTTCTTCTCCTACAATGGCTTAGATAAAATATTTTAATACAAATTATGTGACTATTTCAGTCTGATTCAGTTTTAAATCTCTAGATTATGATATAATTTTAAGCTATTTTGATTTATATAATTTTACCTGTCTGGGTATATTGCTAGAATGTCTTGAGTAATTTCTAAAACAAATAATAAAACCTTGAGAAGATACACAAATGATTCTGCTGAAGTTTTCAGCAGTAAAATTCAGAGCTTGACTCTTCTTAAATCAGCCTGTTTTTATGCATGTTATTCAAAATTAAATTCTATGGAGTTTAAATTATTCCCTAAATGCACTTGTGAAGGTTTAAAGCTATGCTTTCAATATTTTTAATACTCTAGTTAGATTTAAATAATGCACAAGATTAAAAAATAAATAGTTCCTAGTAATAACTAAATTATTGACATTACAGCAGTGTCCATAACCTTATGAGTTTGTTTCATAACATGTCCATTTTTATCAATGTGTAAAAAGTTTCTGACATTGATTTATTTGGATATTCATGTTGGTATAAACTGCCAACTTTTGTACTTGCTATGAGCTGCAAATGAGATTATAAATGTGGAGCTGCAGAGGCTGTTAATACTTGTAAATGGGGTGTCAGGAAAAAATATGAAAAAAGATCACAAGTCCTCAACTAGACTGGAAAATGAAATCATATTGAATGATATTAGAACCTGCAGCGTAAGTGTTAATGTTTTAGATATACCAATATATAATAGAGTTACAAGAGACTCACCTTCCTCATGTTCCTGACAAATCAGGTGCATTTGATGCTGCAATTATAGAAGAAGTTGCCAGATTTAAATAAAGAAATCTTACTTTACTTTCTGCATGAGATACTGGCATAGTTGAGTTTTCAGTGATAAGCTCAATTGCTCTTATGTAGTATGAATTAATTAATATCTGATACTAAACATATATATTTAAAACTAATAAATGCATGTTGAAATGTGTGTGATGAACAAAAGCCAAATAATATTTTGTCAGAATTAAGTTGCAATGAATATAGGCCACTCCAGCCAAATCTGGGCAGTGTACACCTCCCTAAATTCAGAATTTAGGTTAAATTCTGTCAGTCAATGTTACTTGGAATCACAGCTTTAGAGACATACCAATTCTAATTCTTATGTAAAAATATTTAAAATACAAGCATTAATCAGTGTTTAAAGTGGAAATGTTTCACGGTGCTCAGAAATTTCTCTTCATATGCTATCGCAATGCCCCAGGATTTGCTATATCAAATATTCCCCTTCTCATTTTGAAAGACAAATGCTCAATGGATAGCTGTGGATATATGTATGTGCATGTGTGTGCATATATCTATATACTACTAAAAGTATAAATGTCATCTATTTTTTTATTTTATTTGGAGAATTTATATGGATGCCCACTCGCTGTCAGTGACTCTAGGCAGCTTACAAGAAATGAAATTTGGGAAAGTTGTGGCTGTTTCAGTGCTACTGGCTGCTGTTGCAGTCATGTGATCTTGTCTTCCCTGACAGTTTCCCAGCCAGTCTCGGAATCCCTCCCTCCCTGTGGTGGAATGTGCACCTGTGGAATTAGTGGATAGGACTTTTGGCAATACAGAGCTTTCCCAGGGAGGAGACAGTGAAACTTGTCAGAGAGAGGCCCAGATTAAGACACTGTGCAGTCCTGAGCTGGAGGGGAGAAGGGGGAAGAGGTTTAACACCTCAGAAACTCTTAGGATATATCTAGCAGGTTAGAAAGTTATAGCTTCAGAACCAGGAGTTGTGGTGGTGCCATGGTTAGCATGCAGTATTGCAGGCTGATTCTGCTGACTGCCAGGATCCTCCCCGGCTCAAGGTTGATTCAGTCTTCCATCCTTCCAAGGTCAATAAAATGAGGACCTAGATCGTTGGGGGCAATATCTGTAAATCGCTTAGAGAGGGCTGTAAAGTACTGTGAAGTGGTATATAAGCCTGAGTGTTATTCCTATTTAGTTTGGTAAGACTCTAGCCATTATGGGTAACCAAATAAAGGCTAGGTCTCGATTGGATTGTCTGTATTGTCTTTGCGTTTGGGCCTGACACCAACCCACTAGCACCCAGCAGCAGCTACTTACCTGCTTGTTGGAAGGGAAGGGAAAGGGAGGGGAAAGGAAGGGAAGATTTCCAATGCTCCTTGCCAGATTCCCACAATGAAACTCAATGGGGAATCCAGCTTCTGCTTTCCACTGCTTTTTTATCCATCCTTGGTAATTTTGTTTCTCTATTTAGGTAAGGAAATATCTGAAATGATTATCCAGTGGGAAATGGGAGACTAATGTATGTATAGAAGGCACTCATATAATGTTAGGCTTTTGAACGGGAAATAATTTTTTATAAATTTTATGCAGAATTGACTTGCAATTAGTTCACATGGTGTAATAAGATGGAGGGTTTGTTGTCACTGTTAGTTGGGGGGTGGGGGCACGAAGGGAGATTCAGCCAATCTCAATGTATACATGGTTGTACTTTGACAATAAAGGTTCATTCATTCATTCAATGAATTTCAGGAAAAGACCACATCTTTTATAAAATAATGCTAAGTTGTGGTTTAATGATGTGGGAACAATTTTATAACATAAAACTAAATTATGGTTTAATGATGTGTGAACAAGTTTGTGGGGTGATATGACAGCCACTTGTCTAAAAGTTGCAGAAAGTAGATCATCTTAAGCAACTGTTGATATTTGTGATATTAATAGAAATCTTGATTGGAGATGGGCAACTCACTCGGATTTACACTGGGTGGTCTCTGCACTTGACCTAATTACTTCATGCAAGTAGCATTTCTTAACTAAGTGCCCACAAAGCTCTTTAGCAAACGGAGAGGAAGACAAACTATTCGATTTGTCTGCGCTGCCAACTGGAAACTGGCAGTTGTTCTGCAGAAAACAGCTCAGGACACACAAAAAGCGGGGAAGCACCCAGTTTAAACTCCAAACCACGTTTTTGATCTTGAAGCATTCGAACGTTCACCTTTCAACACACCTGCAGGAGCTCCCTCCAGTTGCCAAGTTATTCCGATGTTAAGGCGAGGTGAAAGAGGCAGGCTAAGCTAGTGCTTCCAAATCATGTTATCATTAATGGATTAATGATTAGCTCATCTTTTTCAGGGCTCATGTAAAGTTCGGCAAGAAGCTGCACTAAGGCCTTACCAAGGCCAAGGAAGCACAAAAGCAAAAACAACTGAAGCAGTCCATTTTGTCTGCCACGACACCTCCTCAGAAGGCTGCGGTGGTAGAGAAGGGAGAAAAGGAAAATGGGGGGGGCGAACCTTTTCAGTGGGCAGCTGGCCCTTTTCCAGCAATAAGCGACAGGCGGCGCCATTTGCCTAAAGTTCCCTGGATCTTCTCCGGCCTGCTGTAGAGAGGACCAGGGAGGCGCCTGACGGCGACGGCGCTTCTTTCGCCTACTTCGTAGCAGACTCCCCCCCCCCTTCGCGTGGCCTTGACACCCCCCCCCCAGGAGAGAACACCGGTTCTGCCCTGCCTGGAGCGGGTGGCCAAGCGGCTCTTCTGCCAGGGGAGGCCTTCCATGAACCTGCCCGCCGGCATTCTCGGCAGCGGCGAAGCCAGACCTCTTTTCTGCTGGCGGTGCTTTTCCCGCGCCCCTTTTGAATCCCGCTGTTACGCGGTAGCCGTTGAAAGGAAGCGCCGAGGAGGGAAAGCGGGTGGAAGATGGGCGCGCGTGGGCCCCCCCGATTCTGTTCATCCGAATCAATGGAATCCCCCACGCGGGACGCCCGCAGCGCTCTCAAAACACTTCGACTCAAAGTAGCCTCCAAGAAGCCAATGGCCCATCGAGTGAAACCGAGCTATCCGCAAGCAAGACTGGCGTTCCGCGCTCAACTCCTAGTTGGAAGCGAGCCGCTTCGCACTGCCAAGTTCCGGGCTGAGATCCGGGACCTAGAGGAAAAGCCCTGGAGGTCTGGCTTCCGACTCAGATTGCCCCCCCCCCCCCAGAGATATCGGCGGAATAAGAAACCTCGAGAAGTCAGACCCGAGACCAAGCAGAGCCACCCGGCTCGCTGGAGAAAACGTGTTTGATTAGAACGTGTGAAGCCGAGAGGCGTGCGCGCCTTTGGAAAGGCGTTGGCGGATTTGCCCCCCCCCACTTCGTGGGCGCCTCGGAGGCCGCTGGTCTCCGCTCTCAAGGGCCCCAGAGCCGAGGCCTAACCGTGGGGGGGGGGAGGAGGGGCGCAGGAAGGGGTTTGTAAGCAGCGATTCGCATTTGGGCCGCCTGCGTTTCTGCGAGCAGCACGTTAAGGCCGCAGGGTCTCGGGGTGTGTGTGTGTGTGCGTGTGTGTGTTGGGGGTGGGCTTCAGAGTGTAAGGGTGCGACGTTGTCCCGACCTTCCCTGGCGCTCTCTTTCCATTGTTGCAAAGCGCTCGCTTGGTGTTGCTGTTTGTTCCGCCTCCGGCGAGCGTTTGGCTCTTAACGGCGTGGTTGCGTTTCTCTCTCTGTGCTGTCTTCGTGCGCTGGGTGGCTTTATTTTGTTGCTTTGCTCTCTGTTGCCCGGGATAAGGGCAAGATTCCCACTGGCAGTGCCAGGTGCAAGCTCTATTCTCTCGACCCCCCCACACCCCCCCTTCTTCGCCGCCTTTGGAGCCTGCGGCTGCCTATGAAAAAAGCCGCGCCGCGAGCCAGAGCGGCTGAATCAAGGCCACCCCCGTCCCCACGCACCCCCACGCCAGGGGGGACAAGCGGGAGAGCTCCTCCTCCCCTCTCTCCCTCGGCGAGAGCGGATGAAAAGGACGGACGCTGGATGGCGGGGAGGTGGTGGAAGCCAGGCCTTAAGGGAAGCCAGGGATTTCCCCGATGAGAAGCCCGCCAGAGGCGGCCGCGACCAAGCCGAGCATGCCTCCGGAATATCAACAAGCGGGGAGGCGCGCAGGGCACCAGCCAAGCCCCCTTGCCTTTTGTCCTTCTCTCCCTTCCTCTGCCCATCTCTTAGCGGCAGCTTCCCCGCTCCGCCTGTCCTCCCTGTACGACGACCTCCTGCTTGATGTGGCCGCAGAGGGGCAATGATTCCCCTGGCAAGCTGCCCGCCTTTGATTCTCCTTGCCGCTTTACATGCGCGCTATCCTAAATGTTTGTGGGCGTGGATAACACGTGAACGCCTCTGTTTCAAAGCCCTTTGACCCCTTAAGACTCCAGAGTACAGGGCCTCAATAGCTCAGACCCTTCTTTAGAGGGGCTGATCATGAGAAGCACCACCTGTATACCTACCAACATCTGTCCTTGGCACCTTTCACCACACACCAGCCTGTCTCATGAACTGCATGCATACTCCCTCAGCTCATCTATGTGCTGTGCAAGAGAGCAAGGCCTTCAGGTAAACTCATCCAGTTCTTCGGATTGCTCAGTTTGCTCCTGCTTTCTATGCTTCTTTATAGGGCAAGTTCCCCAAACTGGTTGCCTACCATTCATACTCAAGGCTAAATCTGCTCTAGACTTGAGTCCTAAGGAACCCAACCTAAGGAACACAGCAATTTTTACTAGTTAGGAGGCCTGACTAGCCCCAGGTAACCCCCAAGACATCTCTGAGCTAAGTGATCCTCAGGGCAGTGCCAGCCAACTTTGGCTGATCTTAAGAAAAATTAAGCAAGCTGGACCTTGTTTATTCTTAGACCACAAACTGGGTTGAAGTCTGGGTTGAAAAAAAATAATGTATGTTGTAGAGGGTGAGAGCATAACCGCTTCAATACCAGTTCCATGGCAAACTACATGTGGACATTTCCATGCAGTCTCCAGGAGTCCAAGGGCACTCACGGTCTTACTCAGTGGAAGCCCATTTGCTGTATCTTCTCACATTAGAATTTCTTTTAGTACACTGTTTCTCTCAAGCAAGGTATGTTATGCTTATGGACCATACTTCCCTACCTTGTCACTTCTCCAAAAGATGCAGCAGTTACAATTTGTCTGGGCGGTTTATTTATTTAATCCCCACAACAATCCAGCATTTTCTACTGCTATTATCTCCACATGGTAGGCAAGATCTGGAGGAGAAAGCTGTGCACTTTGTCTAACCCAAAGGTGCTTTTTGGCTCGTGTTTTTTTTTCTTTTTCTTTCTGAAAACATTTCGCTTCTCATCCAAGAAGCTTCTTCAGTTCTGGCTGAAGAAGCTTCTTGTATTAGAAGCTAAACGTTTTCAAGGGGAAAAAAACAGAAAAAAGAAAATCCAATTGCCTTTAGAAAGGCACCTTTGGAACAACCCTGTCCTGGATGACTGGGAATCTCTATAGGCACTTTGTCTAGGGTCGCCCCTTGCACGAGCTCTCCTCTGCAAACTGTCCCCCCAAAAGACTAGCAGCTTGGCAGTTATTGCCCTGCAATTAAGGTTATTCTTCGTAGACCTGCAAGGGATATAGCTTTAACCGCCAACTTTTGCTACACTTTAAGTGTGTGAGCGCCCGCCCGCGAGCGCGTATGTCAGGGAGGAAATTAGGGGTAGGGGTTCGTTCAAGAAACTAAGCAGAGATATTATTTCCGCGTCGAGAAACTTGCTGCAATCCGTACAAAAGTTTTCGAAAGAGAGTGGCCCAACGTTGCGACTTGGCAGGTGAAGGAAGGAAGGGGAGGGGGGGAGGAGGAGGAAGAGGGGTGGGTGGGTGAAGAGCGCTTTTCCAACCGAGACCTTTTGCTTGGAGAGCGGGGGCGGAACGTCAGGTTCAGGAGCGGAAGCGAGCTACAGAGAGGGAGAGAGAGAGAGAGAGAGAGAGAGAGAGAGAGAGAGAGAGAGAGAGAGAGAGAGAGATTAAAATACGAGGCACAAGCAAAGATCAACTGGCAGAGGGAGGCAGCGCTCTCCGTCTGCGCTTACTCATAAGAAATCCTGGTGCCAAACACTAACCGGGACAGGATTGCTTGAGGCGAAGGAAGAGCCTCGAGTGAGCGAGCGAGCAGCTTCGAGCAGGACCCACTGGCTAGATTTCTTCAAGTTACTTCTGGAGCTTTTTTTTCTTTCTTCCTCCCGCGGCTTGCTTTGATATCGTTTGTTTCCAACCGCGTTTTGACTTGGAAAGCTTAATGCTCGCGGGACCCCCCAGGAGAGGGACCCACCGGCTGGACTGTAGCCCCCATTTGATCCGAAAGGGACTCAAAGAAGAGAAATCCGTCTGGGAGAAAGGAGCGGCTGCTTGCTAAAAAAATTTTTTTGTTAGTTTGTTTGTATGTTTGCAACTGACCGGATCTTTTCAGGATCCTCTCTCTCTCTCTCTCTCCCTTCTTGCCTCCGGTTCTCCGCTTTCGGGTTAAGAGGCTTTGTCAAGAAGAGAGGAGCGACCAAAGGCGCAGACCGGAGAGCGCGCCCGCCGCGCTACAGAAGGACAGCTGCAGAGCGTATCAAGGGACCGGCTTGGCGGGTTGGATTTGGCGAGCTTCCCCCACACCCGACCGCCTCCTCGTGTGGCGAAAGATAGGAAGGCACCGTTGATTGGAGTGTCCCCCAGCCCGTCGCTATTAAATTGGATTGACTCTCAAATCTGCCTCGTGGATCCTCCACGCCACCCCGTCTTCCCCCTCCCCTTTGGCCCCCCGACGACTCTTGGCTAAAAAAGAGCGCTCTCTCCCCACCTCCTGCCTGCTTTTGGCTGGACGCTGCCTGCCTGAAGGCAAAACCACTGACATCATGACAGAGGAGTTGGCTGCTTTGGAGCTACCCGCTGGCAAGTGACCGAGTGAGGCCGCGGGGGGGACTCCGATTGCCCTGGGGAAAGCGGCTTTCCCGATCGATCCTTCTTCGCCTCCTCCTCCTCCTCCTCCTCCTCCTCCTCGCAGCCCTCTCCGCCGGAGCTCCTTCGACTGGCCTTGTGCCCCCCGGAGCTGATTCGGACGCCGCTCTCAGCAGATCGCGCCCTCGCCCCGCTGGCCCTCTTCTCGTGGGGCTCGTCCGTCGCCCCTACCGACCGCCCTGAGCTCCGCGCGTCCGACCCGGCCGGCTCCCCGGCTCCCATCTCAACCTCAGAGCGGAACTGCCCGGCGATCGGCATGGACGGGGCGGATCGGAGGGGCCCCCTGACCGTCTGGCTTCTGCTTCTGCTGGCGGAAGCGTGCTGGCTGATGCTGAGCGCCGGAGCCTCGCCGACGCCTCCCGGGGCAGCTCCCTTGGACACCTGCACCTCGTGCGGCTTCCGGCGACCACCCGAGGAGCCCGGCGAAGTGGACGGCGATTTCCTGGAGGCCATCAAGAGGCACATCCTCAACCGACTCCAGATGCGCGACCGGCCCAACATCACCCACGCCGTGCCCAAGGCGGCTCTGGTCACGGCGCTGCGCAAGCTGCACGCCGGCAAGTTGCGGGAGGACGGCCGCGTCGAGATCCCGAACCTGGACGGGCAGGCGAACGTGGGGCCCGCGGCTCACCAGCAGGTCTCGGAGATCATCAGCTTCGCCGAGACAGGTGGGTTGCCCGCCTCGCCCACCCTGCTCCACCTGCCCGCCTCCCCCTCACGGCCCCGAGCATCCGTCGCCTCCGCCTCGGAACGACGGTCCGAGCATCCCGCCTCGCCCCCAGCGAGCCACTTCCCGGTCTCTTGCAATCCCACCGTTTCCCTCTGGAGGTCGCCGGTCTTTCCTTCTCCAGACCCGCGTCCCGCCTGCTTTCCGCTGCTGCTTCTCCCTTGCGGGGACCCCCCCCCACTTCCCTTCCGCTGCGCATCCTATGCGTTTCCCTCGCACCGGCTCCGTCCTAGCTCGGCCCTTCCACGCGACCCCACCCGTCGGCTTTGCACTCCCCTTACCTCCCCGTTTCCGACTACTTGCCACGCCCGTCTTTCTTGATTTCTTTACCGTGTGGGCTAAATTCCCCTCACACCTTTGTAACTGCTGCTCTGCTCCGATTCACCCTCTGCATGATGTGTTCCGCACCCCACCGTTCCCCCGTCCATCCTTGGTTTCTGTTCCACGGATCAAGTTTGATCCTCCGTTTAATGGCAATACTGGCTCCATTTAAATGGGCATGTATGGGGTATGTAGTTTAAGATAATGGGTGTGTACTACAAAAATCCCATCTATTTGCCACCCATCCTCCAGGCTCTGCTGATCAGATCTCTTTGTCATATTTTCCTCCCAGAGGCTATAGGTTTATACATGCTACTCTCAGAAACCGGTGCCATCCCCATGGCACAGATCCTTACCGTGAACAGCCTAATCACAATTTTTCCTGCTGTGCATTGGTTCCATTCTGTATAACACTGAATGTTCCCTGTCCTGTTTTTTTTTAATCTGGTGTCATACAGAATATCTGTCCTCCTAACCTCTTCGTCCAGGAATCCATTTTCATCCTTCAAGTCCCCGTCCTTCTGCTCCACCCACCTCCCCGGCCATAGATTCTTCTTCTCCTTTTGTGCTGGCCGGGTATCAACTAGTAAAGTAAACTTGCTCTACTTTATTGACCTATTTTGCTCAGTAACCTTTCTATCTTTCTAACTCCCATCCTGCCTACCACTTGAGTTTCTTCTTTTCCCTCTTCTTCTTCAGCTTCAGACAGGGTCTTCTGGTTATTCACATACATATATCCACCCACTCAGTGACCTCTAACTTCTTTTCCTCACGTACATGACCCGTAAACCTTTGGTGATCCCACCCATATCATTTGTGTATGCATCCTTTATTCTGTGAGTCTTTCCACTTCCATTCCATATGCTTCCACTTGCATATTCGTTAAACAAGAGTATGGAGCTATGAATGAGTAAAAATGATCAGATATCACCCTGTAATCTCACCTATTAGGATTAACTCACCCATAAGAATTGCACTTATGAAAGCATTTAATCAATTCCCCCCCCCTCATTTCCCCAGTCACAATATTATCTTGTATTTCTTTCTCTAGTGCACAGTCCACCTTTCCCCCGCCACACACACACATACACTTCTATGCTTCTCTATGCTTGTATTGCTCCTTCTATCTTAATAGCACCATGTCTATCCCACGTCTCCAGTTTAGCTGATCTAAACTGCTGAAGTTACTTTCTTGCATATCCAAGTGAGATATTCTCACTCTTCTTCATAAATCATACTGTATATGTATATCTATCCCTCTTCTCTGATACTTTACATTAACATTCCTGTGTTCTACAGCTGCCAACTAGTAAAACCACCAGTGTAAATAACATTGTCAAGTATCTTATTCCTTAGAAGTTGATAGGGTACTGTCAGTGAAAAAAATGACAAACAAGCTTACCTTTCCAGAGAAATATAAAAGAATATTAAGTGTGTTCTAAATCACATCCGGTAAGCACAGAACAATAGTGTGGCGAATGGTGTCCTGTGTATGAGCTGAGTGCAGTGGTTGGATTCAGCCGGTTCACACCACTTCAGCAGAACCAGTAGCTAATTTTTCATTGCCCAGGCCCAGAATGGACTTCCGGAAGTGGCATCCATGCAGAGAACTGGTTGTTCACATATTTGAATCCCACCACTGGCTGAGTGTGAATATGACGTGTGTTTCTAAATTAATTGCAGCAGTGCTGGATTCATAACAAACTTTCAGGGGTTCCTCAGAAGAGCAGGCCCTGTAAAAAGGGTTGTTTTCAGGTAAACAGTTTGAAAACTATTATAATACATACAGGGCAGGAAAAGATAGAAGGATAAGTGAATGCATTCATTACTTGGGTGAGTAAAATAGGAGAAGGACAAAACTATTAGAATTTAGTTTTCATCCTCCAGTGGAATTATAATCTGTTACCTGTTTATCACGGCATGTCATTGTTACCTTTAAAGGTCTGGTGCTGTTTGGATGTGTTGGGACTGCATCTTTATGACAAATACCACATCCAGCGTATTGTATGATATTTTCTTCATCACGCTCCTGGAAAGTATAGATTAATAAAATATACCCATCCAACACTGCTACTAATAAAGCACTATCCTGTGGCATTGCAAGAACTAGGTCTAAAGTATAAAGATTTGCAGTTCGGCTTGACAATGCCTGCACTAGGGTTTTTCTTTTCAGCATACTGAATGATATGAAATTGGATTGGAATGAATTGAAGCAGAATGAAGAATACTGAATAAACTCTGGAGCTGGGTGATCCTATGCATATTTGCTCAAAGGTGGACCTGCTGAGTTTCACATAAATGTGCACAGGATAATAATTTCTAGGTCAGAGGTGTTTGAGTAAGGGATTCAGTGCCAGTTTGTCCCATTTAGTGTTCATATTATAAATATGAACCAGAAGGCAAACAACCAGTTGATCGTGGCATCTGCTTTCCTGCTTTAATTTCACTGGAAAGAAGACAGCAATGGCATTATGTTGGATACAGAGTTAATTCCACTGACATCAGTGGGACGTGAATTAGTCTTGACCAAGTTAATTTCAAGAGCTATTCTAAGTATGACTTAAGTCTAGATCAATCACCCATTGGCTGCAATGAAAACTTGCTTAATACCCAGAAAAACGGAGTGGGACTTAATGTCTAAAGTTCATCTTTTAGTTAAATGAAACAGCTGCAAGGAGTAGAAGAGGATGTGTTCTCCTTAGGTGTCCAGATGCCAAGTAAATAAACAACACAGGTATCCTGTACCTTTAAGAATTGTGCAAAAGAGAATTTAAGATGGCAAGACAATCTATATCTTTGGGTACAATTACGACAAATGCAATTGTCCTGTCATTTCAGTTATTACTAAGGCAGTAAATCTTTGCCTGGATAGTACCCCTTTGAGCTACTGGTGGGTAAGGCTCATATTACTGAATAATAACTCACCTCACCCCAGCCTTTTGAAAGCTAAAATGTCAGGGAGATAGTTGTGCTAGAAGACTTGCTCCGACACTTTTATATTCTGGATATTGTTGTACAAAGGAACATGCTTCTATTTATAATCTGGAACAATCAAAACCAGACTATTTTACAATCCCAGTAAGAATTTGCTTTGGTTAAGTGGACAAATCAACCAAGCCTTTACATTTCCAAAGAATTATATTGCTACTGGGTGAGTTTACAGTGCATCTAAATTGTAACCAAATCCTTTCTCTGGGGAAAAAAAACCCAACTTTCCCTGATCGTTAACAATTTGTGCTTTCTGGGAAGATTATACAGGAGGGGTGGCCATGCCAGGCCAACACTTTAAAAAAACTAATTAGCACTTATCCAGGTGCTCTGAGTTCTTTTCATGACTTTCCATCTATCTGAACTTAATTGCTTATACACTGATTTCTAAGGATCTGGCTACCCCTCCCCGCCTCCCCATACCCTGATTAGTTTCTCTCTGGGAACTTTATAATGGGTTTCTAGTCCCGATTTAGCCACTGAACAACTTTGCATTCTATAGCTGATGGTGTGTATTCCCTGTCCCTTTTCTGTTTAGCCATTTATGTATATTATTTGTGGCACTTACTAATCTTATGCATTTATTTTGATGCATGATTCATTTTCTTTTTTTTCCTTAAGAAAACCTAACACAAACATCTTGTTTCCTCTCCCCTCCCCCATTATATTCTAGATGACCTGTCATCCTCTAGAATGCGCCTCTATTTCTTCATTTCTAATGAAGGGAATCAGAATCTGTTTGTGGTTCAAGCCAGTTTGTGGCTTTACTTGAAGCTGCTTCCATATGTCTTGGAGAAAGGCAGCCGGCGAAAAGTGAGAGTCAAAGTGTATTTCCAAGACTCGGACACCAGCAACAAGTGGAATGTGGTTGAAAAGAAAGTTGATCTCAAAAGAAGTGGTTGGCACACATTTCCTATGACAGAAGCAATCCAAGCTCTGTTTGAGAAAGGAGAGAGAAGATTGAGTTTGGACATTCAGTGTGAAGGCTGCGAAGAGTATTCAGTGCTGCCAATTTATGTGGATTCTGGGGATGAATCCCACCGGCCTTTTTTAGTGGTGCAAGCCCGATTGGCTGACAACAAGCACAGGATTCGGAAAAGAGGTCTGGAATGTGATGGCCAGACCAATTTATGCTGCAGGCAACAGTTTTACATTGACTTTAAGATCATCGGATGGAATGACTGGATCATAGCACCAGGGGGTTACTATGGGAATTACTGTGAAGGGAGCTGCCCAGCCTATTTGGCTGGAGTCCCGGGCTCAGCTTCCTCTTTTCACACAGCAGTCGTGAATCAGTACCGCATGCGAGGGCTGAACCCAGGCACCGTGAACTCCTGCTGCATTCCAACCAAACTTAGCACAATATCCATGCTGTACTTTGATGATGAATACAACATCGTGAAGAGGGACGTTCCCAATATGATTGTGGAAGAATGTGGCTGTGCCTGATATGGAGAAGGATGCTGGAAAGGGGCGGGGGGGCAGGGAAGGTGTGGGGGCGGGGAGCGAGAAGATTCCCCTACTGAATGGATTTGGACATGCTACTGCTCTTATTCCTCCTTCTGGGCATGGATGTTAAACCTTACTGCAGAGGCAACAGCGTCAAAGGCAGAAATAGCACTGAGAATACATATAAATATATATCAATTGCACTCTGTTGTCAGGACAGTGGCAGTCAATGCATCCTGGACACTAAAAGTATGCTACCACATATAAACTAATGCTTTCAAGTTACTTAATCCTACCTATATACCCAAAGACACGAGTGTGTGTGTGTGTGTGTATACACCAACGTACACCTACATACACATATACACATACTCCTATATACACACATACACACAGCAACATGAACGCAGACGCTGCGTGATCCAGTTTGGAGGAAGGCATTATGTAAAGGGGTTAAATAAATGTCTGCTGGTGATATATGCATATAGACCAGTAGATATTTTCTTCTCTCAGCCAGCCCTATATTTAGAACAAAATGTTTGAAAAAACAAACGAACCAAGAAAACAATCAGATATGCTCACAGACAAGCATTTCAGTGACCAAACAAACAACCAACTACCATCATCTCTAAGGTCTAAAATGAAGCAGCAAGTTACCTGCTTGGTGACAGATGAGTTCCTCTTCCTGATGGGAAGTGTAAGATATGCATATAGCACTTCCAGGAGAGAATATACTAATGAAACCAGTCTTTCTCTTACTATATGTATGTATGTATGCATGTTTGTGTGTAAAAGAGAGAGAGAGAAAGAAAAAGAAAGAAACGGTACCATGTGATTAATACTGGAAAACGTAGCTGTATTCTTCTGAATGATAGGTCGGCATGTTTTTTATGCTTTATTGGACAGCTAGGATCTCCTGTGCCCTCCAAGTGGACAATTATCCCTCTTACGTTGTCAAAAAACAAAACAAAAAAAGGACTTGGCCCTTCCTGTTCTAGTTTTGCTCATGGTCCGTACTACATTCTCAAAAAGATTTGCAACATCAAAACCTGCAGTTGAAATCCCATGCTTGGAGTAACCGTAAGAGTACAGCGGGAACAGCTGGAGAGGACAGAAGGAAAAAAGAAGCCAGTGTTAGCACAAGTAAACTTATGAGCCATAAGAGAAATCTCAATCACATAGTGGATATACTTTGGGAAAGGAGGAGTGCACGGTGTTTGAAACTGTGAGAATGTTTACTACATCTTGAGGAGGGGAAAGAGAGAGAGAGAGAGAGAGAGAGAGAGAGAGAGAGAGAATGCACAAGTAGAGGGTATTACATTTAGTTTGGTTTCCAAACACTTACGTACCAAGGGTGGCTGCAGAGCTCAGAAATCCATGCTACACTACAGCACTCGCAACCTGCTTGAATGCACGTTTCTTATAGCACTTGCAGATTTCAATGCCTTGACTGGTTGGTACTTGATGGTGCACTTCCTTTTGCTCACTGTTCTCTAGTTTTAAAAACAAGTGCCGCATGAGCTATGCAATTTAAAGTGTCAACCCAAACTAGATGAAACTGGACTGAAATGAGACGGTACTTTTTATATTTTTTTATACTTGAAATTAAATCTTTTGCTTCTTTTTTTAAAAGCGAGTGATTGGTTTTCATGTTTGCATTGATGTAGTTGCATGACTTAGTCAGGAGAAACGGGGGGAGGGGGGGAAAGGTTATTTTTATACCGACAAAAATACTGGACACAATGAAAATGTATTATACTGAAAATTTTGGAACCAAAGAGGCCAACCTTTTTAATTATAATTTTTATCAGATGGCAGGGCCATTGTATCTACAGTCACACAACGATACCGAACACTCTCGACACTAAGGCCTGTCAATTTCTTTTCAGGATACAAAATAGATTCCATTGTTTTTGGATCAGTATCTTCTCTATACCCTCATATGTTGGAGACATTCCAAGATGTACATCCTTTAAAGAAGACACCCACCCCACCCCCCCGAATTGTTGTTTATTTAATAAAGTCCCTTGTAGGTTTTGTTCCATAGAAATCTAAATACCAAACAACATTCACTTACATTTGCTGTCCGAGTATTTTGCATTTGTGTACAGTTTAAGTAAATAAAACAAAAGAGGAAAAAAAAAAAGCTTGAGAACTGCAGCAGCTTCTTGCAGTTATGCTGAACTGTTGGAAAAAAAGCTTTGTTAAAAAGTATCTCTAGCTTGGGGGATCAAGGCCTGATTGCTGAACATGCTTATGCACTGTTGAATGGAAGCATGAATGCGGAACCGTTGGTCGGATAAGGGCCAGGGAACTTAGTGCAGGTGCAAACTCCATTAAATTCCACAGGGCTAATGTTTTGAGCAAACAATTCAGGGGAACATGGCCTAGGGCCTTGCAAATCCCAAGATTAACTGAGAACAAGCCTGCTTTTGCTCTTCATCAGCCATCGTTTCACAATATTCTTACCAAAAATATCCCTAAAATAAGGCTTTAAAAAAATTACGAACCAAAGAAGATTGGGATGAAATATCCTACATGGGTTGGGTTGGCCATTTTCAATTCAGAGAATGCTTCCCATGGTGACGCTGCTACAATACCCATATGCATCTGCTCTCTGCTACAAAACCCATATGCATCTTAGCAAGGAAAGAGGGTGGTGTTTGTCTGAATTTTAGGGCAGATTTTTTTTTCAAGTTGTCACCCTCCTCCAGCCTTTTCTCATTCATGACTTAATGCACCTTCTTGCTTGCATCATGTTAATAGAAAAAAACTACCGTCATATCTTGGGAGGTCTGGATGATAGCCTCCCTTCTGTGTTTCAGGATACCTTGGTAACCAAACATCTTGCTTTACAGGTTGAAGGCCAATATTTTCAGGACCATATTGGCCAGTGTCTAAGTAATGATGGCCAGTGAAGGAGGTATGACCTTCTAAGAAGCTCAATTCTACTTTGGTCACAAACTGGAACATGTCTTCTTGTCAACCTGCCTCCCAGAAAAGGAGTGGTAGAAAACATTCCCCCCCCCTACAACATGTTGTAGTCCTAGGTTCCTGTTTACAGAAGCAGGAAAAATTACCTATTTTTAAGAATAGGAAAGATGGACACAACTGCTTAAAATCTTGACTTGAGAACAATGGAAAGCCAAGTTCCGCTGAAGAAGAAGAATACCCAAGATGGCAGTGGTCTAGCACTGATGGAAACTATTAGTGAAGAAAGAGCTTTGGAAATCTAGGAGCTGTCATCCTGGCATACTGTAGAGTAGGCTGGGGATGCTTAGACCACGTGCCCTGTACATGATGGAGACCGTGTTATCTTACCATTACTAAGTTCAGTCTATGTAGAATACTGTATGATGCTCCAAATGTTTCCCGTATAATTTCACAGTGCAAAGCAAAATTGCTAATAGTGGACTTGCAGGAAAATTTATTTGCTGTTAGCGATATTCCTACTTAGGAATTTCTGACAATTTTCCTAGGTCAAGCCAGAATTCCTTTAAGATAGAATTTGAAAGTAAACATATAGGCCCTTTCTAATCCTGAGCTAAAATCAAAAGCCACCTGTACACCTCAAATAGTAATCCTCTGATTGAGATTGAGACTACAGCATTGGAAAAAAATATGTTAATGAAAAATATATCTATTTCATCTGTATACTGTAAAAGGTTTCCCTTACAAGAAAAATAACAGGTAGTCCTCATCTAGTTACTGCTTAGTGACCATTAATGATTACTTGCTGATGAAAAAGTAGCTATGCAACAAATCCTCGCATTTATGATCTTTTCAGGTCTGTATAGCAAAGGAAAGCTAAAATAACATCATAAACACAATCAGAGTTTTACTTAGCAACTGCTTCACTTAACAGCTGAGTTGCTGGTCCTAATTGTGATCACTAAATGAGAAGTACCTGCATCAGAACCTTCAAGGTAAATGTTTTCATTCAGAAAATGGCATTAGTGGCAGTAAAAATACGCTCATCAATTGAGTCAGCCATTGAAATCATTTTTGAATTACCGGTAGGTCTTTCTCACTATTTTTTAAAACTTAAAAATATGGTCTCTGTTGTCTGAACTTCTAACACCCTCATAAATAATGTAGTATTTTCACTCCAGAATTTTAGTTCATCAATCTTCAGATAGTTTGCCAAACCCAGCAAACATACCTTCTGATGCCCTGGCCCAAACAGCCTTGTGCCTTCCCTCCATTATTTAAAGAGGAAAACAGATTTGTGTTTTTAAAATCCCTATTGTCAAAGCAAGGATTACTTTGCAAAGTCCCCATACTCTGCAAAATAATGCATGGTTGAAGTGTCTTCAGCTCCTGGCTTAGGCTGCATTCATTTATTCTCTGCAGTGATTTAAATGCTGGGAAGATTTTTGACAGTGGGAAAGTTCATTATTTCCCACAATGGTGCACTCCAGATATGCTGAACTTCAACTTCCAGAATCCCCAACCTACATGGGCAACACACTGTAAGGCACTTGTTTAAGTAGTACACTGTAATTATTTCATATTATAACACTCATATATGTTTCCATGCTTGTTTACAACCACCATCATTATCATCATGTGGCAATATTAATTTATATTAACAACATTTTAGGAAAGAAATGGCTTATAATGGGCAAAATAGCAACAGAGCAAGGTTAGAATAGAAAGAAATTAACAGAGAATAATTCTTTGAAAATAAAATCATCTTGAATAATTTGAAATAGCTGGTGGGGATATAATGTGTCCCGCCAGATATTGGGAAGTAGCTAGGGATGCCATTTTGTCCCAGATATCAGTTTAGAAAACAAATAAATATTGTAGCCCAAGGAAGATCCACCCATTTACAAATTTATACTAGATTTGAAAGAAGGTAAAAACTTCTCAATCAAAATTCTCCTTTCTTTCTATTCTCCAGGTAGTTCTTTGTGTACAGAGGGGAGATCTAGATCTGTCTCTCATCTTAAAAACTATTTAAAAAATAGACATCAAGTCACACATGTTCAAAACGTTTAATGCTCTCATAATAATACATTATTATTCCACTGAAACTGTTTTAAGTTATTCTGATTTTTCTGTTTCGGTAATGGTGGTAATCCGTTCCTGAGACATCAAAATTTAAACTGAAAAATGATCCGCCTTTGCCAAATCAATATAAAAAAATACTGTTACTTTACCAAAAATATCACCCAACACGAAAGCACAATTTTCATATAAGCATTCCTAAAAGTCACTGAGGCTGCATACAGTACTGTTAGTGATGACTTACAAAGCCCTACATGGCATGGGTCCGGATTACCTACGGCAACACCTGCGGCCGGCATCAACTTCCCTCCGTCCAGTGCGCTCCCACAGAGAGGGCCTCCTCAGGGTGCCTCCGATCAAGGAATGTCGATTGGTGGCCCCCAGGGGGAGAGCGTTCTCTGTGGGCATGCCAGACCTTTGGAACCGCTTACCGGTTGAGCTCCAGACGGCCCCCGACCTTCGCTCCTTTCGGCGTGATCTCAAAATCGTTCTTTTTGAACAAGCTGGCCTGGTCTGATGGGTTGGGGCTGGGTTTTATAATCGGTTTTAACTTTTAATATGTATTAATTTATTACGGGCATTGTAGTTTATTTACTTTTTAATTTTTGTATCCTGGTTTTTATTATGTATTGCCCTGTTCACCGCCCTGAGTCCTTCGGGAGAAGGGCGGTATACAAATTAAATTATTAAATTAAATTAAATTATTACTACAGATATTTGTAACTGAGGGCTGGAAAAACCCAAAGGATGGTTAGAAGGTAGGAAGGTCTCCAAGTCTTGTCGGTCATCTACGGTAGTGTTCATCCAGCCTTGCTTTCAGGAAGGTACATTCAATAACGTCATAGAAATGAAGATTCCTTCTTGAATACAAATGCTTCCTTGCCTACAGAGGAAAAACAAGAATATAAACAAGAGAATCAAAATAAATGATGAGACCCTAGAAAGAGTGCAGAGAAGAGCAACAAAGAAGATAAGTCTGGAGGCTAAACTGTACAATGAATGGTTAAGGCAGGAGTCTTCAAACTTGGCCCTTTTATGACTTCTGGACTTCAACTCCCAGAATTCCTCAGCCAGCGTGCCTGGCTGAGGAATTCTGGGAGTTGAAGTCCAGAAGTCATAAAAGGGCCAAGTTTGAAGAGCCCTGGATTAAGGGAATTAGGTATGTCTGACCTAAAAAAAAAGAAGGATTGGGGGAGACATGATAGCTTCAATATTTGAGGGGCTGTCACAGCGATGAGGGCATTGACTTATTCTCTGAAGTGCCTGAGCGCAGGACAAGAAGCAATGGGTGGAAGCTCATTGAACAGAGATCCAACGTGGAATTAAGGAGAAATTTCATGACAATGAGACCAATTAATCAATGGAATAATTTGCTTCCCAGGGTTGTGGGTGCTCCATTGCTGGAAATTTTCAAGAAAAGTTTGGACATCCATTTGCCCAAGAGCCGTGGTGGCGCAGTGATTAGAATGTAGTACTACAGGCTAACTCACTGCCCACTGCCAGGAGTTTCATTCTGAATGGCTCAATGTTAACTCAGCCTTCCCTCCTTCTGAGTCGGTAAAATGAGGACTCACATTGTTGGGGGGGGGGCAATAGGCTGACTCTGTAAACCTCTTAGTACATTGAAGTAGTATATAAGTCTAAGTGCTATTGCTATTGCCCAGAATGGTATAAGGACTCCTGGCTTGGGCAGGGATTAGACCAGAAGATCTTCAAGGTCCCTTTCAACCCAAGTGATACTATGATTCACTTGATGACTCCTTTGAAAAGGGGCTATCTTTGAAAATGATGCAGACATTGCAGTTAATACAACATATGGCAGCCAGGCAATGAGTGGATGAAGCCATTATTGTAATGTAATAACATTCATCTACTAACTGCACTAATTATTATACTGGTTTAGCCTATAAGGCCCACATGATTTTGCAGCAGGATACCTAAAGACCATCATTTCCTAAAGGGATCTGCTTCTGGTGCAAGTAGTAGAGTGGAAATACGTAACATTCCTCCCCAAGGAAGAGTGAAGAGGACAGAAACCCCCCAAGAAGCCCTTTTCCATGACACCTCCCTATTTGGAGAGACTATTTCTGCAATTATGCCTGGAGTTTTGGGCACTGATTTTTAGTAGAACCACAAAGGCTGTTTTGATCACAGGAGAATTTGCAGTTTGATTTTAACGAAGTTGGCATTGTTTGTGAATTTTTTGTTATTATTGAATGGGCATTTTTATGTGGGTTGCTATTTGGATTGTTGGGATCTTGAGTCTTTTGGGGAGGTTTTTTGGTAGCTGATTTATTCATATTTTAACCCTATATTGGTAAACTATCCCAAATCTTAGGAAGTGGATTGTCAATAAGTACATGTAAGTACATAATGTAAATACCCACCCTCAGAGATTCAGAGACTCAACATGGAGATGAATTGGGACAACAGAGAAGCTTCCCACTAGTTTTCCTATAAAATTATTCTAACAACTCAGGAAAAACTCATCCAGGAGGCCACAGAGGACCCCAAAACAACATCCAATGGTCTGTAGGCTTCTCCTGCCTTGGCTAAAGTCAGTGTTTGTGACTATATCAGCAAAAATGGATTCATGGGGAAAGTAGCACAATGAAACCCACTGTCTAAGCCACAAACAATGTATGAAGGACAATTTTTTATTCAACCTCCGGAGAAGATGGCCGCGGCCCGCGGCTGAGCTAGAGAATGCGGGAGGGTGAGTCTTGGCTGGCTGAGCCCTGAGGAGGCTGTTGCTTGCTGCACGGCCTCGGCTGGGCACCGGGAGTTCCTGGTGCTGTAACAACTTGCTGGGGCCACGGGAGATGTCGGTGTGGTGGTCCGGGTGCGCCGGGCCTGACCCACGGCGGCAGCAACGTTTTTGAGGCCGCCGAAGATGAGTCGGGTGGCGAGGAGGGCCTAGTTTCTGCTAGAGAACCCACAGATGTTACTGAGTTGAAGCAATTCATGAAGGAATGGGCTAAAATTCCTACACAAAGAAGTGAAAGAGCAATCACTAATTACAAGACACATTTGGTTGTCAGCTACTGTTGCCACCATCAGTTATTGGTTCTAAAAGGGCAATTTCATTTTCACATTGGCACCTTGAATGTTGGATGATTGCTTTGCAAATAAGTGAAGCAAGCACCAAGCGTTGGTGTTATTTTTTCACTTAGACTCTGATAACATTGAGTAGCAAAGACATGAGAAAATCCAAAGAGGAGCAAATACTTTTTCCATAGAACTCTGTGGTGTTGCAAAATTCATCAAGGAGGGATGCTTGATACTTTTTCACAGAATAAATATGCTGTTCAAAGGAGTGTGTTGTGAAAGGGAATGTTTTCCCCTCATAAAGCTCTTTTATCAATGTATATTGATTTATCACCTGGTAAGTATAATATCAAAAGGGGGTGCAGTTAAAGATTGTGAGCTTGTCATCTGTGCAACAGGATGAGTCCTGTTACTTGCCCCACCTCCTGCCCACCTAGCAGCTGGAAAGCATGCAAATGGGAATAGATAAATAGGTACCACTTCGTTGGGAAGGTAACAGCATTCCATGCACCTCAGGGCATAGTCATGCTGGCCATGTGACCATGGAAATGTCTTTGGACAATGCTGGCTCCTTCAGTTAAGAAACAGAGATGAGCCCTCTAGAGTCAGACAAGACTAGACTGAGGAAAAAGAGGAAACCTTTACTTTTAAGTCCAATATTACCTGATAATAGTGAAAACTGTCCACAAAATTATTGTATCACTATGAACACTTTCCATCTTGAAAGAACTCAGTCTGTATCCTGAACTCTCAATCATGCCTTTATCTGCAAGAGAGAGAGAGAGAGAGAGAGAGGGGGGGGGGAGGTCCAAGCTCACCTAGCAATCTTTCATGGCTAAGGCAGGACTTGAACTTATGGTTTCTTGCTTTCTAGCCTGGTGCCTTAAACGCTAGACCAAACTTGTTCTTGATAATAATTCAAATAACTACTGAACTCAGAGAACTATAATATAAAACTTCCATGAAATCCATCAAGAGCAACTTTAAAACTTCTAAAACAAGAAATGTTTGCAGTCAAGGACAGATTTTTCAAAGAGAGATTGATCTGACCCAGATATCATAATTAGTTAGCAGCTGGCTTTGCTTTCACTGAAGCTTCCAGTCTAGAGTATGTTACAGCAATTCAGATGTGATATAACCCAAGTGAACACGTTAACATGGCTAACATGGTCAGAAGGTCACAAATGACAACCACATTACCCTGGGATGCTGCAACCATCGTTAATACATACCAGTCGCTCAAGTGCGCAAATTTTGATCACCTGACCATGAGGATGCTGCAACAGTTGTAAGCAGGGCTTTTTTTTCCTCATAGAACGCCCAGGACGGAGTTCCGGCACCTTTTTTAGATGGAACCTTGTAGGGTAGGCAAGGTGGGTTGTATGACATGTGTGAGTTCTGGCACCTTTTTCTTTTACAAAAAAAGCACTGGTTGTAAGTGCCAGGATTGGTCATAAGTCTCTTTTCTCAGTGTCATTGTAATGTGGAACGGTGACTAAACAAATGGTTGCAAGCCAAGGGATCCCTCTATACATACAGTTATGTAAATCTGTTCCCTGTAATACCATTACCTAAATTCAGGGGACAAGTCAGAATCCGAGAGAGCTCCCAAGCATAAAATCAAGCTTTCATTACTGAAGTGCATAAAAGTCAAGCACAGAATGTGTGTCTTATTTTAATTTTTGAATCCTTGCTATTAAATTTGCCAGCCTGTGTTGTTGTTTTTTTTT
Organism: Vipera ursinii; assembly: GCF_947247035.1. Lineage (NCBI taxonomy): Eukaryota > Metazoa > Chordata > Lepidosauria > Squamata > Viperidae > Vipera > Vipera ursinii. Next base: position 126,900,784 of record NC_139512.1, read on the forward strand.
AAAAAAAACCCACAACAACACCTGCCTGGACCCGATAGAATTAATTCTTGATAGGCAGAGTGCAACCTGCTTCCTTTTTAAATTTTCGGAACTTTTTCTCCTCTTCTCTCTGTCAGCCAAGTCTCTCCCTTCCTCAGGGTTTCTGTTTCAACCTTGGAATTAGAGTGACTGTTGCAACAGAGTCCACTAAGAAAGATACTTCTGCCTTATGAAATCAATGGGAAAACTCACATTAACGTCAGTTGTGATGTGACTTTCTAAAAAGAATTGCAATAAGAATGTAACTAAATGTTGGGACTGAGGCAAGGTGAAGCAGGCTGTTTCTTTCCCATGCTTGAAATCATGGAATGGATATATTAATTCGCATAAGCTCGATCCCTTTGCCACACAGACTTAACCTTTGTTTCCTCAGGACCCATGTTCCCAAACTGGGGTCTTTGTTTTGGGGTAGCCAAATCAAGATAATGTAAAGTCACCACCCTGAAACATCCAGAAAATCCTGCACTGCTTTCGTCCTCCTTTACAGCTAGGCCTTTGGTTGAGGGCAGGGTAGGTTAGGATTTGTGGTTTTAAGAGCACATGGTGAGAACCTTCACAAAATGGATGCCATGAAAGGCATGCTCGTTCATGGAAAGATGGCCACGGACCCAGACTGGCTCCAGACATTTTGGTGCCCTGGCAAAGCCATACCATGGCGCCTCCTGGGATTCGGCTCACCTTCTGATTTTGTTAGGAATTTTTTAAACACACTTTTTTTTCTTTTTTATTCTTCAAGGTTTGTATTTTATTTTATTTTATTTATTTATTTATTTTATTTATTTTTTATACCGCCCTTCTCCCGAAGGACTCAGGGCGGTGTACAGGGCAATACAATAAAATACAATGTATAAAAATTTTAAAAAATATTAAATACAATAGCCCAATTCAATAGATTAATACAAAACGTTAAAATACCCCTAAACCCATCAGACCAGGCCGGCTTGTTCAAATAAATATGTTTTTAGGTCACGTCGGAAGGAGCGAAGTTCGGGAGCCGTCCAGAGCTCCACCGGTAAACGGTTCCACAGGTCTGGCGCGCCCACAGAGAATGCCTTCCCCCTGGGGGCCGCCAGTCGACACTCTTTGACCGACGGCACCCTACAATTTTCAGTCCTGAACATTTTTTCTTTTCTCAGACATTTTCATCATATTTACTTTGAATCACAGTAGATAAATGTAATTACAGCAACACACGTTGCTGTCGTATGACAACAATTCTGCAAAATTATATATTATATTCTGCACTGGTATGTGCCATGACTCTTTTCCAGGTATAAATTTGATAAACTGAAGGCCATGTGACTCATTTGCTCGGTACCTTCCTATCAGTCCTTTGTCTTGCTTCAGTAGTATTATCAGCTTCCTGAGGCCCTTAGCTATAATTTCTTTTTTGTGCCTTGCAATGCTTGGTTAGTGTGCTGTTCGCTACCACTCACCCAATTTTGTAGGTATTTTTTTAAAAGCGTAAGAAGAAAATGTTCTAAAGCAATGAGGAAAGAGGACCTGATATTATACTCATATTGTGTAGTTTGGAAATCTTTTCAATTTGGGTGGCCCCTAAAATTTGCTGCTCTGGGTGACTGTCTAGATTGCCTAGGCCTAGAATCAGCCCTGCACCGATAAAATAAAAGAAGGGAACTACCGTAGATTGTTCTTCCAGAATGTACTTTCTGTGAAATGCTTATAGGGCTCAAAACCATTGCTAGCAGCATCCAACAGTCAAAGGCTCCAAGGACTACTAATTAAAAAGCATGATGTAGCATTCCCTTTTTTTCCACATTCAAAAAGAAAAGAGAAAGGCTACTTGAAGAGAGAAAACAGAAGTGTCACAGTTCTAGAATCAGCCTAAAAAGTAGAGCAACAAATTAGATCTTGTGGGATTTGGAAACTCAGTCATAGAAGGTATGCGTAACTTGGAGAAGGGACACCTAAGGAGAGAACCGATAATTGTCTTCAGGTAGCTGAAAGGGTCTTACCCAGAAGACAGAGCAGAATACCCTCAGAGGCACTATAGATCAGAACTAATCCTAATGGATGAAATGGCAGATAAGCATTAGAAGGAAGTTCCTAACAGCAAGAGCTATTTGCCAGAGATTACTCTGAAATCTGCTGGACTCTTCTTTGGTTGAGCTATTAAATGATCATCTGAATGAGCCATTTGTCAGGGATCTCTAGAACTGCTTCCACCAATGGTATGTAAGTACCATTCACAGAGCAGGAGCTGAACTACCGTAGACAGTCTCCAAATCTCTTCCAATTCTAAAATTCTTCAGTTCCATGGTTACATTTAGATTGCAAAGCAGATGTCAGAGTTCTTATTTGAGTTCTGCTTGCTGCATTGGATGAAAACAAATGTAAAGACTTTAGAAAAGCCATTTTATTTCCACACACTGGAATTGAATCAACCTAGGATGCCATTCGTTCAAGCAAAGCACTATAGACAATTTAATTATATTTTGATGGCTAAGACCCCTGGGTATATGGGTATGCAATTCATAAAGGTTTTCTTTTCATAGCAGTTTAATGTCAGTATAAATCTATTGTTTTCCATGGCGTCATACCTGACTTGTAGCAGCGCAGATAAGAGAAAAAATAATCAGCTTCTTTAATGTTCTTCCAACATTGGTTTTGGAATAACTAAGTAAATGATTCCCTGTTTATGTAATTAGTCTAATTATATCAAATTACATAATTGGTACAATTATTTGAGATCACATAACCTCCATGTATAATACACTATAGCAGAAAACCTAATACTTGCCAAACAAGCATGTATCCTGTGATCTGCCTGCTTTTAAAATTATCTTACAATCCTCTTCACCTGCAGAAAATCTCAGCTGAATTGTATGCAACTTTTATAAAGTAGATTTCGCTGGTTGAATCTGAGATTTCAGACGTTGTTCTGGTTGTTTTCTCTTACAAAAACCCTGAGAAAGTCAATCTTTGTCTTGTTCAACCTATTATCTAGAAGCTTATTGATTATTTCTAAGGAAATGAGTCACAGTAAGTCGTGGAGCTGAGGAAGTAGAAAAGTAGAGCAAATTTAGGTGGCTAAATTTACAATGTCTGCAAAGCACAGATGCATAGTACAAAATATGCTGGTTTTATATTAAGTGGATTGCTTTGGCTTTCAGACAATTATTCTGGGAATTACAATTTAGCAAGAGTGCTGAGTATTTACAACCACTCTTCTTTAAAAACTCTATGCTTTTCAGACAAATTCTGTTGGTGCCCTCCAAATCTGTTGGGACTTCCTTAAAATCAACTCTGGCTGGGGGTTTATGAAACTGTAGCCCCAAAGGATCTGGAAAGCACTGGATTGGGAAAAATTGCCCTTTAGAATAAAGTGCTGGGGTCTTACACACTTGTGCCAGGGGGAACAAACAAAATTTCAGTTCAGCTTTCAAAGCCAAGGTAGACAATCTGTGTTCCTGATATGGTCTGTCACAGGTATCCAGAAAGCCTATCACCTCTTTTCCACTTGCCTTCCAATCTTGGCTTGCTGCTGCTGCTGCTGCTACTTCCAACTTCTTCAAAATTTTGATGCAGCAAACCCAGGAACCATAGAGCCTCTTCAGTGCAAAAGTCAGCGATCCCAACAATATTCTCTCTCTGTGTGTGTGTGCGTGCATGTGCCTTCAAGTCTGTACTAATTCTTAGCAACTGTCTGGACATGTCCCTGCAGTTTTCTTGGCAACATTTTCAGAAGTGGTTTGCCATTGCCTCCTTCCCAGGACTGAGAGAAAATGACTGGCCCAAGGTAACCCAGCTGACTTTATGCCTAAGGACTTCACTAGGACTTCCAGCATCCCTGTTTGTAGCCTGATGTCTTTAACCACTCCATCAAAATGGCTCTCCAAAGATATTGGGAATAACAACATTCACCATTTTGTGTAAAGCACCATACAGAAATGCTCAGTTGGGAAGCTAGAACATCTAATGTTTTGGCTTTTGCATTGAGAGTATTTTAGAATTGCTGGGACTATGGATAATGAGCTATGATATGGCCAGAAAAATCAGGCTGCAAGGTTAGGAAGCCTAAGCAACAGTTAACCTTCTGTTTGCAGCAGTTTTACAGGTAAAGCTATCCTTCTGAAAATGCAGTCATATATGCATGTGTCTCCCCCAACAGTGAAAAGGTTTCTCACGTCTATTGTAAAGCAAGGCTAACTGGTGGTATCTCAAAGCTGTTCAAGCTGAACTTTATTTAATTGCCCAACTTGCTTCCAGTTCTCATTAGTCTGGAGACAAGTTTCCTCATGGACAAAGAATGATTATGAAAGCAGTTATTGTGGTAGAGGATAAGCTCCCAAAAAGTAGCAGATTTTCAACATTGTCTATAGCACGCTCAATAGCCACAACAATAGGAAGGAAGAGCAACCAGAACGAACTCTTTCCACTGACTTGTGTTAGCATCTCAAAGCTTTTAGGAGAAATGGCTCACAAGATTTGTTATAATTGCATTACAAACAAGTACCCCCTCCTAGTATTGAGCAAAAAAAAAAAAGTATAGTTCCTGCAAAGCCTTTAGCAAAGACTCACATGACACGAGCATTAATGAAATGGTAAAATGTGAGCTATATTTGATGGGTTCAAAATTGACTGAATGATTGCATTCAGAGAATATCCTAAATAGCTCCGTATCAGCTTGGAGAATATTATTGAGACAATTGTCATAGGGTTTGCAGTGTTCAACACTGAAACCTTTGTTTCTCAATCTTGACAACTTTAAGCTGTGTGGACTTCAACTCTCAGAATGCTGGCTGGGGAATTCTGGGAATTGAGGTCCATACACCTTAAAGGTTGCCAAAGTTGAGAAACAGTGATTTAAATTAATAACTGGAGTGAGGGAAGTGACGGGATGGTTATTAAATCTGGAGATGACTCAAAGCTAAGAGGAGTAACTAACTCTTTAGAAGAGAAAGAGAGGATTCAGGAAGATATAGTCAGCCTTAAGCAGATAGTTTAAGAGACAAAATTGAAAGGCAGAACTATAGGATAGGAGAGACTTGCTTAGCAAGAGTAATATGAAAAGGATCTGGGTGTTTTAATATATGACAAGTATAGTACATGAGCCAGCAATATGATACACTTGTTAAAAGGACAAATGTTTCTTTTGGATTTTAAGAATATAGAGTTCAGATCACGGAAAATAATTCTGCTGTTTTAAGTCCCCCTTTGAAGTACTGTGTCCAATTTTGAGTACCCTAACCTATAAAAAGATATTTACAAAGTGGGCAAGGTCATAGGAGGACTGTGGTAACATGTTTGGAAGCCAAGTCCTACCCAACATTTGGGTATATTTAGCTTACAGAGACCATTGAATGGAGATATAGCAGCTTTCTAATATATAATGCAGTGCTTCTCAACTTCAACAAATTTAAGATGTGTGGACTTCAACTCCCAGAATTCGCCATACAGCATGCTGGCTACTGAGACTGAGAAATACTGATCTAATGGATTGTCATATAGAGGAAAGAGAAGTTTCTTCCAACTCCATGATTCACATGGTGAGAACAATAGTGTAATTCCAGGCTGTCCAGCACAAAGTGTAAGTGAATAAAATGTGAATAAAGTTCAACATGAAATGTAATTAAATAAAAGAGCAGGAGTATGGCTTTTGAGTTAGTTCTTTACAATGAGATGCCAGCAAAGACATTGTATGATTCATTCCATATCTCTTCTGTTAGTAACTGATGATCCAAACTTCCATGAGTTTTCAGGAACTGGTATTTACTGAAGTTTATGCTATTATGAAATGGGAATGAGCAATTAGCAAAATGAGCTATTTGTATGGGCTTTCATGACAATTCTTTGAGTACCCTAACTTTGTTTAAATTGATTTATGTTTGAAAATATTTGTTTTTTTATTTTTGAAATACTGTATTTGAAATATTTTATGGCAGAAAATATTTGAAATTTCAAGGCCCTTTAAAATAAGATCTCCTCTGATTCGAAGGGGAATATAGTTTAGAAATCTCATTATAGATTTAACAATCTTCCAAATGGAAGCATGAGGTAGGTTCTGCTCACATAATTATCTGATCTAGTGACAGTATTTTTGGTCATTGCTGTTTATTTAAATGCTGTTTGTCTAGATCAGGGGTAGGCAACCTTGGCTCTTTTATGACTCACGGACTTCAACTCCCAGAATTCCTGAGCCAGCATAGCTGGCTCAGGAATTCTGGGAGTTAAAGTCCGCGAGTCATAAAAGAGCCAAGGTTGCCGACCCCTGGTCTAGATCCTAGTTACAAGAAAAAACAAATCTGTAGAGAAACAAGAACTTTCAGTTTTTGATCTGCTCTTGGTGTTAATAGTCCCAAGTCCAGAATATTACTGCAAGGGCAAGAACTAGTACATGCATGATATTAAAAATTTATACCAGAAATCCATTTTGGCTGATTTAACTTACTAACAGATTCCTTGCAAGTGTTACCGTATTTGTCTGTTAATAAAAATTTGGTCTTCAGCTTTTTCTTAACTTAAAAGGCTTCAGGAAGAGTGCTATATTTAGGTATTATAATATTGCTAGGTAGACATTTTCATAACCTCTAATTATAAACAGCCCTCCCCCCCACAAATTGTGTAGTAAGCTGGATAAATACATAATTAGAGGGTGTTTCAACATGTATTATACCTCATGATACTTCTCTATCAGCTCTTTTTCACCTTTCCAAACTGTATCACTGTTGAATTTATTTCATTTTGGCAAATGAGTTTTAATCAAATGTGCTGAAGGATTTAGCAAAAGATCACCTCATTTTCAGTAAGAAATCAGGTGTGGCTGCAGTACTGCATGTCTTACTACCAAGGAAATGCTCATTTCAACATTGGCCACTAAACTGTGGCTTTAACTGCACAATCCTCAAATGTACATCTTTCTCCTTTATCTTTTGATGCTATTTTGAGGAAATTGGAAACTATTCCAGTTAACTGTTGTTCATTGTCATGTATTGAAGCGCAATTAATCTTAACTAGGTTGGAAGGCAATGATTTTCAATTAGGTGCCATAACTATCAAAAATGAATGGGGACCACAGGTACAAAAATGTGTCTTTCAGTGAATCTGGCATAATCATATAAGCTAGGTCACATATGTCTGAGTTTGGGAGGTAAAAGCTCCCAGTGTACAAGGCAAGATTTGCAAGTGCCTTGATGACCTCATTTCTATTCAAATGTTGGGAAAGCTTTGATCATTTCTAAATCAATTCTGTGCAAGTTCCAACATCTCCAGCTTTTCTTGGATATCTGCCCAGAGAACTGTCTTCATTGGGTAAACTGAAAAGAAAACAAATTTCTATTGGGAATTTTGAATGTAACTGATGAATACAGATAATAATTTATCAGATGGTAACTCAATCATCTGAATTGTCCTGTCAAGTGGTGAAAAAAAATCTTTCCACAGTTCTTCATCAGTTAGAGAATCAAGTAGTGGAGAGCTAATTTTTCCTTAGTATGTGGTAGACAATAAAGATTAGGACAATTATTTATTATTATTAGATTTTTATCCTGTCTTTATTACTTTACAAGTAGCTCAACTATTTCTTATTATTCTACACATACTGTAGATAACACTCCTTGCTCCTCCACGTTTACCCTACAGCAACACGTGAGGTGGATTGGTCTGCGAGAGAGTGACGGGTCCAAAGTCACCCAGCCACTTTTACACCAAAATGGGCCTAGAATCCACAGCCTGCTGGTTTGTAGGCCAGCATGAGAATAATATAAAGATTTGTGCTTCATTATGAAAACAAACTGCTTGAATTTTTTTTGGATAAAGCCTCATTTGATGTGGCATTTTAGTCCAGTGTTCCATTTTTAGTTTTCACTAGCTTTTCAATTTATGTGAAATTTATGGCAAATAGCTATAATTTAATAAGGGTACCACCTTATTAAAATGGTGGATCTAGTGTGCGCAGGGCACAGGATCAAGAGAGGCAGAATTGCAATGGCGGACTTGCTCTGAAACTGCTTTCTCTTCTGAGACAAGAATTTCTTAGACATACATAGAGTCCTCTCCATGACCAATTGTATGGATCTGTGAGTGGCCCTGGGAACTCTCCAATTTCTTAAAATGGTTTCAATACTGAAATTCCTTTCCTTACCCTTCACAAACTGGTAAAGGGTCCTACTGCAAGTTGAGCAGTATTTTGATAATTTTCTCCTCACCTTCAAAAGGCTTCATTGAAATTAGCTTCCTGACTATTCCATCTAAGAGGTGATACAAAGAAAAGCTGAAAATAAGCACATATAGATTAAGAATTGTCAGGCAAACCATTCAGAAATCAGCTGCAGATTTTCTTCCTTTCAGTGGCACTTGCAGAGATTAATCTTGCTGATTGTTGTCTGTCATTTTTAGAAGGAGACAACATATTTTGCAAATACTATCCCAAAGGAATACCTTCCTTGACTGCAGGTATTAATTGCTACTTGAAGGACAATTGGGTTAATTGAGGGCAGGACATTAGTCCAGAGATTTAAGCTTATCTCTGAACTCCCTGAACTTTATAGGTTTATGTCTGATTCTGAACAGACCCACAGGGTGCTTTTGTGGTGGATTAGCTGGACCTACCTGGAAACAATTCCATCCCTGGTACCAACTAGAGAACACAAAGCTTTTCTTTTCTTTTCCCATATGCTTGCAATTCCTCTTATCTCCTTGCTTCTGCTAAACCAAATAGCTCTGAAATAGGAATTATCACTCGGTACATGTCAAGATGGGTGGAGCGAACTCTTGTCCAAGGGGATTTGAAAGGCTCACAAGCATGTCATAAAGTGACTTTGAAAAATAGATCCCTCTGCGGTGGGATGGTTTATGTCATTTTTTTCTAGGCTTCCATTATTTTATCTGGGGTATTAGTTTAAAAACAGGAATGTACACAGGCCAGCACTAATGGGACAATGAACTTGCATGACCTAATGTCTTATCCATCTTAAGACCTGACTTTCTGTATCAGTATCCAACACTTAGAGCACATTGAACCCATACCGGCACAAGAGTACAATTTGTTCTCTCGTCCCGGTAGGGTCCTTGCATTAGTATTCTTTCTCACCAGAATATTATTTTTCCAAATTCATAGTGGGGTTCTTTTCTTAGTCATCTGCAAGCATTCCAAAATGGTGTTTCTGCTCACTATTTGCAATGATACAGTCCAGGACATCTTAATTATTGATTTTACTAAGCATTGAGACTTACTTCAATAGAGTAAATTTAATTCAGTATATATATTTTTTCAGAACCCATGGTTCTGGAAAAAGAAACATCATTTGTAAGAATTTACCAAGTGGTTTAAGCACGGCAATGTCAAACTTGAAGGTTTCCAAAATGTCTGTGGGGTTAGCATAAGCTAATCCAGTTCATATTGCAATATTGGCTTACTGTAAACTACATAGTGGTTTAGATAGTGTGAATTGTGGCTTAATGCGTAGATGCAATACTTTTTTGTGCATCATAGTATATTTGTTCATGGAAAGTGATTGGATTTGTACACTGTATTAAGTCATGCTTGTTTTACTATGGCTTAATGTAGAAAACACAATTGTCTAGTGACGTTGCTATGCATTTCATTATTATGCATAAACAATAAGTTGAGGATGGAATGAGATGACTGTCTATTTTTCAAGTGAAACTCAAGCTATGCTCTTTCTTCTCTGTGGATGCAAATGTAAAGTTTGGATATTGTAATAAAATGAAAACTTATTTGAGCCAGAAAGAGCTGCCTCTGAATAGGGAAAAGCAGATGTGAAATTGAAGTCCAAATCTACCAAGAGTTCTGCTGATCTTTTTTTTTAAAAATCCCATTTATATCCCGCCCTTCTCCGAAGACTCAGGGCGCCTTACAATTTTAAGCACAAACCAATGTGCTTAGCAATAGCCTTCATTCTATGTATATGCCTGCTTATTAGGGCTTTCGCCCCCCCCCCCAAGCGGCATTATTACAAAAGTCAGCTTATTGCCCCCAACTTTCTGGGTCCTCATTTTACCTACCTCAGAAGGATGGAAGGCTGAGTCAACCTTGAGCCTGGTGGGATGCGAACCTGCACTAATTGCAGGCAGCTGGTGTTACTTAAGGAGGCATTAGCCTACTGCTCCACCAAGGCTCTTGATTGTGGAGGAAGAAGAATTGTCAGTAGACATGCTTGGTATCTTAGTTAGAACCCTGCCCATTGAATTGCCTCTCCCAGCTCCACTACAAAGAGCAATATCCTGGGGAAAATATCTCTACCACCACCACTACCGCCACCATCATCAGTATCTGGCCTTACCTTTGGCTACTCTAAATCTTTGTGGTGGCAGAGATTTGGAAAGATTTATTTGAGCCCATCTAACAAAAAAATAATAATTAGGAGAGGCCAAAATAAATTTAGGCGTACAGCCTTACTTTCCCAATTTACTGGTATTCTGGAACACAAAGCCTGCATAGACATCTCCCTCCAGTTTTATCTCCACCCTTTCACCTAATTACTGAAAAATAGTGATTAACTCAAAGTCATCTAGTAAGCTTCAAGGTAAAATGGAAATTTGAAACAGAGTCTGCCCAGTCATTACCAACTTTTTAGAAATGTCGCATAGGTTTCCTTTTAATGGTAATAATTCATACCTGGGTAATTATTAGTCAATATAATAATTGAGAGTTGCTAAGAAATGCATGATTGTAAAGTTCTGGAATCATAATATCTGACTGAGCCTAGTAATCTAAAATGAGATTATCCTCTTTTTCCTTCCTATTAAGAGCATTCTGGGAGAATAATCTTTGACAATAATCTGTTGATTGAAACAAAGTGGTTTTATTTCAGCCAATTTTTTTTCAAAATAAACTTGGAATTTAACCAGTATAGGAAATGGTCCCTTGAAAGAATATTAACAAAATGCTCTAAAGACAACCATGTAAACAACCAAATAATGTTGAGCATATAATTTTGAATTGTTTTCTTTTTTAAAAAACAAGCTTTCAGAACAGCCTAAAATCAGCTTTTAATATTGCACACATCCACAAATTGTGGTATCTTTCAAAAGTACTGAATATATAAAGCTTTTTTAAAAAAATTGTAGACTACCTTTTAACATATCCCTTCAGAAGTGGCCAATATCCATTGCTGCAGTCCTTAAATTAAACATTCTCTTGTTAGCTTTTCTTTTTTGTAAGAAAGAGGATAACTTGAAGTACAGAAAAAAGTTCTCCTTAAAGTTCCTTGGATCTTTCTAACCCTCACTCAAAGAAGCTCCTCAGACTGTACCTCTACTTTTTTATGGGGTTTGCATTGTGAGGGGTTGACTGGATCCCTCTTCCCCATAGAATTTCTGAAGCTGCTTACAAATGTTCGTTGGCTGCCCATTGAATCTGATCTGTTGGTAGAATTACTTTATAATTCCAAATGTCTGACAGACTGCTGAAGACATTTTAAACATGTACTAAGTGGATGGTAAGGGACACGGTGGCTCAGTGGGTTAGGACGCTGAGCTTGTCGATCAGAAGGTCGGCAGTTTGGCGGGTCGAATCCCGAGTGCCGCGTAGCAGAGTGAGCACCTGTTACTCGTCCCAGCTTCTGCCAACCTAGCAGTTCAAAAGCAGGTAAAAATGCAAGTAGAAAAATAGGGACCACTACAGTGGGAAGGTAACAGCGTTCCGTGCGCCTTTGGCATCTAGTCATGCCGGCCACATGACCACGGAGACATCCTCGGACAAGTGCTGGCTCTTCAGCTTTGAAACGGAGATGAGCACCGGCCCCTAGAGTCGGAAACGACTAGCACACATGTGCAGGGGAACCTTTACCTTTACCTTTACCTTAAGTGGATGGTAAAACATCACTTACAGATGAGCGTTCCTTAACTGATTTCTTTTGCCCTAAGGTTAAGCGATTTTTTTAGACTGAAAGGATTTTTTTTTATATATAGTCATTTGATCTATGTGAGATGCTGCTGAAGGCTCACTTCACTGAGAAATACAGATTTTCTAAGTGCTGGGTTCTATAGAGAATAAGCACTGGCTCTGGCCCCAGTTCAGAGGGGCAGTGAAGATTACCAGCAAGTACTTTTGCCTCTTCTCCCATATGATGCTCATTGTTTGGGAGATTAGAAATAACCCAACAGTGTTATCATTATTGTGGCATGAATTTGGAGAGCAAGACTAAGTACATGGTTTATCTTCAGAAGAGGTCAAGCTTAGGGGGTAAACTGAACTGCAGTTTTATCCAACCTATTTCAGGCTAATCTGCATTCTGAAAGAAACCTTGAAACAACATTGCACTTTAATAGGTTATTAAAGATATTATAAAGATAGGAAATAAATGCATAAACTATGCTTCAAAAATAATTCAGAAAATACCTCTGAATATACATAACCTAATCAGCGTTTCATCTGCATATTCATCAAATGTCAAGTTTCACCCCATTATGCTCCTTTTAAATTATGCCTGCCTGCTATTTTTTACTACTATTATTATTTTTTGCAGAGATGTAATAAAGAATATTATTACCTGGATTTATTCTTGAATTGGAAAGAAACAAGAACGTCTAAGTAATTGTTGCATGTGGTCTAGGAAGTACATTTCATGAATAAAATATATACAGTATTTGAAAATTATTCAGTCATCATTACAAATGTTTTCACTGTTTTGATAAAAGGGTCTAACTTTCTAACATTTACGATTTTTAAAAATGAATAGAAAATGAAGGTATTTGTTGCTTACAAGAACAAAAAAATTTACATTAACTTTTAGCAATAAGTTGTTGGAATAATAGCTAATTCAGCAAAATGGAGAAATCTGATAATACGTTACAACACAAATGTTGCTACCCCTAGTTGATAGCTGTTTGTGCCCAGATAGGATACTGCTTGCATTATTATCTTTGTGTTGTCTTCGCTGCTGCTTTGGTTTGAACTGTCATTTGCTCCTTCCATTCCAGACAATACAGGAGAGAACTCTTTATGTGTAAATAAATAATAATCATAACTTTTAGTAGACCAGCCAGTCATGTGTCTGCGTAAGGACTGTAGAGTTGGCAGCTGTTTCTTGGGAAGGAATCTGGCTAATATTGATAGGCTCCATAGTGGGGGAAAAAGAATGTGCCTTATCGTATCATTTTGACCTTGCTGTTACAGTCCATCACCACTGGCCCCCTCCTCCTAAAGAAGTCAAGATAGTATGAATATCATAGTTGAGTGAAGATGCTCAAGTGGCGGCAATCTGATCATTTTTACCAAAAGTGTGATTGAGTGTTGTCCCCATAGTGGATTTTTTTTCAAGTATGAAATTACCTTTTTTTGTTCATGAAGGAAAATGTTTTAACAGATATCTGGGTGCATGGTGAGACAAGTTCTAAAGACAGAGACTTCAGGAGGCCATATGGCTGTGAATCTACCTCAGCCTTTACGAGAGATCTAAATATGCTTGTTGCCATTAATTGGTCAAAGGTTTGCAGGTAGAGTTAAACTCAATTGTTGTAGGCCTCCCATCTGAAGACCTAAAACTAATACTTTGAAGTATCAATGACTGTTGATATTTCAACAGTCTGCCCTAATTTGATTGGTTTCTATGTAAAATGTTTTTGCATGGACATAACAGAACTGTCCACTTTTCTTTTTCTTTTCATGTTATTTCTGATATTGGATTGTTAGATACCTGACTTTTTAGTGGATACAAGTTCCTATGGGGGAAAAAATTAGTGCCACTCAAATATGTATTAAATTAGAAACAAATATATGATTTCCCTTATGTAATCTTTTGCTACCAAAACACTACATTTTAATGACAGATTAGCATTGTCCCATATCTGTCCAATATACAAAACCATTATATAATGCAGTAGAGTAATTTTTTTCCTAAGTACACAGTAGCCTTATATTGTGATCTTTGGTGGTTATGATAATTTCTTAGATTGTATTGGATTAAATCCCATTTTAATTATGACTTGTAGCAGTTTGAAACATTTCACCCACAATATACAGTATAATCTGATATGAAAAAGAACCAGGTTAGATTGAGATAAAGCACATGCTTTGTTTCAGAATATCTCAAGTTCAACCTTGGGTATCACTGGAAATTATGAGCAAATTTTTTTATCTTAAGCCATAGATGACATACTATGTCTGGACTGCAGAACTCCAAACAACCAATAGAAGTTAACAAAGGAATACAGAAAACTCTAGCTCTGTGCTGCCAACTAATGGCCATATATCATTTTGCACCTTGGACGTGTTATGCCTGATCATGGAGAAGTACTATTTTAACAGCATTGTGAGATCTGGTACAACAGAAGACAGGTGGTTCTTCTTCCTCCTCCTCCTCCTCCTCTTCCTCTTCCTCTCCTCCCCTTTCTTTTTCCTCCCCCCTCCTTCTCCCCCTCCTTCAATGATAATCATCATCCACCAGCAAAATACTTAGGCTGCACTTAAGTATTTTTTTTTTGCATTGTTATAGTACTTATTATGTGTGAACAGGTACTTATGTTTGAAGGTTTGTAGGACCTTCTTGATGCTGTTCCTTCAGAGTTCCTTTGGATGTAAGATATCAGGTCAAGATAAGAGAAAGTTAGGTCAAAGATTAAAAGTGCAGCATGGTAAACTCTACATCTGGTCAAGGATGACATAGTACTAGTGAAATACCGAGTATTTGTTCATCAGGAGCAAGAATAAGATCCTTTATTTTGACTTTCATCTCCTTGTAGAATAGCACATATTTACTGAGCACTTCCCTAAGTATATTTTGGCAGGCCCTGCTGTTTTCTTAACAGGGAATTCTATTGACATGGGTAAACAGGGAATTCCATTGACATGAGTAAACAACAATCATTCTGGCCTTTGATTGATATCGTGGGATCCTGTATTGATAATAAAGTCACAGGTCAAACAGCCTAAAACATGGCCTTAGTATCTAAAACTTGTCTAATTTAGCAAATTTCTAAAAAAATAAATGGCACTGCATGTCCTACCAATCCTATAGGAAGTAGTTTCTCGAATTCTTATGCACGCAAGGCTCTTTGTGAATAATAGTTTATTATGACACAGTTTGTTGTCAATGGGGCCAAAATAGATCTTTGTAAAATGACTTCTTTATCCTTTCTACTAAAAGAAAACATCACTTGGATCATATCAGAACAAGTGAAAAGCCAGCTTACCTAAACCTGCCCCCGCAAACATGATCTAAGGATAATTGGTCCCCCTGGATGCGGTTTCTCTCCCTGCATTATGAAAGTTTGATATCATGTTGAAAGTGAATTACAGAATAAAAGTGATATATGTAGAAAGTATGTGTAGCATGTATCATATTTGCATGTTGTAATGTCTTTATACTTACATACTCACATCTAACGCCTATATAAATGTTTGGCTGCGTACATTACAGGTAAAGTGTTCTAGCCACACATATTAAACTTATTAAAGCTATCTAATCATGGATTAGATAACTTTGTAGATTGATGTAGGTTTGATTCATAAATTATGTGCATTCTCCCATATGAGTGTCTTGCCATATTTTTTTTTAATGTGGGGGAATGATATATTTTACATGTATGTATGGAGAACCCTACACAGTCATCTTTCCTCCATTCTATGGGAAAGAGGACTTCCATGTGTGATGGAAGTGAGATGGTCTTCACTTGCTATCCTTACCTTTCAGTCATGTTTCCCATCCCTGCCTCCTTCCAAGCCCTGGAATGGAATGGTCAAAAGCTGCTTCAGAAAGATCTTTGCCTGCACTGAGCTGCTTTCTCTTATGCCAGGTCATTGGTCAGACAGTATATGGCACCAGGGGATTTCAGAATTACTTTGATTATGCCTTGAGTGTCTGTTCAGAAAAAAAGTCTAAAGCCAGGCATTGTAGAAAGAGGAGAGAAGGGGTGTCATAGAAGTATTACTGCTTTGCCTCAGCCTTCCAGTCTCCACACAAGATTGATAGAGAGATCCGTGCCAGCCACCCTGGAGGAATGGACTGTTACTCAATTAGTAAACTCAGACGAGAGATGTAATTTTCTTGTCATTAGCCCACACTTTAAATTGTAATTGGTGCCAGCCTGAGCTGTTTTTAATATGTAATGCACTTTGCATGTATCTTCTATAATGAGAAGAGTGATTAAGAAAGTTAGAACAAATATTTCTCATGAAGTATGTAGGCTTTTTTTTCCAAATTAACTTTCTGAAACAGTTTCAAAAACATTCTGAACCTCCTGGCCCTGTGCATAAGAATGAAACAGAGTTAGTTTAGCAATAGTCTCTCTCTCTCTCTTTCTCTCTCTGCCTATTCTCTGTTGGTATCACCAATGAATGAAGTATTTTGATTTCTATTGTTCAATTATGGAGCTTCAAAAATGAAAGGTAACTAAAATTAGAAACTGGATGGCATATTGTGCACAGAGAACTATAGAATTAGATTATTATGGTGTGAAGAATTAGTTAATTAAATATTGGCACATTCCACGGCTCAGGAAAATAACTCACATTTTTGTCCTTTCCTTATTAATTAGTGCTGCTGCAGAGCTCTGATGAACTAAAGCTACAAACCTGGGGCTATTGCAGACTTCATGGATTTCAAATTAAGGGGCTATTGCAAACTTCATGGATATTAAATTTGCTGAGGACTAGGGGATTTTTTTTGGCATGCCATTCAATCTCCACTGATGGTTGAAAAGACTGATAGGCAATTTCTGCCATGGCCTGGACAACTAACAAACTGCAAATGAAGTTGGGAAGCTACAAAAAAAATCAGGTCTGTCTTGCTCTAAATGTACAATCTCTTGCTCATTTTGGGACTTTAGTGGTCCCAGGCCAATGGTCTCCACTTTGTGAGGTTTGTGGGAGCCACCACATTTGGGACCTTTTGTTGCAAATCTCACATCAGTTCTGTCCCCAAGACCTTGGCTCCCAAACACACAACATTCCCCTTACAGTTTGCCCCACAAATATAAAGGATATGTATATGTACTTCATGGGAAGGAGGTTGACCAGCTACTCCCACACCAGCCATATGAATGCTCCACAGATTTGGTACCAAGTTCCAAGATAATGGTGGGCCACATCACCCTCTGTCAGAGCCAAAGTTAACAGCTCTTTGGGATGTCATCAACAAGTATCTGTGGAAGGAATTTATATTCATCTTTACTTGCACCTATTTGTCAAGAAGAAATTAGGCAAATTGATATTATGCAATGAGTACCGCCAGCTAAACATGATTATAGTCAGGAATTGCTACTCCCTATTGTTAATCCCAGAATGTTTGAAGTGCTTACAGAATGCCTGAGTGTACACCAAGGTCAACTGTGAAAGGAGTATAACCTGGACAAATCTGTGAAGGTAACAAATGGAAGACCATGTTCTACACCTGGTATAGCCATTTTGAGTGGTTGTGCCATTTGGCCTATTCAAAGCTCTGGTGGTGTTCCCAAATTCCATGAATAATATCTCATCAACCCTCCCAGGTAAACCAGATGGGAAACACAACAAGATGAACTAATACGGTTTTATTGTAAGGAAACACTAACAGCATCTTGCAAGCCTGAAAACACAAATCTCCCACCTCTACTTTTGACTGCTTGATCCATTATGGTGGGCCTTTCCCAAGTTTCTTTCTTTGACCATTAAGTGACTGTGGGCTGCTGCCTCTCTTTTCCGATTTCCTAGGCAGCATCTCTTCTTTTTCCCCAAGGTCATTCATTCATTCATTCATTACATTACATATAATCAGGAACGTACTTGATGCCATAATTTACTTGGTACATATAAATCTAATTTATATCTCTGTAGAACATGAGAACCTATATGCACCATGCTGCAATACCTCCGAGAAAACTAGTCATTTGCAAATTGATAAAAATGCAAGTTCAAGGAAATTACCACTCCTGCTGACATAGCCATGGATTCAGCCACGGTGGAAGTATTCCAAACCTGGAAACCAGCATTCAAGGCTAAAGATGTTCAAAGTCTGCTTGTCTTTTGAAATGAATATAAATGATTTATACCTGGCTTTGCACACCTCACAGTGCTGCTGGCCCATCTCCTATTAAACAAAGACTGTCTTTGTGTCAGATAAGACTGCCCGAGACTTTCAAAGTCCTGCCCACCTTCTTTTTCTTTTTCTTGGAGACCATTTTGCAGCATCTGGACACCTCACAGCCATGTGTCACTTGCTTTATCTCTGATATAACCATCAACACTGTTATACTAGGCAGATCAGCACTCATTTATCTTGTTTCTAAATGCTAACTACTCACAGGAGCTCACTCCAGCAGAACACAATTAAATCATATGGGACAAGGTCATTATTGCTTGCTACGGGGTGAGTTGCTTTGATAAGCTATGGTAGCACATCATCAATTGGTTACTTTAGTCTCTTCAAGATCCTACACCTGGCCTTGAGGGACTTTGGGTGGATATAAATTCAAGCTGATATAAGTCAATATATACTGCCTTCTCTGGGATATGTAGCCAGGTGAAGAATATTCCCAGTAAGCTGACAGATCTTCTGTTGCCTCTTTTATGACTTGTGGACTTCAATACCCAGAATTCCGGAATCAGCCATGCTGAGTCAGGAATTCTGGGAGTTGAAGTCCACAAGTCATAAAAAAGCCAAGGTTGCCTACCCCTGCCCTACACTAATAAGGCTTTGGCCATCATCTTCTTGGATTTCATTACAGATTTATCTAAATGCAAAGGATTTAGCTTAAAAAATGATCCAGCATTTTACAAAACAACTCTTTTTGCATGGATTGTGTGGACTTCTGGAACATCTGATTTCTGGCTTCAGTCCACAATTCATTGCCAGTTTCTGACATTGTTTAAGAGCCTCGGTGTCCCAATTCTTCTTTCATCAGCACATCCTCCCTAGTTAGATAGTTAGACTGAACTAGTGAAGAGGATTATGGTACTTGAGTTGCTTGGTCAATTTCCAGAATAATTAAGTGGAGCTTCTGGCTTTTGATGCCTCCACCTATAACAGCTCACAGCATATCTCTGCACCAACTTTTTCAGGAACTACAAGCAACTCATCAGGTTCCTCAGAAGGCCAAAGGAGCCAGCAAGAACTTTGTTGATTGACATTGTCAGTCTGAAGCTTCCTTGGCATCAGGAAACTTGGTTTGGATGTCTAGAAAGCACTTGCAGTACAACACTTATAGAAAACACTAGACCACTAGTTTCTAGATCCATTTCATGTTGAAGCTGTAGTCAACCTTGTGGTCTACTAAATCAAGCTTCCACCCAGCATCAAAGTACACACCATATCTCACCATTTTTAACTGGTCCCTGCTGCTCCCATGATCCTGCCCCATGCACCATTATACCTGCTCAACCATCAGACTTTGTCCAAAGTGACAAAGATGATATTTGATTAAAGGGGTTATTATGGACCAAAAGAATGCACATGGGAAGACACAGCCCATGTATGTGCTTTGCAATTCATGCAATATTTTAATCACTGCTAACTCCAGAAGCTGAAATTTTTGGTCATGTGGCAACTGAATATCATTATATGAATAATATCAAAACACTGTGCCATTGAATGACCTCACCTTGCAGCTTCTCACAGATGTTAGAAGTGGAAATGGAATCAAGCCTGAGGCTCTGCACATAACCAAGGTTGTACTACATATATCACAGGCAGAACTGATCCCAGAGAAAGGGGGAGAATAGCTTAATACTCTGTCCTCGGCCCCTCAGTTTGGTTGGGAAGAAGCTCCCAACTCCCCTTAAAACTACAAAATGCTCTTTTGGGCAGCAGAACAAGTGCTACCTGTCTACATCTCAGGTCAAAACTCTGTGAATGAATCTAACATTTTGATTTCACCACTTTGTATCTGCTCCCAAATAAGTCTTTACCATTTCTGACACAAATGTCACCTGCATTGATGCAAAACATGGCAATGTCCAGATGTGCCAGGTCATGTAACCATTGCTCCTTTTATTAAGTAACAAATGTTTATGCTTTCAGAATATGCTCTGAATATACCCAGAGTACTTACTCTGGGCATATCCAGACACTTAACAAACTTCGTATTCTGAGATGTGCTTTGCATCATGGGGGAAGGGGGTGTTTTTGCTTACTTGCATATCTGCAGTGAAACCTTTTACATTTGGGAGTGCAATGTTTTTAATCAGCTTTTATTTTTCTTCAGAAAAGTTCGAAATAGGCATTGCTTGACATGTTTTTTTTAATTGTCTGCTGGAGGGAGGGAAGGGTACATGTGTGTGTATGTGTTTATGTGTGTGCTTCCAATTAATCTTTGCAAAAATATGTATATCTATTGAAGCTTTGGAAAAGACAGAAAAGAAAAATGTAGTGTGAAACATTTTTATTTCCTTCATTTAAGGTGGGGATTTCATGAACTCAACCAAAGCAAAACTTTATTAGGCTTTAATTGTTTCAGAAGCAATCAAAATAGGGCTTACATTAAAAGACAGGTTTCCAATAGAGTCAAGTTTTGTTATTACCAGAGATCAATGGAGTCAAGAGAAGGATTGTGTTCATTTTAAATTTGAGGCTGCCAAACAACAATTCCTAATGGGATTAGGTATCATGTCATATATGGCAGAAATTTAATTGTTTACTTTGATGATATCACTAATTAAAACAACTAAAACACCCGATTATAAGTTAGTGTGCACTGTAGCTACTTATAGTTCTGAATCTCTGGAATATATAGAAAAATTATCTCTGAGCTCTACAAAAATACTTTTTTCCCCTATATATTTGCCAGTTTTTTGCTATAATGAGACCCCCCCCCCAATGAAGAAAGGCAGTACCAAATTCAGAAAGCAATCGCTTTTATTTCTTTTTCCCAAAACAAATTTGCACCCAAAATAAAGCCTAAATAAAAGAGAGGACAGGTGGGTGAAGTGGTAGTGAAGTCAGTTAAACACAACCATATTTGAAGTACTTGGATTTAAAACAAATTACATCCAATTTATACGTGTTTTTATTAAGTTAAGTGACATGGACGGTTCTGCTGACGTGCATATTTGAATAATTTGTTTTTACCTCAGAGGTTTCTAGTGCCATTCCTAGACTAAATGAAGCTTTTGTTGTTTTGTAGCCAAGGAGGGATACACATTTTAAATAAAGTAAAATTGCTTTCTAGAGTCTGAATTCAGTGTCCCAGGTGACTGGGTGGGCAATTTTTCCAAATTTGAAGGGAACTTGGTTCTTATTGCTGTCAGTCACTGCTGCTGGCAGGTAGGTTGCTGTGTCGTAAGAAATGGTTACATTCAGATACAGTGGTGGGATAACAATGGTCTTTTTCAGACTGTGGACTTTAAGTCTCCCATGTGAAGTGGAGCAAAAAATTAGACAAAACAAAATACTGAAGAATAAACTGTGAGGTACAAAGTAGGTGTCCTACTGGGTCTTTTCTAAAGCTCCTTTCTGTAAATCAGTGAAATCCAAGGCTAAAGGAAAGGAACAGCCAAGCAAATAACCAAATTCACAGAGCCCGAAGGACACCACAGATATTCTCTTCTGTTGGAAGGGCATGCCCAGAGATGAAAAGATTAAGGCAGAAAGCTAAAATTGCAGAGGCTCTTATATGGTAGAGAGAAAACATTTTGCCAGAACCATTGTTGGAACAGGAAGAAGTGGTCAGCTCTAATCACTGCAGAGGAAATATGGATGGGATAGCAGAAAAAAAATAAGAAGTAAGCCAGTTTGGCATGGTGATTAAGGCACCAGGTTACAACCAGAAGACCATGAGTTCTAGCCTTGCCTTGGGCACAAAGCCACTTGGGTGACCTTGGGCCAGTCCCTCTCTCTCAGCCCCAGGGCAAACCCTTCCTGAAAAACCTTGCCAAGAAAATTGCAGGAACCTGTTCAGGCAGTTGCCAAAGTCAACTGTAAAGGCACACACACACACACACACACACACACACACAGAAAACCTATGAGAAGAGTTTATGCATGGCCCAAAATAGCTTGGAAATTGATAGATGGCCTCTGACTTGAAGTCTTCAAAATGGGTTTTAAGTAGCTTTGTGATATTTGTTGCATACTCTTGCTACAAATGTTAAATGCTGATGTGACCGAAGCTGAGAACAGTTCTTGGTTTGGTTGAAAATAAATAGCTATCAAAAATTGGCTTCTGAATCCTCATCAAGTTACTGCTACTTACAGTATAATAGAACAACAGCAAAAATCTGCTGCAATATCAATGAATGAACTAACCTTTATTGTCAAAGTAGAACCGTGTACACATTGAGATTGGCTGAGCCTCCCTTCGTGCCCCCCCCCACAACTCACAGTGACAACAAACCCTCCATCTTATTATACCATGTGAGCTAATTGCACAACGCACCGGCCTTGCAAGTCAGTCATACATAAAATTATAAAATTATTTCCCGTTCAAGAGCCTAACAGCCCATCAGCCGATCTAAATAAAGAAACCTCAACAGATAATGTCAAAAAAAAGTACTCTACACCAGAGGTCCCCAATCTTTTGGGCACCAGGATCAGTTCCGTGGAGAAAGGTTTTTCCGCGGACTGGAGAGTGCGTGGTTTTGTGTGCTGCCTGTATCCCACGGATGGGGCTTTGCTTGTTTGTGTAGACTGGTTGCTGGTATGGCACGGCCCAGTACTGGTCCATGGACTTGGGGTTGGGGATCCCTGCTCTACTCAGTAAGTAACATTAAATGTTTGTTTCAAAGTAGATCTGTTCAAAATAGGAAGAGGGTCCCTGTGTGTTTTTCAACCTTGCTCCACTGCTTTCTTGTCTTTTCCTGTCTGCAGTTGAATCAGTTGGCTGGAGCAGATCCCTGTCTCCTTTCAAAGCATAAGGAGGACAGTGTTCTACAATTCTAAATTCTAAAGCTCCACTCTCAAGTGTAACTCATGACTGATCTCCAGCCTCTTTTTCCTTTCTCATAGTCTGACTCAAAGCCCTGAATCCCACGCAGTTCCCGGCAAGGGGAGCCTGCTGTGTAAGGGCTTGAACTTTAATCATACCTGTCCCAGGAACAAAGTGTAATCATGTTTTAGATGAGCTGGAACAAATGATTTGCTCGGAATAATAACCTGCTTGTGTTGTGCTCCAGTCTTCTACTCTTTGATTGTCTAGCAACTGGAGACTTGGCAAAAATTTTAACGCTGCGGATGAATATCTCACAAGGGAGAAGGTGTGCTGTTTTAGTTCAGAAAACTCAGAGTGGATACTAGTAGTAATATGCCTCATGGAGATAAGATGGAGCAATAACTAGAATTGTTTTGGGTTCCTGGTTCTTTCTTGAAAGCAGGTTTGGTCAGTTAATCAGTTAATATCATTCGCATTAACTTTAAGTGATCACTGATAGTTTGGGTACCTTGTTAAGCCCGTGTCTCCATTTTATGCATGGACAAGTCTTAGCTTTTTTTTTTTAAAAAAAAAACATTTACAGCTGTATTCTACTTTCTTCTTCTTCATATTATAATTCTAGTTCATAGATAAGAGATATACATTTTCTGCTTATGGCCTTTGGGGGAATATGTGCATTCGTCATACAAGCATTAGACACTCTTTAAAACCAATAGAAAATCTCACGCCGATTTCAGTGACATGTAGTGTGCCACTGTTGCTTGCTATTCAGATAGTTAGCTAAATTTTACAGCTTAAATTACTTTTTTTGTACATTTGCACGTGCGCTTACTTCTCCTCCCTTGAAAATTGAAAGTACTTCATCTTTGTGAGGTTGTACCCCAAACTGATTTGGAGTACACACCAATTTCTCCTGATATATAATAGATAACATGAATTAGATATATATTTTTGTTAAGCATATACAATTCTGCCTGCTCATTCACTTACTCCTACTCAGAATAGCCGAATGAAATTTGTTGTGGTGTATGCCAACCAGTCTTATTATTTGGAAAACATGATTGGGGAAAAAGTTGGTTGAATGCTGTTGTAAGATTTTTATTCCTAGTATTATTAGTCAAACTTACTTTCAGGTTATATTGCTATGCATGGAAATGAAAGGCCCATTAACTACTCTTTTAGCGGATGGAATCAATGTTTTCTTTCCAGGAATTAAATTGAGGAGATTAGAATTGAGTTTCTTGATATGCTAGTCACATTTGTCAAATGATGTACCATCAGTGGATGCTGATAGTGAAAGGGTAAAACATTGGTAGAACTAAACATGTGTTGAAGGGTATCATGGGGGGGAAATGCTGCCAGAGCCTGTTTGTATCATCATTAGGTGCAATTGTTATGACAATTGCAGACTAGCAACAGGGAGAATGCCTGAATCAGCTAGCAGTCAGAAATACCAGGAAGTAAGCAAGGAGGGTAAATGACATAATTTGTACTGGATAGAGATCTAACTGTGTGCCGGGGTGGGGGGGTGGGGAATTGGAGCAGAGATATAACAGCATAGATACCAATAAAGGAGAATAATTGTAGTTCAAGGGTTGGAAATGAGGGGTCCCTGGAGCTTTCTGAGCTTAGTTAGTTTCTTGCAGATGTTTCATTACCTAAACTAAATAACATCATCAGTGCTAGTAGTTGTAATGTTACTAGCACTGATGATGTTACCTAGTTTGGGTAATGAAACATCTTCAAGAAAACAACCAAGCTCAGAGAGCACCAAGGACCCCTCAACAGCATAGATGATTAGCATTAGCAGAGTAACTAAGGTGAAGGTGAAATAAATAATCCTGGTACTGCTCTGCTGATATTTGTATCGAGGCAGTCTTTAGAATTAGGCTCGATGTACAAAGACTTTGTACATCATTAGCCTACAATGTACAAAGTAGCTTGGGCTTCTGTACATATATAAACTGCCTGAATTATAGCTGTGGGTATCACAGACTCTTGGGAGTATAGGGACTGCTGGCACGGGGAACTTCTCTGAAGTCCTCTTTGCAGACACAATAGCGTCTTCCATCTCTGCTAAACACACAAAGGCATGTGCTCCTCTTGGAGGAATAAGTAAATATTGACTTTCACTCTTATCTACTAAATTAAGAACTGATAAGAAATGAAATGTCCAAGGTGTAAACAGAAATATTCCAGTCTAGCACTGAGCCACTATTACAAAGATTGGTCCATGTTTAACATTTCTTATTCCTCCGTCTTAGAAATCTACGTGTTTATACTCCCCATAATTCTTTCAGAATGTGGCCTTCATATGTCTGGTTTTTAATCATTGCTAGAGTAGCCTGTAACAACTATGCACATGGCAAAACAAAACGGAAATCCATATTTTAATTAGGAATTAAAGTCTGGGTGTTTTATGATCTTATCATTCCATAACTTCCTTTTTAGTTTTAACAAGGCAGTCCTAAGGCTATCTATTCAGAAGAAAGATCCATTGATTTAATCAGATTTACTCATATAAATATGAATGGTTTTATTGCATTAGAAAGGCCATGAAGTAAAACTTAGGAAATGACAAAACCTTCAGAACTTCTTGGGAAGTGAAATTCCCCTAGCAATCTGTCAACAGCATCATCTGGGACTTTCCATGGTGCCAAGCCCCAGCTTGCTTCCTGTTCCAATCACGAAGTTTTGTATAAACAGGGAGGAAGCTGAGATCTGGCTCAATAGAAAGTATAATGATGCCATTGATCGGTCTGTATGCATGTATGTGAATTTGTTTCCCATGATGCCAGACCAGACATTGTCCTTATAGTCTGAACAAGCAAAGCAAAATTCTAAAAGTCTATGCAAATATTCTCCTGAATTCTGTCTTCCTAAAACAATTGAATTTTCTCAGACAAATCAGTAAGACAACAGCAATATTTTAAGCTGATGTTATTTATTTCTTTCCCCTTCATGGATTACTGCCTTGTCGGGGCGAAGGGGCTTGCGTAATTCAATGAAGCTATGAGCTATGCCGTGCAGGGCCACCCAAGACGGACAGGTCATAGCAGAGAGTTCTGACAAAACGTGATCCACTGGAGAAGGAAATGGCAACCCACTCCAGTATCTTTGCCATGAAAACCCTATGGACAGTACCAAAAGGCAAAACGATATGACGCTGGAAGATGAGCCCCTCAGGTCGGAAGGCGTCCAATATGCTACTGGGGAAGAGCAGAGGGCTAGTACTAGTAGCGCCAGAAAGAATGAAGC
Source organism: Vipera ursinii (assembly GCF_947247035.1). Lineage (NCBI taxonomy): Eukaryota > Metazoa > Chordata > Lepidosauria > Squamata > Viperidae > Vipera > Vipera ursinii. The sequence goes on from NC_139512.1 coordinate 126,926,845, forward strand.
GACTGGGCCAAAGCCGAAAGGACGCTCAGCTGTGGATATGTCTGGTGGTGAAAGGAAAGTCCGATGCTGTAAAGATTTTTTCTCCATAGGAACCTGGAATGTAAGATCCATGAATCAAGGCAAGCTGGACGTGGTCAAACAAGAGATGACAAGACTGAACATCGACATCTTAGGTATCAGCGAACTAAAATGGACAGGAATGGGTGAATTTAATTCAGATGACCATCAGGTATACTACTGCGGGCAAGAATCCCTCAGAAGAAATGGAGTAGCCTTCATAGTCAATAAAAGAGTAGGAAAAGCAATACTGGGATACAATCCTCAAAACGACAGAATGATCTCAGTTCGAATCCAAGGCAAACCATTCAATATCACAGTAGTCCAAGTCTATGCCCCAACCACCAGTGCTGAAGAGGATGAAATTGACCGGTTCTATGAAGCACTACAGCACCTTATAGAACTAACACCAAAAAATGATGTTCTTATCATCATGGGGGATTGGAATGCTAAAGTAGGAAGCCAAAAGATAACTGGAATAACAGGCAAGTTTGGCCTTGGAGTACAAAATGAAGCAGGGCACAGGCTGATAGAATTTTGTCAAGAGAATACGATGGTCATAGCAAACACTCTTTTCCAACAACCCAAGAGACGGCTCTACACATGGACATCACCAGACGGTCAACACAGAAATCAGATTGACTATATGCTCTGCAGCCAAAGATGGAGAAGCTCTATACAGTCAGTAAAAACAAGACCAGGAGCTGACTGTGGCTCAGACCATGAGCTTCTCCTTGCAAAGTTTAGGCTTAAACTGAAGAAAGTAGGGAAAAGCACCAGGCCAGTCAGGTATGAATTAAATCATATCCCCATGGAATATACAGTAGAGGTGACAAATAGATTTAAGGAATTAGATCTGATAGACAGGGTGCCTGAAGAACTATGGACAGAGGTTCGCAACATTGTACAAGAGGTAGCAACCAAAACCATCCCAAAGAAAAAGAAATGCAAGAAAGCAAAATGGCTGTCTGAGGAAGCTTTGCAAATAGCTGAGGAAAGGAGGGAAGCGAAAGGCAAGGGAGAAAAAGAAAGATACGCCCAATTGAATGCAGAATTCCAGAGAATAGCTAGAAGAGATAAGAATGCCTTCTTAAATGAACAGTGCAAAGAAATAGAAGAAAACAATAGAATAGGGAGGACCAGAGATCTTTTCAAGAAAATTGGAGAGATGAAGGGAACGTTCAATGCAAAAATGGGCATGATAAAGGACCAAAATGGCAGGGACCTAACAGAGGCAGAAGAGATTAAGAAGAGATGGCAAAATTACACAGAAGAACTATACAGGAATGAGCTTAATGTCCCTGATAATCACACTGAGGTGGTCACTGACCTAGAGCCAGACATCCTAGAATGTGAAGTGAAGTGGGCCTTAGAAAAGCTGAGCAACAACAAAGCTAGTGGAGGTGACGGTATTCCAGCTGAGCTATTCAAAATCTTAAAAGACGATGCAGTAAAAGTGCTACACTCAATTTGCCAGCAAATTTGGAAAACTCAACAGTGGCCACAGGATTGGAAAAGATCAGTTTACATTCCAATTCCAAAGAAAGGCAGTGCCAAAGAATGTTCAAACTATCGCACCATTGCACTCATTTCTCATGCTAGTAAAGTTATGCTTAAAATCCTACAAGCTAGACTCCAGCAGTATGTGGATCGAGAACTACCAGAAGTACAGGCAGGATTTCGAAGAGGCAGAGGAACCAGAGATCAAATAGCCAACATACGCTGGATCATGGAGAAAGCTAGGGAGTTCCAGAAAAACATCTACTTCTGCTTCATTGACTATGCTAAAGCCTTTGATTGTGTGGATCATAACAAACTGTGGCAAGTTCTTAAAGAGATGGGAGTACCAGAACATCTTATTTGTCTCTTGAGAAACCTATATGCGGGCCAAGAAGCAACAGTGAGAACTGGACACGGAACCACTGATTGGTTCCAAATTGGGAAAGGTGTCCGGCAAGGCTGTATACTGTCGCCTTGCCTATTTAACTTATATGCAGAGCATATCATGAGAAAGGCAGGGCTAGAGGAGTCAAAAGTTGGAATTAAGATTGCTGGAAGAAATATCAACAACCTAAGATATGCAGATGATACCACTCTAATGGCAGAAAGTGAAGAGGAACTGAAGAGTCTCTTGTTGCGAGTGAAGAAGGAGAGTGCAAAAGTTGGGTTGAAACTAAACATTAAGAAAACCAAGATCATGGCATCCGGCCCTCTCAATTCCTGGCAAATAGATGGGGAAGAAGTGGAGGTAGTGACAGACTTTATCTTCCTGGGCTCCAAGATCACTGCAGATGGGGACTGTAGTCAAGAAATTAAAAGACGCTTACTCCTCGGGAGGAAAGCCGTGGCAAATCTAGACAGCACACTAAAAAGCAGAGACATCACCCTGTCAACAAAAGTGCGTATAGTCAAGGCTATGGTCTTCCCAGTTGCAATGTATGGCAGTGAAAGTTGGACCATAAGAAAGGCTGAGCGCAAAAGAATTGAGGCCTTTGAACTCTGGTGCTGGAGAAGACTCCTGCGAGTCCCTTGGACTGCAAGGCGATCAAACCGGTCAGTCCTAGAGGAGATCAACCCTGACTGCTCTTTAGAAGGCCAGATCCTGAAGCTAAAACTCAAATACTTTGGCCACCTAATGAGGAGGAAGGACTCACTGGAGAAGAGCCTAATGCTGGGAAAGATTGAGGGCAATAGAAGAAGGGGACGACAGAGAATGAGGTGGCTGGATGGAGTCACTGAAGCAGTAGGCGTGAGCTTAAATGGACTCCAGAAGATGGTAGAGGACAGGAAAGCCTGGAGGAACATTGTCCATAGGGTCGCGATGGGTCGGACACGACTTCGCAACTAACAACAACATTTATTTCTTTATTAGGTTTTATATCCTTCTGAGAGCTTTCATGGACTTCCTTTTATTCTAATTGCAAGAACCCTGTGAGGTAAATTGGATTGTCCCTAGCCCTTCAAGATAGATCAGATCAAGAAACAGATATGGGAAGAAATACTAGGTAAATACTAGGTAAAGGTAAAGGTTCCCCCGCACATGCATGCTAGTCGTTTCCAACTCTAGGGGCTCATCTCCGTTTCAAAGCCGAAGAGCCAGCGTTTGTCCAAGGATGTCTCCGTGGTCATGTGGCTGGCATGACTAGACGCCAAAGGTGCACGGAACGCTGTTACCTTCCCACCATTGTGGTCCCTATTTTTCTACTTGTATTTTTACGTGCTTTTGAACTGCTAGGTTGGCAGAAGCTGGGACAAGTAACAGGTGCTCACTCTGTTACACGGCACTTGGGATTCGACCCGCCAAACTGCTGAACATCTGATCGACAAGCTCAGTGTCCTAACCCACTGAGCCACTGCATCCCTTTTGAAGAAATACTACAATACTACTTTATTGCTATAGGTTATAATAGCAGAGACTTGAAAGCTTGTCAGAATTTCTCTTTCCCTTATGCTTATCCCAAAGAATGGCAGGGCAAGAAATTTTGAGTTTCTTTGTATAGTCCAGGGGTAGGCAACCTTGGCTCTTTTATGACTTGTGGACTTCAACTCCTAGAATTCCTGAGCCAACCATGCTGGCTCAGGAATTCTGGAAGTTGAAGTCCACGAGTCATAAAAGAGCCAAGGTTGCCTACCCCTGGTATAGTCTCTTGTTTTTGCAGAACAATATAATGTTTTACTAATACTTGCTGCACCCCTCAAAGACAGAGTAAGAAAATTACTTGACCCAAAGTCACTCACCAAGTTTGAAGGTGGATTTGAAACTGGGTTTCCCTTATTCCCTTATAAAATATGAACGAGTAAGTTATGCTATCACCAGATTGTTAGCTTCAAGTATTGGCCAATTTAAATAATATTCTCAATTTATGGTATCCATTAAATTCCCAATTACCAAGCAGGGTGGGGGAGGCAATGTTTTTCTTTTCCACTCTCTGTATTTTTATACACACCCCGCCCCCCCGGATCTTTACCAAGCTTTTTTGTATAATCCTCCTCTCGGCTCTTTCTGCTGTCCTTCATTACTTTTTCCTCATTGAATTGTTTTCAAAAGTCTTTTAGTAGTTTCTTTTTAAGAAACTTCAACCCATTTTAATATGCTTTCCCCATTAGCTCCCTCCTTCCACGGAATCCTACTTAGAATTGCTCCGAGTTTGTTAAAAATCTGTTAAAGACCAAAAGTGAAAGATACTTTTAACATACAATATTAGTTTCTCCCCCATGTCTACAGTTTCTGTTTCCTTTGAACATATATTGTAGGCTTCAAGTGTTATATTTCAATCATGGAAATCATCTTGTCCCATCCCATCTGTGATGTTTATTAAATTAATGTTTGCTTTTCTGTATTGGAATTTCAGACTCATTTATCTCTCATGTCCTGAACACACAGGGAAAGGCCATGGGCTTTATAAGCCAACATTCTTACAGATATTTCATTTAGCCTTTTTGATAAATCCCAGTACAGCAATGTTCCCACATCCTTCTTCTATATAAAACTTTATCTGAAGTCCTTTCTTCAGGGCTTTCATCACTAAACATTGCCAGATTCAGTTTCCAATGCATAGAATCAGTCTTGCAATGCTTCAGTGTGACTAGTTCTTCTGAAAGGCAGCCCGTCTCAGGTGGGCTGTCCATCATCCAATTCATTCAACTCACGGTCCCAGAAACCCAAACTCTCTCAACACAACTTGCATAGCCAATCAATCAGGTTCAGCATTCTTCCTTCCCTTTGCAGACCTCTTCCACGGACTGTTAATGAGAATATCATGTAAGCCCTCAGGATCTTGAACTTACATCCTAAAGTTTCAAAGTCTATGGGGATGTAGTCGGGTCTGTTCTTTGCAGTATCATTTTTCTCCACACGGATGCGCAGGAAGGGATAATTGTCACTGGATTTATAAATCTTGGAATAAGTCTTGTCAGTGGATTGATTAGTCTTACATGTTGTTCTGTCATTTCTTATCCTTGCTTGGGGCACATAACACACTTCACATTTGTTTCAATTCCTCATAGTAGTGAGTCATCAGCTATTGCAAATTTTCTCCTTGTTTTCTGGCAGGGCACAGTTGCACCTCTTCCCTTTGGGGGATTCAATATTATTTCTCTTATTTCACTATGTATTTTTTTATTCTTCCAAAGCCTCCATGTCTGTTCCCTTTTCAGGCTCCAAATTTGCACTGTTCGCTTAGAAGCGTTGTTAATGACTCCTCTTTAAATTCACCCATCAGATTTTACTAACAAACCTTTCTTTGCTCTTCCTGTTCTGTCGTAGCTTCTCAGTAATTTAGCTAGCAAAACCATGTTACTATCTTCGTTTAGGAGTTTTACCACTGAAAAAGGGCCTTTGGATTAAATGTAACGTCAAGAACCACGTACCGTTTGAATGTTATCCCACATCACCATGAGTTCTATGGGGATTCAGCCATATATTACCCATTAATGAGAATTGAGTCATGAAAAGGAATCCCAGGATTTCAGTTTTGGTTTTATAATTTGTTTCCAAATGGCTGTCTCCACAGCAATTCATGCCGAGCATGGTGACAGATTTGAAGGATTTGATTTGTTAGTTACAGAAATAACCTTTCACCAGAGAAAGTTGTAAGCAATTGCTTCATATCCACTAACATTTCTTTGTCTGTTAGGCTTAGCAAGTCAGATTTTTGCAAAACAACATTGAATCATTGGTACGATGATGGTAACCAACAATTACAAAAGAGAGTTAAGGGTTTTAAAAAAAGCAAGGAGCAATCTCTAAACAGGCAGTCCCTGACTTACAACTGTTCATTTAGTGACTGTTCACAGCATTGAAATAAGTTATGGCCATTTTTCACACTTATGACCATTGCAGCATCCCCATGGTCATGTGATCAACATTCAGACGCCTGGCAGCTGATTCATATTTATAATGGTTGCAAGGTCCTGGGATCATGTGATCACCTTTTGCAACCTTCTGACAAGTAAAGTCAATGGGGAAGCCAGATTCACTTAACAACTGTGTTACCAAATTAGCAACAGCAGTGATTCACTTAACAATTGTGGCAAGAAAGGTTGGAAAATGGGGCAAAACTCACTTAACAATTGTCTCACTGAACAACAGAAGTTTTGGGCTCAAGTGTTGTCGCAAGTTGAGGGACTACCTGTAGTAAGCACCATCTTTCCAAAGAAAATTAAATTGATTCAAATTTACAATGTCAATCAATAATGGGATTTTTTTTAAAAAAAGGGGAATCTAATCTATTTTGGAAAAATGCTTTGATAATCAGAAATGTAACTTAGCAGAAATCTATATCATGTATAGCAGAGAGCGGCAACCCAATTCTGACTTCTCAGAATATCTCAAAGTTACCTTGTTACAGTTCAGCAAGTATAGCAATAGAGTTTTTACCTTTTAGGGTCAAATTCAGTATCTATGTTTATGTATTGGTTTCTCCTTTTGAAGGTGGAGCAAACCATCCAGAAAACATTCAATTTGCCCTCACAATAATATTATTTTGTCAGTAGGAGACTCCCTACTCTGCATTCATGGAAAGCAAATTAATTTTTTAAAAGTGTAGTTCTGACCAGATTCTTCCCGTGTTGACATCAGAATACTGGTTCAAAAGAATCTCTATGTTTGGCTAGTGATGGAAAATAAACTAGAAGCTGCACCAATTTATGGAAGAAATAAAGGAAAGTATAAAAAAAATCAATCAATTTTATTAAGCGTACTATATTTACAGTAAAGGGACGCGGTGGCTCAGTGGGTTAGGTCACTGAGCTTGTCGATCAGAAGGTCGGCAGTTTGGCGGGTCGAAGCCCGAGTGCCGCGTAGCAGAGTGAGCGCCTGTTACTCGTCCCAGCTTCTGCCAACCTAGCAGTTCGAAAGCACGTAAAAATGCAAGTACAAAAATAGGGACCACTCCGGTGGGAAGGTAACAGCGTTCCGTGCGCCTTTGGCGTCTAGTCATGCCGGCCACATGACCACGGAGACGTCCTCGGACAAGCGCTGGCTCTTCGGCTTTGAAACGGAGATGAGCACTGGCCCCTAGAGTCGGAAATGACTAGCACGCATGTGCGGGGGAACCTTTACCTTTACCTTTACCTATTTACAGTATTTGAAAAAAGATCAGGTCCCAAATGAGCTACTTCTAAAAAAGAAAGATTGCCTTACTTTGGCTAAGAATGCATTTTGTTTCATTATTATTTCTGGTATAGTTTTCCCTTTGTAAAGAAGCATCCTAAATTTATGGTTGCCTTTCTTTCAGGTAAATATAGTAAGAGGAAAAATTAGCCTCTTCTACACAAGCCTTATAAAACATTGCAAACCTCAAAACATATTGGCTAATTTGCCAAGGGGAAACCACTTTTTGGCAGAACCTTTGAATGTTTTCCCGCTCCAACTGATGAGGAAGCCTGTCTTTGTGATGTTGCAGTGGACCAAATGCTTACAGCGTACCAGACATCAGATATTAACGGCACCCACACTCCCAAATACCAAGCAATTGAGAATTAACGTGTTTCCTATCAGTGTTTGCAGTTCAGCCAGTCTCCTTCACAGGGCTGTATCAGAGAGTTTTGAGCTGTCTTATTTTCACTTGTTCTACTATCAGGAAGTTATGGCTACTATATAGCTCTGATGCTGAGTCTGCCCAGCTAAGGAATTTACTGTGAGACGAGACATAAAATATGAAAAGTTCACCTTTCAGATAAGATGTATCTGCTTCTTGATAGGCTGCTGATCTTCACTCACAATAGTCCTTGGAATAGTGATGTGCAATTTATCTTGAAAGTTAAATTGTTCAGAAAACAGTGTGAACGCTCTACTGTGGCAACATATTTACCAGCTACTTTCACGCAACATATTTAACTAGGATAAGTAAATACCTTTTGGTCGGTTATGCTATATTTGCTAAAAGTCAGTTAGGGTCAATCTTCATTCAGTTTCCATGAACTCAGATGATGGATTATTTCAGTAATCAGATGATATAACCAGAATACAGCCACTGTGCTCAAAAAAGGCCTAAAATTGTAAAGAACTACTTATAGTTTACAGAAATACTCTAAGGCTAGCAGAGGATTTGGTACCCTCTAGATAATTTGGACTACAATTACTTTTCATATGTTGGCTGCAACTGCTGATATGTGTGGTGCATACTATCTGAAGGTCTCAGGTTGCCAAGATCCTGTCTTTAATGATCGGATTCCATGTTTAAACTTAATTGCATTTATTGAGGGATTTTGCCAGTGAAATATGCACAAGTTTCCAACTTTAATTTGAAACTAAGCCTTTTAGTACTGATACTTATGCTGTAGAAATCACTTTTAGGTAGGGTTGCCAAACAAGCTCCCTATGAGTTTTATGCAATGTTTAATAGCTAAGATGCTGTCACAAAGAGGAGGGGGTTCACCTATTCTCCAAAGCACCTGAAGGCAGGACAAGAAACAATGGATGGAAACTAATCAAGGAGAGAAGCAACCTTGAACTAAGGAGAAATATCCAGTTAATCAGTGGAACAAGTTGCCTCCAGAAGCTGTGAGTCTCCAACATTGGAGATTTTTAAGGAAAGATTGGACAAAGATTTGTCTGAAATGGTATAGTGCAGGGGTCCCTATACCCTGGTCCATGGACCATTACCAGGCCACAGCATGCCAGCAACTGGTCCGCACAAACAAGGAAAGCTCCATTCACAGGATGTAGGCAGCACACAAAACCATGCCTCCTCCAGTCCGCGGAAAAACCTCTCTTCACAGAACTGGTCCCTGGTGCCCAAAAGGTTGGGGATCTCTGGTATAGGGTTTCCTGCCTGAGCAGGGGATTGAACTAGAAGACCTCCAAGGTCCCTTCCAACTCTATTATTCTGTTATTCTAAGTTTCAAAAAAATTTCCCTGCCTGTTTTAGGAGGGCCTTTGAAAATTTGTCCTAATATTTTGTAGTTCTTTTTGTAAACATCTAGTTATTCTGCATTAAATAATAAACACTGCATGACTCTGTATTCTTGATGATAACTGCTCCAATTGCTTCTGAAATGAAAGATGATACTACCAATTTAAGAGATCGCCTGTATTTATAATTTAGGACTGGCTCTTTCTGTGCATCAAAGTTATGATGGGGTATAATATGAATAGCTGGGTAGGGATGGGAATCCTACTTCTGCATCTTTAGTAGAAGTCTGACATTCAGAAAGGAAACTGGTGAAATGTCATGTTGACAAGTTGCAGAAAGTTATTGATCTTTTTGTTCTGGCTACAGTTAAATCTAGATAAACATTGCAATGGAAGCCACTTATATAGACCTTGAATGGAAGAGATTCTGTTACAACTACTAGGATTTTAAAAAACAGACTAGTAGCAAAAAACACTATCCCTCTTTGGCGATGGTGGCAATAGACTTTCTGATCTCTGAGTTGCAAAACTAAGGTGTGAATGTGTTTTTAAGAAAGAATGAGTGTCGAGCATATGCCCCAAAGAATTTCACTGATCCTGTTATGTTTCGTAAGACCCATCTGATTATTTACTATCTTAATAAATGTAGCTAAATATGGATATTTGGGCTTGCACAACATCATAATCATCGTCGTCATCATCATCATCATCATCATCATCAACAACAACATCATCATTGCTATTGTCTAACCACTGCAGGATGAAGGCCTCTTCCGCCTGTTTCCAATCTATATTGTCCTGAGCCACAATACTTGCTGATGCTGTCAATCCATCTTGTTTTAGCTCTTTTTTGTGGATGCTTTTTATCAAGTGGGATTCATTCTGTGACTGTCTGGGTCCACCTGCCATCAGTTCTTCTTGCTATGTGACCAGCCCATTTTCATTTCAGTTCTTTTACTCTCTTGATGAAGTCATATACTTTTGTTTATTCTCTAATCCATGTGCAGGTCTTTCTATCTTGTCTTGTAATGCTGAGCATGAATCTTTCCATGGCTCTTTGCACCATTTTTTGCTAGGATGCTCTTAGTAATAAGAGAACCAATATTCTTAGATGAATTACTGTGTAATTGTTCAGCTGAAAAAAACACCACAAGTTGCATCTTAAATTAAATATTTAGAGCTATTCAATAAATGCAGAAATTTCTAAATATATACTTCCACCAACTTCCTATTTATTATAGTGTAGCGCGGTAGCATTTGATGAAAAATGATTCTTTTGTTCTATTTAAGGCAGGGAAACATGAAAATAACTGCCCACAAGTAGAACAGTATAGTAAAGAGGAGAGCACAATTATAACTCTGCAGATCCAGTAGGGCTATGCATTTTATATCTCAGACAGCAAGTTTTTAGATACTTAGTTGTCTAACTCAAGTCAAATAAAAAAAAACCCTCCCAAGGGGGGGGGATGAGAGAATTTATGTCAAAATGCATTTCTTTTTTTATAAAAAAAATAATATATCTGATAAGATGATTGAAATCTCTATTGTGAGGAAAAAGTCTTCTTTTTTATTAAAACAGAGAGGAGTTGCTATGATTGAATGCTAATTTGAATTCCTCAATCTAGGACATTTATGTTTTGGCTTTAATGTTATGTACTTTTACTATATTTTATTGTCGTGTGCTGCTAGAGTCCTAGATTACCTAATTTTTGCTTGTATGTCATGAACCCACACCATAAGTTGATGCCACTCTTTTATACTATGCAAGCATCACTTTGACTAAGATGATACAGGAAGAAATTGTTTTGCCATGCTGAGGACAATTTGCACTGTTAAAGACAATATCGGTCTGAGCCATCTGGACCTGAACTCCAGAGTTATATATTCATGGTAATTTTGGATTCTTTGCAGCTTATGAGTAGTGTGACAGCTACAATCTGTCTACTTGACACTATTTCCTCCAAGGTCATTGAAAAGGGGCAGAGTCTATGGTCAGAGTAATAATCAATGTGGGAGTCCTTGGTGCTCTCTGAGCTTGCTCATTTCCTTGCAGACATCTCACTACCCAAACTAGATAACATCATCAGTGCTAGTAATCAGTGCCTTATGGGGATGACTTCCCTTCCCCCACTCCCCAATTCTTGTTCTGGTCCACCTGGGTTGATATCACTGATATCAAGTTTACTGATGTCTTTCTTACTTTGTACAGTACCATACAGTGTTCTATCTTAGCCACCATGCTGCTCACCATCTAAATGAAATTACTGGGGGTGGGTGTCATTATCATCTATGTGCTGATAATGTTCAGCTCTAATACTCCTTACCATCCAATTCCAGTGAAGCAGTCACACCCTTCAACATTATCAAAGTTTGATCAGGGGCAGATTCATCTGAGAGTGCTCCTTTGATCCACATTCTCACAATTTGGTTTAGTGCAGCAATTGCTTGAGCTGTAGGAGTTGGTAACTATTATCCGTGCCTTGATTACAATCTATTTGGACTATGGAAAGTCAAGATTATTGCATTCCATATGGGCTATCCTTCAAAGGTGTCTAGAAATTCCAATTGATGCCAAAATGCAACAGGTTAACTGCTATCTTATACAAAATACCTGGTATAATATCTGTATTGAAAGATCTGCACTGGTTGCCATTTATTTAATGGTCAAAATGTAAATTGTTGGTGTTGCCCTTTACAGATCTAAACAGCTTAGATTTAGGAGCCCTGGTGGCACAGTGGTTAGAATGCAGTATTGCAGACTGATTCATCACTCTGCCTGGAGTCTGATCCAGATTGGTTCAAGGTTGATTCAGACTTCCATCCTTCCAAGGTCAATAAAATGAGGACCCAGATTGTTGGGGGCAATATGCTGACTCTGTAAATCGCTCAGAAAGGGCAGTAAAGCACTGCAAAGTGGTATATAGGTCTAAGTGCTATTGCTATTGCTATTAGATTTTGAGTATCTAGGAAACTTACTTATTGTGACCTAGTCAGGTTGTTAAGATTGGCAGGAAAGCCCCTCTTGAAAGTGTCCCACAAATAAGAGGTTGATATAAACTTTATTCTGCATTTGCCAGTCTCATTTGAAATAATGCTTTTACTTATGTATCTACTGTATGCTTTAAGGTTGCAATAAAACTGGAATGGCTCCAGGGGGGTGGAGTAAGATAGTTAGAGCAATGGAGAACAAGTTTTGTGAAGAACAAATAAAAAAGTGGGTATCTTTGCCTTAGAGAAGCAAAAACTGATACTTAACAAGAAAAATAAGTCGCGTTGCCATGACTCAACCTTCAGACAAAGACTGATACTGCTTTTCAAAGTTTTGGCATATAGAAGGGTGCAGAAATTTATAGTCTGCTGCCCCAGAAGGCAAGGTAGAGTTTGCTTAAATATTAAGCAAAATATCTGAACATTCAACAATAGAATGAACTAATACCCAGGAGAATGGGTATTTGCTGGAGGCTTTTAAGCAAAGACTGAAAAACCATCTGTTAGGTGTCTATATGTGTGCTCAACTCCTGGATTTCCTGTGGTGAATAGGAGGTTAGATGAACTATAAATACCCCCCCCCCCAGCTGTATTATTCCATGAATCACACGTTATTTGGCTCCAGTCTAACTCGTGAGTGATAAAATGAATTCTAACTAGTGGAAGTTTCTAATGCAGAGATTATTTTGCTTGCTTTCCATTCACTTTTCAATTTTATCACTCTCCATCTTTTTTTCTTTCTCTCTTCTTAAATGCCCTCAGGCTGTGTGTACTACTTTGAGCTGTTCTGATTGAGCAAAGGAGAAATTCTTTAGGCCATGGGTGTCAAACTCGCTACATCACGTGATGTGTTTTGACATAGTGTGAATTTTTTTCACATTGCCGGAGCTGGGGTGGGTGCAGCCTCTGCATGATGCAAACGTCCCGAGGGCCGGCAGTTTGACACCCCTGCTTTAGGCGAATGTAGTTGCTTAATTTTTTAGCATCCTCTCTTCCTTCTCCTTTTCTCTTCCATTCAGGGACTTTATTCTCCACCTCCAATTAAGTATCCTTCATTCCTGTACTATTACTCAAAGAATTAAATCTGACTTGTCAGAGAGAACCTCTTTTGGTTAGCTTAGCCAATATTTCACAACCATCTTAATGTCACATTTTAATTACTTCACTTTATTATCGAGTTAAAATTGCTTAACAATGAGAATCATGAAGCCCTGTGGTAGAAAGCTAGAAACCAAAGATTTGCTTGATGTGTTACAGTCTTCTTCTTCCGTGTCTAGATCAAATTTTAAACTGCCAGAATGAAGCCACCTTCTTGGCTTTGTTGTTGGCCAAACATTATTGGACTTGTTTCTGATAGTAGCTGACATACCATCAGATGGGCCGGAATCTGCGCCTCTCCATATTCACATTGCCTGTGGTTATCTACTAAGCACACTTGAGCACACTGGTTTTATACTTAGGCACTTCAACCTTCAGTCTATTCAGGGTCCTCCAGGTAGCACAAGGGAGCTCAGATCCTTCAGCCATATCCTCATTTAATGTTATTCCTTGCTCAATGGTCTCCTTCCACAATGTAAAAAAGATATTGAGACTCTAGAAAGAGTCCAGAGAAGAGCAACAAATATGATTAGGGGACTGGAGGCTAAAACATATAAAGAATGGTTGCTGGAATTGGGTATGTCTAGTTTAATGAAAAGAAGGGTGACAGGATAGCAGTGTTCCAATATCTCGGGGCGACCACAAAGAAGAGGGAGTCAAGCTATTCTCCAAAGCACCAGAAGGCAGGACAAGAAGCAACAGGTGGAAACTAATCAAGACAAAGAGCAGCCTACAACTAAGGATAAATTTCCTGACCGTTAGAACAATTAATCAGTGGAACAACCTGCCTCCAGAAGTTGTGGGTGCTTCATCACTGGAAGTTTTTAAGAAGAGATCGGACAACCATTTGTCTGAAATGATATAGGTTTTCCTGCCTGAGCAGGGGGTTGGACTAGAAAACCTCCAAACTCTATTATTCTGTTATTCTGTTATTCTTCCATCTTTTAATTTGACTTTGTTCTTGTGTACCCTCAAGAATGATCGTTTTTGCCATAAAGAACCTTTTTATTGCAGCAATTGGTATTCTTTAAAAATGGGTGTTTGTCAAAACTATAAAGAGGCAAAACTCTTGTTCTGTGTTCCTGTTTTCTATGGAAGCGCAACCAAATGTCTCTCTCCCCTTGAATTTGGCTGATTGTCAGAACTTCATTAGGACAATTTTCTTCATGGAAGGAAGTCCCATTGAAATCAGTGCTTCCGGGTAAATAGTAAAGCTGTCAGCTTGGCAAAACTTCAGATTTGTTTGTTTAAATAAATTAGCATGATATTAAAGTCCAAATGTGATGGTGGTGATGGTTTTCAGGACACTGAATGGGCAGCATAAGTCTTTAATACGTTTAATGTTTCTCTTTTCATCAAATTGAAAATCTAGAATGTAAATGGGAAAAATGGGAAGAATCGATAATAAAACGTAAGCAAAAATTATGTTAACAGAACAATAACAGATTTCAAATGGGAGATATATAGGATATATTCATAATGCCAGCTTTTGAAATGCGCATTAGTTGCTGGTTTGAAGATTCAGATAAATGTTAAATTCACCATTTTGCCTTGTGTTCACCAAATGCAGCATATCGCTACAAATTACACCCCAGTTTTGTACAAACTAGTATACTTTTGTTCCTCTTGTTAATTGCAGAAGCAAATATTAACCCACCATTACATTTTTAGTTTTGCGATGAATCAAGCCCTACATATTTAAATGACTTACATTTGAATGTCATCCTGGTTGTCCCTGGGGAAAAGCTTCTGGCAAAGAGAAGCTGAAGTCTAAAAGAGCTTTCTGATGTGGCTGAATGTGATCTCCAGAGTACTTAAAATCCACCCAAATTCATCTGAATTAAAATTATGCTAGAGTAAGATTGTGAGCTTTTTTTTTAAAAAAAAAATGAGTAAACCCATAAAGAGCACAGGTATGCCTTGATTTATGGCACAATGGAGACCAAAATTTATGTTGCTAAGTGAAACATTTGTTAAATGAGTTTTGCCCCATTTTACAACCTTTCTTGCCACAGTTGTTAAATGAAACACTGCAGTGGATAAGTTAGTAAGCCGGTGCTTCAGTGAACCTGATTCCCCAAATTGACTTTGCCTGTCAGAGAGGTTGCAAAAGGGGATCACATGACCTTGGGACATAGAAATGGTCATACATTTGAGTCAGTTGACAAGCATCTGAATTTTTTTTTATTTAAAAAGTTTTACAATACATTTTGACTTTAATCCCCCCCTCCCCCACCCCTATCCCTCTCCCCCACTCCCTCCTCCCCCCCCCGACTTCCCAGAGTTAAATACAGGGCATAAAATCAAAAAACAAACATAAACACCCCTATGTTATCAACAATAAACTATAAATTCTATCTCTCTCTAGCTCATATAAAATGAGTACAAACAATATTAATATTACAAAAAAAGTAGAAAAGAAAAAGAGGAAAACAGAAAAAGATCTTTACTCAAAATAAATTTTCTTAATCCCAGTCCTTATTCATATTAATTTAAAAAAAAAAGGAAAAGAAAAAAAAAACTTTCACCTGCTATTTGCATTCTCCCACCTTTCTCTGAATTTTGATCACATGATTATGGGGATGCTGCAAAGTTCGTAACTGTGGAAAACGGCCATAAGTCACTTTTTCCAGTGCTCTTGTAACTTTGAATGGTTGTATGGTGAGGAGTACCTACCTACCTTCAGTATTTCTTATGACACCATAAATGATATTTGAATGTATTTTGACATTTAATCTCAAACAGAGAAATGGATATGGACCAGGTATGTTTTATTTTGACTTCTGTACTATTAGTAATTTACTAATTATGACTTCATGGAAGATGGTAAAGAACATTTAAAATAAGATGTTGTAGACTATAAATCTCTAATATAAAAATCAATCCTGTATACATACTGCACATACATATATACATATCTCTCTCTGTGTGTGCGTGTGCACATGTCTGTTGTGTGTATGCATTCCTATTCACTTGTGATCGTCTTGGTGTTCCTTTGCTGTATAAAAATATTTGCTATAATTTAATTTTTTAGGTGACATATTAAGACATAGACACCTATGATTGTTTTACCTGGGAAATGCAGCTTTGATTAAACTTTTTGTCATATGATAATTTGACAATGATAATTAGGGAGCTGGTTATATAACAATTCTTGAGGGTTATTTTTGAGATGCAGAAATTTGCTTAAGGAAGATTCTTTGCTAACCCAATTCAGGTTCCTGTGTCATGAGCTTAAAACTCCTGGCAACTTCAAAGATTACTTTATTGTGGTTATATCAGCCGTATACTATTTAAAATATACTAATACTAATACTAATAATAAGCTGGGGGAAAATCCATAAATTATGCATTCACAAATTAGAAAATTTTGTTTAAGGGGAGCCAAGTGGAATTATAACTTGTTTGTAAACTACCTAGAGTCATATAGGTGAGATGGGTGGTGTAGAAATTTAATAAATGAATAAATAACATTTGAAAACTAGAAGCCTAAAGTTTTAGCCTACCTCTACCTATCTCAGTATTCCCTGATTCGAAATATGCATATTTAACTATGCACTTGAACCCATTTTCTGAAATTCTTTTTCCTCCTATGGATAAAAAGCCCTTCCTGGCTGTAATTCAGGTGCACTGAAAACCAAAAACCCAGACTGATCTTAGATCAGAGATTGTTCAAAGAACAACTAGACAAGGTGGTGAATTTTTTGATTGCTTGTCTGTGGTTTGTTTCTTTTCCGTAGGAACTTCATTTATTATTCACTCTCAGAGCGCTTGGTGGTAGCTAACAAACCTTTCAGGCAGGAATTCAAAGCATTAAAATGAGGAAATTAAGGACTCAATGAAGCACGTCAGTGAGATCTATTCCAGAGGTCCCCAACCGTTTGGGCACCAGGGACCAGTTCTGTGGAGAGAGGTTTTTCGCGGACTGTAGGGGGCATGGTTTCATGTACTGCCTTCATCCCACAGATTTAGTATTTATTATATTTGTATACCGCCCTTCTCCCAAAGGACTCAGGCCGGTGAACAGGGCACATATAAAAATATAGAATACAAAAATTAAAAAAGAATTAAATAGGAGCCCGAGCTAAAACAATAGATGGTAATAAAAAATCCACAATAAAAACCCCAACACATCCCCCATCAGGCCAGGCCGGCTTGTTCAAATAAATAGGTCTTCAGACCGCGTCGGAAGGAGCGAAGGTCAGGTGCCATCCGGAGCTCAACCGGCAGCTGATTCCATAGCTCCGGGGCGCCCACAGAGAAGGACCTCCCCCTGGGGGCCACCAGACGACATTCTCTGACCGGTGGCACCCTGAGGAGGCCCTCTCTGTGGGAACGCACAGGGCGGAGGGAAGTTGACGCTGGCAGCAGGTGAGCCCCAAGGTACTCTGGACCCATGCCATGTAGGGCTTTGAAAACCATTACCAATGGGGCTTTGCTTGTTTGCGCAGACTGGTTTCTGGCATGCTGCGGCCCAGTGCCAGTCCACAGACCGGGGTTGGGGACCCCAGATCTATTCCATCATTCAGATCACATTCTACAGGTACTCTGACTAAAGGACAGGAACCAAAGTGGCCACTTCCAGCCACTAAACAAATCTACACACACTCCTGCTGCCATTTTAATATTCCTATGCATATATAATTTAATTTAATTTAATTTATTGAGATTTTTATACCGCCCTTCTCCCAAAGGGACTCAGGGCGGTTCACAGGGCATATAGGTAGTCCTCAACTTACAACAGCCCGTTAGTGACTGTTTGAAGTTACAACAGCACTGGAAAAAGTGACTTATGACTGATTTTCACACTTACAACCGTTGCAGCATCCCCCAGGGTCATGTGATCAACATTCAGACACTTGACAGCTGACTCATGTTTATGACAGTTGCACTGTCCTGGGGTCATGTGATCACCTTTTGCGACCTTCTGACAAGCAAAGTCAATGGGGAAGCCAGATCCACTTGACAACCGTGTTACTAACTTAACAGCTGCAGTGACTCACTTAACAATGGTGGCAAGAAAGGTCATAAAATGGGGCAAAACTCACTTAACAGCTGTCTTGCTTAGCAGCAGAAATTTTGGGCTCAGTTGTGATCATACTTGGAGGCCTGTCTGTACCTAGAGTGATTGTGTGAAAAATGTTTGTGTTCTAGGGTGAATATTGTGGAGACACAGCAGATGCCACAGATACAAAAGAGACCTGGTGATGTTGCCACAGCCTTGCTGATCCCAGTTAGAGCCTCATCCCAGAAAAACATTTCCTTCAAGCTGTGGTAATGTGTGATCCCAACAGGCGCTTTAAGTATTTCCCTTCCAATGTTTTATCCACATGCTCTCCCAACCCACCCAGTATGTTCACTGCTGTCCAATTTATAAGTATTCCTGTTTAACAGTCTTATTTATTTTCTTTATAAGTAAAAGGAATTACAAATAAGAGATGAAGAAACGGCAGGGGGAGAGGACTGGCTGATTTCCACAATTGTAGTATATTGAAAATGGAAAAGGCCTCAATTAAAGGCAAGTTGAAGAATGATCACCTTGTAAACTACCTTTGTAAATTCTTACACAGGGAAGGGGAGGGCGGATTTTTGAGATGAAATCATCAACTTGATTTTTTTTTTTTGAAAGCCATGAATCATCGGACTAAAAATAATTTACAGAAGTGCTGGAATTAATTATTAAAGGTTACATTGAGGATTCACAGCTATGACTTGTAGGAGTGTAGATGCACAAAGGTGGTATGCTTTCTTTCCTCTGCTACTGAAATAAAACATTTATTTTTGGTTTTTTCTTGAAGGTTTGGTTTTTACTGTTAGATTTATATATACTGCCTTTTTTGGTTCAGGACCTCAGAACTGTAATGTATTGGGCTTTGTTTTACTAAGTGTATCACGTGGGTTTAATTGCTGGAAGGTTGCTTAAGTGGCTCCCAGGTCCTCAGACAACCCGTCTCCAGCGCCGCCATTGGCTGCTTCTAGGGTGGCAATAGGTTGCTTTAAACCTATTGACTGCCACCTAGAGGCCAGGGTATAAATAGCTGCATTCGCAGCCCTGTTCCCCAGTTCCGTTCCTGCAAGCAAATAAAGAATGTTTCTGACTGAACTCACTCGCCTCGTCTCTTCGCTCAAGCAAAGAACCCAGTACACAACAAGAATCATATAACCTTTTATTTTTCACTACAACAACACACCTGTAAGATTGGCTTACCCTCAATGCAAATACAAGTAGTCCTTAACTTTATTCATTTAATAACAAAGTTACAATGGCATTGAAAAAAGTGACTTATGCCCAATTAGGGTATTATTTTGCTAGCATTGAAATTAAGGATATTGCCCTTAATCTGTACAATCTATTAAGCCTCTATTCTTTCATATTGGTATGTAGAGTGACCTCTTTCCAATCTGTTTGCCACTGTGTCATTCCCCATATTTGCAGGTGTAGTTTGTTTAGAGCAGGGGTGTCAAACTCAATTTCATTGAGGGCCGCATCAGCATTGCGGTTGCCCTCAGGGGGCCGGGTGGGTGTGGCCTGGGTGGGCATGGCCTACTGGGTGGGCGTGGCTAGAGTGCGCATGGCCTACTGGGTGGGCGTGGCCAGCTCTACATCGTTCGCATCAAGGGTGCCTATGGGGGCCTGGGCAGGAGTGGGACAGATCTGAGGGTCTCTGGCAGGAGGAGGGTCTCTGGGCCAGGGCCAAGGCAGTGGGGGCCATTCCCTCACTGTTTCCAGGGTGGCTTCGCGGGCCGCATGAAACCACTTCACGGGCCAGATCTGGCCCCTGGGCCTTGTGTTTGACATGTCTGGTTTAGAGCTTCAGCAATTCTTCTGTTGCTTGTCATATTTCTGCAGATCAGGGGGTCTTCAAACTTGGGCCTTTTATGACTTGCGGACCTCAACTCCCAGAATTCCTCAGCCAGGCACACTGGCTGAGGAATTCTGGGAGTTGAAGTCCACAAGTCATAAAAGGGCCAAGTTTGAAGACCCCTGCTGTAGATATTCCTGCAGCCTTCTGGTTTGGTAATGACCAGAAAATTGATCTAACTTCAGCTTATATAGAGGTATCTTTGATGATTACATACATATTATATAGCATTTCAATGTACTCCTTCCATCTCTGTTTAATCTTTGAATCAGTTACTATCTGTCATTGGTATCTTTTAGCATACCAGTTTGAGGTTGGAAAATCTTTTAAGTTCAGGGGCTTTGTTTTGAAAACTGTTTTGCTTTGGTATACCTGTTTCCATCTTTGCTGTCTTTCCTTAGTTTGTTCCTTGTTACTTCTAGCAGCTCTTTATTAGCTTCCTTTCCAAGCTCTTTGTCTTTCTTTACTTTGGCTTTTCTTTTTTTTCTTGGCAATTCTCATCATTTGTTCTGACAGCCAGTTTGTTTTTCTTCTGTTTCTTGGTCTTTGACAGTGTCTTTTTACATTCATCCTCAACAATTGATTTGATTTCATTCCACGGTACTTGTGGTTCTCTCTGAAGAAATTAAAGACTTTAAAGCAATTCCTGATGTTCTCCTTGAAAATAGTTGGTGTATGGTCAAGATCATATTATGGAAACTGATTGGCTTTGTTCTTCCACTTTAACTTGACTTAGAAGTTGCATATTCCTAATCTGTTCCACAAACAGTCCCTGGCTGTATCTTTGCTATTGTAGTTGAGCTCTTCCATCTTTTTTTTAAAAAATCTATAATATAATCAATTGAGTTTCTCTGTGTTCCATCTGGTAGGCATTATTGCTCTTGAGCAGCCTCCCTCTGTTGGCCAATCCCAGATTTTCCTTGTTTTACTAAGGAATTTTAGAAGATGAAACAGCAGATGAAACACCTGCAGAGATGTGGGGGAGAAAAACAACCTCCACTGAGTATGGCTAAAAGCTGACATTTGAGTCATACCTTTCCTTAGCTATAAGTGAAGTGAAACATTACTTCCTCTACCTTATTGTGTTGGCTGCCTTGTTTAGAAAGATCAGTTGCAGATAGAGCTCCCACAACGCCGTACTCCCACTTGGCATGACTCTTCTGCTCAAAAAATCCAAGCCCTTTTCACTCAGGGCTCAGGCATGGAATGGGCATAACATTAGACACTCTTGTTAGCTACCTTTGTTGGTACTGTGCTTCTTTTACTTCCTTTAGGGCAGGGGTCTTCAAACTTGGCCCTTTTATGACTTGTGGACTTTAACTCCCAGAATTCCTCAGCCAGGCCTGCTGGCTGAGGAATTCTGGGTGTTGAAGTCCACAAGTCATAAAAGGGCCAAGTTTGAAGACCCCTGCTTTAGGGTTTGGGGCTGCCTTTTAATACAATTGATAATAAAGGTAGTCGCTGGCTTATGACTGAAATTGAGCCCAAAATTTCTGTTGCTAAGTGAGACAGTTGTTAAGTGAGTTTTGTCCCATTTACAACCTTTCTTGCCACAGTTATTAAGTGAATCACTGCATTTGTTAAGCTTAATAACACGATTGTTAAGTGGATCTGGCTTCCCCATTGACTTTGCTTGTCAGAAAGTCACAGAAGGTGATCACATGACCCCAGGACACTGCAACCGTCGTAAACACGAGCCAGTTGCCAAGTGATTGAATTTTGATCACGTGACCGCAGGGATGCTGCAATGATCATAAGTCTGAAAAGTCATTTTTTCCAGGGCTGTTGAACTTTGAACAGTCACTAAATGGACTGTTGTAAGCCAAGGACTACCTTTAGTATTCTTCTGGGTCACTTGTGAAAGTTGAAGATTGGAAACCTTATTTTACAGGGACTCTCTGGCTTCCTTAGTGGGCTGTTTCAGATGAGGGTAGAGAGGGAATAAAAATTGAACCAATAGCTGTTACCTTATAGGGTGCCATGAAGGTCTATTTTCTTCCCATTGCTCTTTAATGTTTATATAAAGCTGCTGGGAGACGTCATTCTCATCCAGGTATATCAAACTGCCAGCCCGCCTCCTGAAACCGCGCCCACCCCATTGCCGGCAATGGGGATAAAGTGGCGATATGTCGAGCGACATCATGTGACGTCACGGGTTTTGACATGCCTCAGTAACCCTAACCCTTGGGATTGGTGTAGTTTCCTCTGGTATTGGATTTGGTCTCTTGGGATTATGAAGTGATGCTTCTGCTGTTCATTTATGTTGATATAGCCGATTTTTTTTTAAAAAAATAAATGTTATGTTTTTAAATTGATATATATACTCACCCCATTCTGAGTGGTCTATGAGCCTAATAAATCATAAGTATTGCTAATCTAACCATGGAGGAGAAGCTAAACATCTTGACCCTGTATCTGAGTTTGAACCCCAGAAAGTCACCTTGGAGTTTTCTTTGACAGCTCCAATGTGGTTTCTTAATGGAGTGTCATTGTCCCTGAAAGATTTGGGTGTCTTCCTGAAATCATGTGGCTACTGCTAGATGGGCAGGTAGAGGCCAAGCCTGGTCAGGTCCTCTAATTGTGGTCCTACCTAGAACAGAAGGATCTTGTGAAAATGAGTTGCACTCTCAATACCTGTGTGAACTACTGCAATGGTTGTTTGTGGGGCTGCCTTTGAAGACAACTCAGAAACTTCACTTCTGTAGAATGCAGCTACTTGGCTAATTAATGGCTGGTGCTTGACTTCTTCACAAGTACATTACACTGGTATAATGCCCAATTTATATATGGTGGGGGAAAAAATAGCTAGTAGTCTCCCATTTTTGTGAAATGAGAAGAGCTAAGCTCATAGAAATGGTGAACACATTTTTGCTACAGAACAGCCTCCTTGTGGAAGTTAGACCCACTTCCATATTGTTAGGCTTACAAATGCGGTCAAATCTCCATTGTGTTAGAAGGTTTATGAAGACTGATGCCTTCAAGTGTAAACTATTCTTGTGGTACATTTTAGCTTGTCTCAATGAATATTGTTCATTCTATCTTTATTATTGATGTTTCATTTATATTTTTTCCAGAATATTCACAGCCACATATAACAGGAATAGCTTGTTGCAAACCTCCTGTTTATGAAAACAAAGTATCTTTCCCTGGATAGATTTTGCTTTCCAGGTCAGCTATGGGTACATTTAATCCCTAAATTTGAAATGAATCTCATTCTTGTTGAAGGATATCAGGCCAAGGCTGCACAATTTTACTTCATTATGACAGTAATATGAAATATTCTTTCAGGTTTTTTTTAATTAACTCATTGGGGAGTTTTTTTAGACTATTTTAAAAAAATTGACTGCCAGTTCTTGCTAATACCTTCAGTGTTCAATATAGAATACCAGCTACTTGTACAATAATTTTTAATATGGGGCTACAATGCCCATTGGTCTCATTTCTTTATATCAGTTCAACATTCCTCCCAAAATAAAGCCATTTAGGATTAGAACTTATAGAAAGCCAGAAAGAGGAGTCAAATTATCTCTCCCCTCTGCACTTCAGAGCAGCTTGAATTAATGTGCAAGTCAGCTGTTCTTACGATAAAGGTAAAAGTTTTCCCTGTCCAGTTGTGTCTGTCTCCATTTTTTAGCCGAAAGAGCCAGCATTGTCTGAAGACATTTCCATGGTCATGTAATGAGCATGACTATAGGCCGAGGCACACAGAACACTGCAACCTTTCCACCAAAGTGGTACCCATTCATTTACTTGCATTTGCATGCTTGCAAACTGCGAGGTGGGCGGGAGCTGGGGCAAGTAACGGGAGCTCACCCCATTGCTCAGTGCTGGGGTCTCAAATCTGGGCTGTCAGCTTTCCAGCTGACCACTCTGCTTAACTGCTGAGCCATCGCGCCCCTTATATTCGTGTTACAAATTCTCTAAAATCAAGTGGGTTTAAGTTAGTAATATCACTGGCTTCAGTCATCTAAGAAAGTCTAACTCCAGTGACAGACTTTCTGAATTAGAATAAGGAATCTGGTAATCTTTAATTATTTTGGAGTTCAGTGCCCACTGGCTGGTGCTGGTGAGGGCTGATGGTAGTTGATCTGGGAGGCATTCAGTTGCGTGTTGCCAAAGCAGGCTTTCTCTGGGCTTTAAAATATCTGTTCCTGTGATCACTGGCTTGGATTTTAGAAACCAAACACCCATTCATGCCACCAGAGTTTGGACTCAGTTAAGAGCTGCAAACTGTTTTGGCAAGTCTATGGCTTTAAGAAAGTCAGCATGCTGTTTCCCCTCAGAAAGGACTTGGAGTGCTCATTATCATGTCAATACCCACAATGCTTTTCCAGCTCATTTCTGCTTCATTGTGCTGTTGGTGTCCGTTCTCTGGAACAGCTGAAAACAACCCGATTTGCACGTGCATGTGTGTGTGTGTACTCCTATTTGTATGGGACTGTGAGGCTCTTTTCTTCTGTCTAACATTATCAAAGGGTTTCAATATACAGCTTAGGCTGAAGGAATCAGGTCAAGTTGCCCCATATCTTGTCTTAACCACATAGGACAGCAATAGAGAGAGGCCCAGGGCCACCCAAACAACTTGAGAAATCAAACCATAAGGTTCGTGGAAAACAATGTTCTCTGTTTTCTCCTAAACAAAGAAAAATGTGTGTGAAATCAGGAACCTTCAACAGTCTCGCATTTTTATATCAGGTGCTACGTGTCTGCACGATAGAGGGTCTACGCAGTGTGGTGATACCAGTTTGAAACAAGACTGTATCACCTCTCTGCTTTTCTTTTCTTTTTTAAAAAAAATAAACAATGTGTGTTTTAAGGGGGAACAATGCTTTGCAAGAGATTAGTGAATAATAAAAGGATCGTGAGGCCTAACCTGTAAAATGAAAGGTATGGTCTCAGAATATATTAACAAGCTTATCAAATAAAATATTTTGAATCTATAGTGGCACAGGTAGAGCAGCACATTAAGAACAATTTCTAAGGCCCTGCAGCCAAGAGGCCTTGAAATATCATGAGCTAGCAGGTGCTTTTCTACATTACAATTTTGCTTTATTTTATTTTATTCTTGCGGTTATGGAAACACTGTGATTTTTGTGGTTTTAAAATAAGGAATTGCACATCCATAGATTTTTTTTTAAAAAAAAACAACAACTCCAAAAGATCAGAACGGGGTAAACTATGGTTCACAGACGTCTTTGATGTAGCTTGCTGAAATCCTCTACAATATTGGCAATATAGCTGTTAAGCTTTTCAATCCTTTCTAAGGTTTTTAAATGCTTTTCTTGTATGGCATCCCCCCCCCCCTTTTTAAATGTTTTTATATTTGTATGCACTTCTCAGGCCAATCCGCAGTGTAACCCTTGGACTGAAAAATGTTATCTTCCTCAGCTACAGCATACCAAGGAATGTATAGAAGCAGCTGTAAATCAAGAAATAGCAGAATGAGAAGACAGAAGAATGATGTTATTTGTCTGTGTTTCATAAATGAAATAATGCATTCGGCATTACAGGCTTTTAAGATGCTTCACAACGAAACATGAAATTAAGGTCCCTTTAAATATTGTAAAGACCAGCCGGTCGACAAAGAGCTATGGTGTCAAGCATTTGTATATCACTGCCATTTTCAATCTCCAGTCCCCCAAAGTCATTTCATGATCTGTGGTGATTTCCATTTTTGATTACCTTGAAGCACAGAAAACAATCATTGTTCCTTCGAACTGACTAGCAGGAAAGTGCAAGGACTTGCATTTTCAGTGCCCTCTTTGCTAAGGCACTGTAGGTCCCAGAGTAACAAAAATCTTCCATTCCTCAAAATGGATAATAAATACTGCTAGTGTTTCTAGTCCACGTTCTGTACATTTCTATGGATATACGGGCAACAATCAAAGCTGCCCAAGCTCCCAGTGGCATA
This sequence comes from Vipera ursinii, assembly GCF_947247035.1. Classification (NCBI taxonomy): domain Eukaryota; kingdom Metazoa; phylum Chordata; class Lepidosauria; order Squamata; family Viperidae; genus Vipera; species Vipera ursinii. The sequence goes on from NC_139512.1 coordinate 126,952,619, forward strand.
GCGTGGGGGGTGCAGGGGGGGCCGGCCGCACCGGGTGCAACATCGGGGGGGGGCGCTCTGATCCGAGCCACCGGGTCGCCGCCCACTGTGGAGGGGGGGTGCAAATTACTTGCCTTGCCCCGGGTGCTGACAACCCACGCTATGCCACTGCAAGCTCCCTTTCCTTCATTGCCCTTAACAGACCTTGTGAACTGTAGATTGTTTTCGCAGACAGGCATTTTCTGATAGTAGCTGGACATTGTAAATTGCTGGAGTGGTGAAAAGAGGCAAGATCTCTTACTTAAGCAGGACATTGAAATTCTGTGGGGAGGTGAATATGATGGAAAGCAAAGTGAGGCAAGAGCTTCCGAGGATTGGAAACACATTGGCCACAAGCTCTGACAAACCATAGCACTTCTGGGGCAACCATGACCTGGATGATTGAGAATCTCCCATAGACACATGGGTAGTAACTATATTTAATCACGTGTAGATAAAAGATGGCTTCATTTTGGCTTTACCAGAAGACAGGTAGGGCATGTGTGTAATGAATAAATACAACAATGGCTTATGATGGAAACTACCAAAAATTGTGGTGAATATTTTAAATTCACCCAGGAATGTATTGGTGAATCCCTTAGTGATGGACAAAATGTTGACTATGCTTGCAAGTTCTGAAACCGTATTCAGGATAAGGGCTTTCCATGAACTTTTAAAGGTATTTCCCAAAGCAGATGGGTTTATGTGCAAACATGTAAAACTGTTTTTGCAAACTTCAGTAGATGCAACTTTATTTCCCCATCTCCTTCCTCCATTATATCTCCAATGTGAATTTATTTACAGCATATTCTACTTGGGATCAGAAATGCTTTTAATCTTACCTATGCACTAACAATTTAATAATATATTTGGACTATTGCAACACACTGTCCATGGAGCTGCTCTTGAGCATTTGGAAGTTCTCTCTTTCTCTGATTAAATATTATTTTGTTAATCTATATATATAAACTGAATAAATAAAAAATAATGAATAAGCCACTGTTGACTGATTTTGCCCAACTTACTAATTCAGACTCAAACTAACCACATTATAACATTATATGATGTATGAACCAGATCAGTGTTAAAATTGGAAAGGAGTATTTTATGTTTATTTCCCACCTTCCTGAACAAGCTCAAAATACTTCTCCTCTAATGTTATCTTTAGATTTCTTTGTGAAATAGTGATTGGTCCAGATTCATGACCCAAAGGTAGTTTGAAACTCAGTATTCCCATGCCAAGATGCTAGACCTGGCGATCCAGGTTCAAGTCCACTTCTAACCGTGAAAACTCATTTGGACTTTGGACTGGTAACTCTCTTTCAGCTGATTCTACCCTACAAAGCTGTTGTGGGAATAAATTGAAGTCAGATCTCCCTGTAAGCCATTTTTGCTCCTAGAAAAACCAATTAACTAACCAACCACTGTAGCATAATGGTGTCTCTTCCTTGTTTCATAGGTTCCTTTTTTTTCAGCCCAGGCCATATGCTCTCCTTTGCTTTATATTAATAGATATAAAGAGCTTAACATTTCTTTCCTGTTCTGTAAGACTCTAGTATGGTGTTCTCATTGCTCTTAATAGATCCATGGCCTAGACTTCCCACTTTCTATATGTTTTTTAAAGATTTTTTTTAATCCCACCTTTATTATTTTTATAAATAACTCACCATAAGGCAAACATCTCTCTCATTTCCCTGAAGATACATTAACCACTTTACAATTTTTCTCTGATGATGCCTCGGGGAAAATGCCAATGGATCCCACACAGTGTGAATCTATTATAAGATAATCTGATACTATTTTGGTTGCTCAGAGAGAGGGGTTTTTTTCTGTTTGCCTCCCGTTGTTTCAAACACATAACTCCCACTAGTATTAAACATGCAAAGCAAGGAGGGAGGGGGTGGTATCCCCAGGTTTTGGAAATGTGTTGCTATTCTTCCCAGCTGATTAAATCCTGGTAAATATAGCTATTTAGAAATCAAGCTGGCTTTTAATTAAAATACAATGGACCTCTTTCCTAAGATGCCAGTTGTGAATCTGGAGGCCTGGTCATACAGATGCTAATTGAATGAATATTCATATATAATGAATATTCAGCAAGTGTCACAGCAACATTCTTTTGTGCCCTGCTGATTCACCAGGTTCTACTGGCATGGCAGATGGCAAATGCTGAAGGAGGGTGGCTCCTAAGAAGGGGCACCGGGTAGAATCCTTGGCCCCAGACAAGCAGCATTTGTCTGGAAGAATCTTAGAAGAGGCAAAAAGACAGGAATTAGCTGGCAAAGGGCCAGGAGTGATGGCTGGGTGGATGAAAAATAGAAGACTGGACCCACTGTTACTACAAGTAGCTTCTTAAAAGAAAACTTGTTTTTACTTTAATTGATGCAGAACTGTGCTTTCTAGAAGTGGACTTTATTTTGGGTTGCCACTATCAGAACCTGGCAAATGTACTGCTAGAAACCTATTTGGAATACCATATGGTGAAGCCTGATTAATAAACATCTCTTATAGTTCAAGTAGAAAGCATATATTTCTTTCTGTAGGCATACCTAACAAATGTTCCTTGTGCTGAAGTGAATCAAAAATAACTTTTCCTTCCTTCCTTCCTTCCTTCCTTCCTTCCTTCCTTCCTTCCTTCCTTCCTTCCTTCCTTCCTTCCTTCCTTCCTTCCTTCCTTCCTTCCTTCCCAATCACTAGATGATAAAACACTTTCTCTTATTTATTTAGAATCATTAGTTAGGTATCAATGGCTATGAAGAATAATACAAGTCTTTCAGGAGATATACCTATTTTAGACAATGAGATTCAAATTGAATTCTGGGAAACTCTGAGATTCCTTGTTTCCTTGTGAGGATCCCTTCAATAAAAATATCAGTGATGGTAGACATTTAACTGCACACCGTAGAGTAGTTAATCTGACAATTGCTTTGATGCCATTTCAAACCAACTTTTCCTTCACCTCTTTGTTAGTTTGTATGCAAAACACAGTTCTTTTAAAATGAAAGATTGCTGGATGATATAATGCCCAGCATTTACAGCCACATTTTTCATTTCAAGAAAGTGCTAGGCTGTTTTAAACATTTTCTTTCTCTCTCTCTTTTTTTTATGCTAGAAGTTTGCTCACTTCAGCCATACAAATATTTATCTGAGCTGCTCTTTGCATGGCTATCATCTTGCTAAACGGGTGTCTGATATTGAGTTGCATTTTTAGACTTCCTACCTGGATAATTCGGAGAGTTACAATTGTAGGACATCTAAAGGACACCACATTAGAAAGCTCTAAAAGAGATTATTCCAGCCAATCATATTTGTTTAAGGGATGACATCACAAAGACAAGAGAAAGTGGCACCAATTCTTCTTGTATTAACATCAGCCTCAAGCTTTCAAAAGAAAATGAAATGGTGATACATCTAAAAGCAAGATGTAATGAAGTAAATCAGATTGTAAAGTGGTAGAAAGATTTCACTGCAACACATGCATAAAAACATAAGCCAGGATTTAAAATTCTTTCATTCGAGGATTTCATCTCCTCCCATGTTACACTTTTCATTTTTCAAAGAACAATCCTAACTCTCTGTCCCCATTTTTCCCTTCTTCAATGGCCAGTGTGGATATTTCATTTTAGGCTTCAGCCAAGTTAGTTTTTAACTTCAAAATTTTGCAGTAATAAAAAAAACCAATAATAATAAATAATAATAAGAAAGCAGGAAATCTTTCCAATCCTTTTACCAGATTTTCTTTCGTGTAATAAAGTAATATGTTGTGCCTATGTCTGTATTGTATACCTTTTACTCCCCCCCCTGTTCTGCATCTGTGTTTGTGTGTGTATGTACGTGCATGGCAAAGCACAGGACCAGTTGTACATGTTCTGCTCTAGCTCATGTGACTCGAAGCCAAAAGCATTGTGATATTGCATGCCATGATCGAAGGCCTGAGCCACTCACCCATTTCAGACAACTAAGCATTTGACCACACTGCCCACCAGATCCTCAGGGAAAATCCCAAGCTCTGGAACCCATTAGGTCCATCAATTGCCTGGGCAGGCCGATCAAACTGGCCCCGTATGCCTGCAGGGAAAGGTGATATTTATCGGCCAAAAGGCAAGCAGAGATTGAACTGTCCGTGGCAAAATGTATTTTTTTATTTATTTTATTTTATTTTAATTCCATTTATATCCTGCCCTTCTCCGAAGACTCAGGGCGGCTTACAAGCTTAGCAGTAGCCTTCATTCTATGTATATGCCTGCTTATTAGGGCTTTCACAACCCACCCCCCCAAAGCGGCATTATTACAAAGACAGCTTAATTGCCCCCAACAATCTGGGTCCTCATTTTACCTACCTCGGAAGGATGGAAGGCTGAGTCAACCTTGAGCCTGGTGGGATGGGAACCTGCACTAATTGCAGGCAGCTGGTGTTACTTAAGGAGGCATTAGCCTACTGCTCCACCAAGGCTCTTGTACCTTTTGCTTTCCTATTTTATTCAGTTTTTGGTGTTAACCTGATGACAGAGATGACATAGACAGAGCCTTAAGCCTTTTAAATAATTTCTTTCCAACATTCTCTCAAATTGGAAAGCACTTTTTTTTCTGAATTTGGACAAATGGTGCCAAAGGGATTGACACAAGGATCAATATACAGTCTTTGCCTGGGGTCTCTTGAGGTCTATTTTTTCCTCTCAATAATGTAAAAGGTGCTTCCAGAAGTTTCCGGTAAGAGTTCTGCATGCAGGTGCTATGTCTCCTTTTGAGGAATACTAAGACCTTGCAATTTCCATTCTAAATTATTTCCCTAAGAGGGGTCGGTAACGTAGATCCATGTGCTCATTTGAACAAGTACATTATATATGTATGTAGATATATATACGGTGAATAGATACTTAGGTCAATAATTACTAAAATGAATCATATGTTTGGGACCGTGATTCTGGGAGAACAACTGCAGGAATAATATTAACCTGTGTGCTCTGCTACGCAGGGACTGCAGTGATCTGGGATCTGGCACATTTGGGAAGTAATTGGAAAAACTGCTTTAAGGCATGAAAATGAAAATACGTTGGAAACAGAATTATTAACACTGCTCTACGTAACCTTTCCTCATTATTGCGACTTGCAATAATTGCTACAGTCTAAACAGACCATAAATATTTTATATAATTAAAATATTCACAGGAATACATTAAAATGATATGAAGATAATTTACGCCCTGTCAAGCATTCCCCTCCACCACCACCCCTTGTGTGCCGAAGGGTGAGAGGCCACATAAGACAATTATTTACATTTCAGAGCCGTAAATCTCAACATATTATTTGCCTACAATATTTAAATTACAAATTTGATGCTCAATCTCATCTTATGAATATACTCTGTTGTTTTCCTTATTTCTTTCACTGTTAAAAACTTTGTTGTACTCAGGGCTTTTTTTCTCATAGAACGCTCAGAACGGAGTTCCGGCACCTTTTTTGGATGGAACCTTGTAGGGTAGGCAAGGCAGGGTGTATGACGTGTGAGTTCCGGCACCTTTTTCTTTTACAAAAAAAGCACTGGTTGTACTACATATGGAAGGAAATAAACTTAAGCCTGAGAAGTTGCATATAGCATGGGTTGTTAAGTCTGAAAGACTGATGGAAAAAAGGACAGTGAGGTTTCTTTCACTTTCCTTTGCCACCTGTCATGGAGAACCCAGTAAGAACTAATATGATGGATCAGATAATTTAAAAGGTAAATGAAAATGATATCTTTTCAAAGTCCATTGGTTTTATAAAAATAATAGTGTTATATCTGCAATCCAGAAGTTCAATGATGCTAAACCCTTGGATTTTTCATGAGCAATCAAGCACTCAGAAATCAATGGATATTATTTTATCTGCCTAATACACAAAGTTTTTAAAGCATCCGTCAAATTTAAGACAAATTTGTTCTGGATCCTGAAAGCATGCATTTAATCCCTTAAACTGTGTATTCACGATGGTGGTTAATGAAGGAAAGATATTAAAATTTTATGACAAAACATTTTGGCTTCTATTTCCATCTACTGGTGTGTCTGTGTGCATGTGCATGCACACATAAAGCTTAGAAGGGTGCCGCACAAAGGGGCAGAGCTGAAAAGAGTCACCGTTTTACCATTTTTGTTCAGCACGAGCACAAAAGCCTCTTCGTGCACAGAGCATTCTTCGTGATATCATTCTAAATATAATGGCCTCTTGAGTCAATATTTGAAATAAGAATAGCCACCCATCAAAGTACTCACATATGCGTTTACTACATCTGTGGGATGCTATTTTTAACAGAAACTTTTCAAAGTCACAAAGGAACAGCTGATCAAAGAAATAATCTCCATCTTGAATAGCGTTCAGCTAACCCAAGCTTCTCATGCTTCAATTCAAAACAGAAAGTGCTTTTTTTCAGACTGGGAAATGGAAGCAGTCAGGGAGGCTGCGAAGAGCTGGAGAAATGTTTAGCAGAAGGCCCCTTCTGGGTGGGGTTCCTACGCATTTCCTGAGTTAGAGCTGCCTCTGAAGTCATTGGGTCTTTTTCTAAGCCCAATAGTTCCTGCTTAGCTGCAATGCCTCTCAAACCACGGTTTAAGCAATTTCCACTTTGCAGTGTTAATATTCTGAAGAGTTGGTCAGCAGTCAATTTCCAGTCAGCAGAATGTCTTATGTCACCCTGCTGAGTTCCTGAGCTCCTGAGTTCACTGTGGTTAGCTGCCACAATAACTTTGCTCAGCTCCTGATTTTATTTATTTTTTATTTTAATTCCATTTATATCCCGCCCTTCTCCGAAGACTCAGGGCGGCTTACAAGCTTAGCAGTAGCCTTCATTCTATGTATATGCCTGCTTATTAGGGCTTTCACACACCCCCCAAGCGGCATTATTACAAAGTCAGCTTAATTGCCCCCAACAATCTGGGTCTGATGTTTATTTCACAGTTCTTTAAAATGTGATAAGGGACAGCACAGAATACAGAATAACAGAGTTGGAAGGGACCTTGGAGGTCTCCTAGTCCAGGGGTCTGCAACCTGAAAAAGCAAAAGAGCCACTGGGAACCGGTTCCATCACACATAAAAAAAGTGGGAGCCGCGCACGTGCATCCATGCACGCACATGCGCATAAAACAAAATGTTTTGAGCATGCGCAAAATGTTTTTTGCGCATGCGTGCGCGTGGATACACGCCCACGGTTCCACTTTTTTTTATGTGGACGCACCTGCACGCCAGCGGCAACGGGTCTCCGTGGTGACGGGCACTGGGTTGCGGCGCCGCCTTCAGCCCAGGCGTCGCCGGAGCCACCCCCAGGACCTCCAAACTGCCGCCCGACCTGCGCCCGAACACCAGCAGGTCTCGACACGGGTGTTCGGGCGGAGCTGCGCGCGCACCTCTCCAAAGGTTTGGAGAACTGCTTGCGCGCGCAGCTCTCCAAACCTTTGGAGAGGTGCGCGCGCACCTCAGCCCGAACACCCATGTCGAGACCTGCTGGTGCCGGTTTAGAAAGCTGCTGCGGGCCGCGGCAGCTTTCTAAACCGGCACCAGCAGGTCTCCAAACCGCACCTCCGCCCGAACACCAGCAGGTCTCCAAACGGGTGTTCGGGTGGAGGTGCGAGAGAGGTGCGCACGCCCAGGTTGCGAGCCCTATCAACGGAGTCGTGGTAACACCTCACCCCCCATCGTTAAAGGTGGAATAGTCTGGCTAACCCGAGATGACGATATGCACAGCCACTCAATCTTGGCAGGATTGAGACGAAGCCTGTTTCTCCCCATCCAGACCTGGAACGCCTCCAGGCAACGGGACATCACGCCGAGGGCATCGCTGGGTTGGTTCGGGGTGGAGAAAAAAAGTTGGGTATCATCAGCATACTGATGATACCCCACCCCGAAACCACGAATGATCTCACCCAGCGGCTTCATATAGATGTTGAACAGGAGGGGCGAGAGAACCGACCCCTGAGGAACTCCACAAACGAGAGGCCTCGGGGTGGATCTCTGCCCTCCCATCAACACCGACTGCGAGCAGCCCAGGAGATAGGAGGAGAACCACCGTAAAATGGTGCCTCCCACTCCAACCCCCTGAGACGCCGCAGTAGGATGCCATGGTCGATGGTATTGAAAGCCGCTGAGAGATCTAATAGGACTAGGACAGAGGAACAACCCCTGTCCCGAGCCTGCCAGAGATCATTCACCAGCGCGACCAATGCCATCTCCATTCTGTGCCTGGGCCTGGGCCTGAAACCCGATTGGTACAGGTCCAGATAATCAGTTTCCTCCAGGAACAGAGGAAGCTGATGCGCCACCACACTCTCAACAATCTTCGCCAGAAAGCGAAGGTTGGAGACTGGACGATAGTTATTTAAAACAGCCGGGTCCAGGGCAGGCTTTTTGAGGAGGGGTCTCACCACCACCTCCTTCAAGGCGGCAGGGAAGACACCGTCCTTCAAAGAAGCAGTTATTACTGCCTGGAACCAGCCTCGTGTCCCCTCCCGGGCCGCATAAACCAGCCAGGAGGGGCACGGATCCAACAAACAAGTGGTGGAGCTCAGCCTCCCCATGATCCACATCATCAGGGGAAACAGGATCAAACTCAGTCCAGATAACATGCTCAAGACCGTCTGATTCCTCCATGTCAGACTCCGCCCAGTCAGAGTCCAAGCCGGCCCGGATCTGAGCGATTTTGTCCGTCAGATGATGACTAAACTCCTCGGCCCGTCCTTGTAAGGGATCCTCCCTCACCTCCTGGTTAAGAAGGGAGCGAGTCACCCTAAACAGGGCAGCCGGGCGATTATCTGCAGACGCGATGAGGGCAGCGAAGTAATTAGCCCTCGCCGTCCTCAATGCAGCAAGATAAGACCTTATAAAGGTTCTTAGCTGCAATCGGTCAGATTCGGAACGGCTGGACCTCCAACCGCTCTTTAGACCCCGTCTCCGATGCTTCATCTCTCACAGCTTCGCAGAAAACCATGGAGCCCAACAGGATCTGCGCCAGGTCAGAGGTCGCAAGGGTACAACACTTGAGTGCCTCAGTGGCCGCCTTTTCCCAGGCATCAACCGAAGGCATCAACTGGGCTGTGAGTGAGGGCGATGGGTATAGACCCAAGTGCCATCTGGAACCGTTCAGGGTCCATTAGGCGCCTGGGGCAGAACCATCTAGTTGGTTCCATTGCCCAGTGGCAGGGGGTGGCATAACAGAAGACCAGCCGCAGGAGATGATGGTTGGACCATGACAGGGGAGCAATGACCGGTGAACCCCCTCCCAAATCATCCAACCACTGTCCAGACAGGAACACCAGGTCGAGAGTGTGACCCCACAGATGAGTTGGGTCTAGAATTACCTGGGTCAGGTCCATGGCCGTCATGGAAGCCATGAACTCCCGGGCTAACTCCGATGACCCTCCCAGGGAAGGCAGGTTGAAGTCACCCAGCACTATGAGCCTGGGGAACTCCACCACCAACCCTGAGAGGGTGTTGAGCAGCTCGGGCAGGGCTGTTGCCACACAGCTGGGTGCCAGGTATGTAAGCAACAAGCTCATCTGAACCCGAGAACCACATCTCAGGAGGAGGGACTCACTCCCGCCAATCTGGACAATGGTGGTCTCCCACGGACATAAAGTCTCCCTGATAACCACCACCACCCCACCGCCCCTACCCTGAGCCCATGGCTGGTGTAGCACATGGAAACCTGGGGGCAATAACTCGATCAGAGGGACCCCTCCCTCCTAGCCCAACCAAGTTTCCGTAATGCATGCCAGATCCACGCGTTCCTCCTCGATCAAGTCACGAACGAGGGGAGCCTTATTAACAACGGATCTGGCATTAAGGTAAACCAGCCTGAGCTCAGGGGCCTGATCACCCTCACCCCCAGGCAAAAGGGTGCTAACCAGAGGGTCGGAGCACGTCACCGCTCACCAGTAGCGGGGGCGCGATCCCGGATGTCGATACGGCCCTCCGTGCACACACCTGCTGCCATTCCCTATCATCGTGGGGATTTGAAGCCCCACCCCAACACATCCAGAATCAGCCACCTCTAACCCAAACCCCGTCCCGCCGGGACCCCAAACCTAGGTTGCTTCTGCCTTTGATCAGTTTCCAACCATTTTTTCTTGTCTTGCCTTGTCGTGCTTTGGAAAATAGGTTGACCCCCTCTTCTTTGTGGCAGCCCCTCAAATATTGTAACGCAGCTATCACGTCACCCCCAGTCCTTCTTTTCTCTAGACTAGCCACATCCAATTCCTCGAACTGATAGTACCTTGGCAGCTTTGTAGAATCCTTCCCCAATATTTGCAATTTTTATTTTTCAGACAAATCAAAGACAAGTAGACACAATATGAAATGAAAATACATTATGGAGTGGAGAGAGGATTAGGTTACTGACTTAATATCTTTTTTTTCAGGTCTGTAACTGTTGGCTGCAGGATGTGCTGATAGGTTCATGGTGTGCTCAGTGTTTCAAGAGTCTGTGAAGATGACTGTGTTGTGACACACATTTGTTCAATTAGGCATTTGTTCTTGTAACCATTAATGAAATATGGATTTCTTATGGCTATACACATTTTAAATCTGGGGCAAGATAGAGAACTCACATTCACAATATCTGCTTGCATAAGAGGTGTACTAATGCTAGGAATGTTAACACTTTTTTCCTTATAAGAAAAAAAAAACCAGTGTAGGGTTGCAAAAAGAGCCCGTCACCTTCTATCAGATTTTGTGATTGAGGCCAAACACTTAGATACTTGTTTTACATTAATTTCCTCACTGGTGTTCTGCAGTATTTTCTACAATCATCCAGCCATTGTTCTGCCAAAATAATAATGAGCACAAACTTCAGGTCATTTTAAACAACTGAGGGTTGTTGTGAAGACACTCTAAATCAGATATGTCAAACTCGCAACATCACATGATGTCACATGACATATCGGAGATTTTCCCCCATTGCCGGCAATGGGGTGGGCGCGGTTTCCTTGAGACGCATCCAGCCCGCAGGCTGGCAGTTTGACACTCCCGCTCTAAATCACTAGTGGGGAAATGGCCCAAGAGGAGGCCAACAAAGATGCTATGATAAACCATATGACGAATGATTAAGGGAACTAGATATGATTAATTAACCATAGTCCAGCAGAGAGAACAACTAGGGGTGATATAACAGCAGTCTTCCAGTACTCAAGGGGCTATCACAGAGAACAAGGAATTTACTTATTCTCCAAAGCACCTGAGGGCAGGACAAGAAGTAATAGGTGGAAGATCCTTAAAGAGAGAACCAACCTAGAAGTAAGGAGAAATTTGCTGACAGTGAGAGCAATTAATCAGTGGAATGGCTTGGAATCCCAATCAGTGGAATGAGCGCTCCATCTTTGGAAGTTTGCAAGAAGAGACTGGACAGCCATTTGTCTGGAATGGTATAGGGTCTTCTCTTTGAGTAGCAGGTTGGACTAGAAGACCTCCAAGGTCCCTTTCAATCCTATTATTCTCTGTTCTAACATTGAGTTCTTCTTAAAAATTATCTGCCTCACCAGTCTTCTTCCTTGCCATTTCTCTTCAGGCATTGTTTGTATGAACCCTCCTGCTAGATTACATGTTCATTGCTAAATGTAAGGTAAGGGAGGGGGGGGGAAACAGCAAATATTCAACAGATTGACAAATAGCAAAAACGTGCTAGGACTTGATTTGTTAATTATAGTCAAAAGAAATGGCTCTATTGATGACTGTGCTGTTACACAGCATTAGATCTCCAAAAACAGCAATTACAAATGTCATCTAAATATATATCTGCTGCTTATGACAAAGCCAAAGGAGCCTGAAACTACTGAATACAGCACTTGTGGCAGCTTAGTCAAATGTCGACAATGCTAATCTTAGCGAAATTCTCTCTCTCTCTCTCTCTCTGTGTGTGTGTATGTGTGTGAAGCTTTGGCTGAACTCAGGTGATTAAACTTTGGACCTTAAATTCCAAAAGGCTTTTGTGCTTAGTTCAAAGTTAGGCAATATCTAGTCTGTCAAGTTATTTTCTCCCATGGCTCTATTTATGTATTCATTATGCTCAGGTATATCCCCATCCCTCCCCCCCTGTTAGTTCGTGAGTTCTGGACCGCATGGCCAAGATGGACGACTCAGGACAACAGGGTTCACATAGCACACTTTATTAATTCAGCACAGACTGGGAGAACAAAGGGCAACTACCCTTTTATATACCTAGCCAGGTATACATTGCGCCAATTCCAATATCCGGATTTCCCGCCAGAGGATGCCCTGCCAATCCTGACAGGGCACCCTGCCACCTGGTGGTGATAGTGGCTTATCTGTGTGTGACATCCCCTCTGTACATAACACCCCCTTTCCCCCCCATACCTAGGCCTGAACTGTATCTTGGTCAATAGTGAAAAGCAGTGGATGCCGAGAAGTAATTCTGAATAATTGGAGCTGGGATGGGAGCAAAGCAAGATTTATGGAGATGCTTCTTCACTGGTCAAATTAAGGGGATCAGATTGGACTCTCCCTTTCCCCCTAAAATTATTTGCGAGAGACTAAGGATGTAGCTGTAGTGATGCTTGGCAGAGAATTCTGGTTTCCCCATCCGTCCAGGAATCCGAGCTTTGCCAGGATACATTTTGGATATCTTATCCAACCTGATAAATTCTGCAGAAGTGCTCCTGCCCTCCAACTTTAGTAGAAGAACGAAGCCTCTGAGTCTCCAGTGTGGTAGCTTATCAGTGTTCTGAGTGTGAGAACAGTTACTGGGGGTCAATCTCCTCAAGCCATGAGGATAATCTTTGCCCTGACTACATGGTGAAGAGAACTCAAGAAATAGAAAAAACAAGTTTCCCGCTGCTGTTAGTCTTTGGAATGTGGACCCTGCAATCGCTGGCAAATGCAGTGGCCTTATACATTTCCCAATTTCTTTCACACTTGCTAGGGTAGCAAGATGGAGGGGGAAAAAAACATTAAAATTACCATTATCACTGGGTCTCATGTCAATTGTGATGGCAGTCATGCCCGTGCAATAAAATCTGTTTTAGAAATAATCAGGGTGAAACTTAGTGTAGTTTAATACTGAAAAAGGTAAAACACAATTTTTTAAAAAATAGGAATGGATTAATGGATCATTAAGAAGGAGCTTTTATGAATATAATTATGTACATTTTCTGTGAATCTATATATTGGATTAATACACACAATACTATAATGCATGTAAAACTGTACTGTTCAGTTGTCTATTCTGTTGAAGCTTGAATTTTAGTTCATTTTGTTTTATGTATCTAATTCTATTGGTTGATTTCTAAGGTTGGACGTACATTAGTTTACAAATCCAGATCAGATAATTTCATGGAATCTACAAAAAATGTCTCAGTTGGGCAATAAATTAATTGAGGATAACTACGTCCAATTTGTTTTTTACAATCCAATACGAATTGCAGTCCAAACACACACAGACCACACAGACAAACACATTCCCAACTTCTCAATTATGGACTGCATGTAAAATTAAAAGTAAGTTTATAGTACAAAATCAGATACAGAAAAGGAGATGGTTATCCTGAAAGAACTATCATTAAAACCCCATTCTAGCCCAAAGCCGGCATGAGAAAGGCTTTCAAAGACTTGTTTAAAGCAAATAAAGGTTGGGGCCATTTGAGTCTCTGGGAAGGTGCTGCTCCAGAGGGTAGGAACGTGTCATAGTCATGTTTCCTGGGTCCTATCAGATGATATTGTTTAATGGATGGGATAATTGATTCTGCCTAGTTCTGTCTGAACTTATAAGATAGGTGGAAACATGGGAGTAAGACAGTTCCTCAAATAATTAGGACCTATGGTCTTTGTAGGTCTTTGTAGATAAACTGCATGCAGAAGCTTCTGGCAACCCATGCAGCTCATGAAGCAGAGATGTTACCTGGGCATGCAATAGCATGACCATAACTCCTCATGCTACCACCTGCTGAAGCTTCCAAATAGTTTTCAAGGGCAGCCCCATTTTAGTAGTACACATGCAAGATAAACCAGCACGAATGAGATGATGCCTAAGGAGAATTTGGTTAAAGGCCTTTCTGGCTACAGCAACTACCCGTTTTTTGAGCAGGAACTGAGTCCAGGAATGATTTGTTTATGTGAACTTCAAATCAGTGTCATTTTTAGTGATCTCATAGATAGACTTTCTCCAGAATGATGAGAGTGCAAAAAGATCTCCAAACTGCTTCCTGTGTTATTTCAGGAAGTGCAACCCCAATCAGAATTAGTGATGGAAAATCTATGGATATGGAAAGTCAATCAGTCTTCCGTCTGTCCGTCTGTCTGTCTGTCTATCTGTCTGTCTGTCTGTCTATCTATCTATCTATCTATCTATCTATCTATCTATCTATCTATCTATCTATCTATCCAATGTGTCCATCTCATCTAAGTTATTTGCCACCTACATGTCAGTTGGGCAATTATATAAATGTGTTTATTAAATAATAATAAATTAAATAAGCAAATCTGGACAGCTCACACAAAAGTCCATGCATCTATAGCCACACAGCCTTGCTATGACTGAGTTTGAGTCCATTCCTCTGTATTTAGAGCAAATGAGTATTTTATAAGAAATTGCTGAATTTACTTTGATCTGTATTACTTACAAAATCAAATGAAATACAGCAACACTTGTTTCAATTCACACAGAGTGTGGAAAGGAACGTTTCGGATTTTGATACAATTTAATAAACTGAATAAGAATTGATCTACAGGAAACGTGTAACAAAGTTGCTATTTTAATCCTTTACGATACTTCCTTAATTTAAGCCAATGAAGTCACTTTTGCTTACAGGAATCTATTTGACAGCCACCGGGTGAAAATACGTCAATATGCTAGAGATCTGTGCGAATAGTTAGCATAGTTTTCTATGTTAGAGAAGCAAATCTTTTCAAGGGTAAACATTTTGGTGACAAGCTTCTGTGTGTTTGAACTTGCCATCTGACAGGCAAGGTTGTTATTGGCCTTCTGTAGAAAGTACTTGGCTATAATCTGGAAAAAGAGCTCGTGTAATAACTTAATGGATGGATCTACTAACTGGAGCATGCTATTGAAGATTTTAAGCAGTTCCTTCCCACCTCAGTTACCATTCAGCTGGCAGTGTTAACTAAGGATAACGAGAACAAAGTGTGCATACACTTGTTTTGGCAAAAGGAGAGCCTCCTCTATTGTGCTGCATTTTCTAGGCCTTTTCTCTGGCTGGCTTTGACCAAATCTGTTCAGCAGTTACCATTTTAGTAGCAAGTAGGAGAAATTTTCGTTTCCTCTCCTTCTAGGAAAGGCCGTTCGTGGCAGAAGAGCAAGAGACTTCTAGGAAACTTTGGGGGAATATCTTCCCTCCCTCCCTCTTTCTTTCCCCCTTTTCTTCCTGAATTATGATACTCATAAAAGACAAAAAAAAAATCTCCATCTAACAAAGCCCGCACGATAAAGCAACACTCCAAAGAGTATCTGGGAGAAATGAAAATGTGCATGTATGTCTGTTGTTCTCTCCGAGTGCTCAGCTGAACCCAGGCAACGTGAAAGCATGCATAGCTAACATCCCGGACTGTGTGAAACCCTTTGTATGTTCCGCAGCCTGTGCAAGAGACTTTGATTGCCTCACTTGGCATGATCCCCAATGCATTTTTGGAAGGTTTTCATGTCCATCATTGACACATAATGAGAAATTTATATGGTATCCAAAGCGGAAAAATTAATTTCAAACACTAGAGACCTGGGTCAATACAGCCTACTGGCAAAGTCTATTATTATTTCGCCTTTCTATTAGAAATAATGGTGTGTGTGTGTGTGAAGGGGGAGGGTGGAAAACTGGAAAAAAAAAAGGAACATTACTCTTCTTCACCACAATGTTATGATAAAGGGTTAAACAGCAAAACTGCTGAGATAGATGTTTGGCAAACACCCTCTGATACATAGTTAACTTTTTCTTAAGATCTTAAGATTATTATTGCTAAGCACATTGATTTGTGCTTTAGACTGTAAGCCGCCCTGAGTCTTCGGAGAAGGGCGGGATATAAATGGGATTTTAAAAAAAAGCTCCATATTTAGCATTCACAAAAAGAAAGGAAAAGGAAAAAAAATACCTAGCCTTATCCAACTTACTTTAGGTTCCACCTTTTTTCTGATGCTAATGGAGAGTGCTGTGAATTCAAATACAGAGATATGGGTCCAACCCATCTAGATAGCAGTGTTCCAATCACTCAGAGCTTGCCACAAAGAAGAGGGAGTCAAGCTATTCTCCAAAGCACCCAAAGGCAAGACAAGAAGCAACGGATGGAAACTAGTCAAGGAGAGAAGCAACCTAGAACTAAGGAGAAACTTCCTGACAGTTAGAACAATTAACCAGTGGAACAACCTGCCTCCAGAAGCTGTGAATGCTCCAACATTGGACGTTTTTAAGTAGAGACTGGACAGCCATTTGTCTGAAATGGTATAGGGTTTCCTGCCTGAGCAGGGGGTTGGACTAGATGATCTCCAAGGTCCCTTCCAACTTATTATTATTATTATTATTATTATTATTATTATTATTATTATTATTATTATTATTATTATTATTATTAAGATCCCCAGGTCCAATCCATCTAGAGCAGGGGTTCCCAACCCCCAGGCCATGGACCGGTACCAGGCTGCGGCATGCCAGCAACCAGGCTGCACAAACAAGCAAAGCCTCATCTGTGGGATGCAGGCAGCACACAAAACTACACACTCTCCGGTCCATGGAAAAACCTTTCTCCATGGAACCAGTCCCTGGTGCCCAAAAGGTTCTGTACCTCTGATCTAGAGAGTACAAGTTGAGGGTAGATGGATGAGAATATTTAGTATCTAAAAGGTAAAGGTTTCTTCTGTCCAGTCATGTTCGACTCAAGGAGGCCATGCTCATCACCGTTTCTTAGCAGAGGAAACTAGCATTGTCCAAAGACACTTCCGTGGTCATGCGGCCAGTATGACATCATGCTGAGGTGCATGGAACGATGTTATCTCCCCACCAAAGTGGTGCCTATTTATCTACTTGTATTTGCATGCTTTTGAACTGCTACAGTAAGTGGGCAGGAGCTGGAGCAAGTAACAGGAGCTCACCCTGTTGTGCGGTACCCGGGTCTCGAACCAAGGCTGCCAGCTTTTCAGCTGACAAGCTCACCATCTTTAACCCGTGAACCATCACATCCCTGTATTTAGTATCTATTGTCAGCTAACTACCAAGAATGGACACTTATTACTAAGTTATCAGTTCTTACATTGCTTCCATATAGGATTGGGGTAGGCAAACATATTTACTATGGGACTACACTTTGTTAAATTATTACTTTGACCTCTGGGGGCTGCAGAGAGTATATTCTAGTGCAGAGGTCTTCAAACTTGGCCCTTTTATGACTTGTGGATGCTGGCTGAGGAATTCTGGGAGTTGAAGTCCACAAGTCATAAAAAGGCCAAGTTTGAAGACCCCTGTTCTAGTGAGATAGTGATGTTAGTTAGTCCGGTTAGTCCGGTTTAACACATACCTTTTTCATCTTAAATTTGCCTTCCTGAAATATCAAATTTCAATCTAAATTTATGGGGTTCTCTTTTGAATGCATGCCCAAAATATTCTACAACTTTTGGGAAATTCTAAAGGTTTGGGAGGAACAGGGGAGGTTGGATCTGTTGATTTTTTGGGGGGAGGGAGTTGGGGGTTGGGGAGGTACTCAATTGAAGGGAAGCTTATCAATTCAATATCTTTATTAAATAATAGATTCAGAAATGGAACTTGTTAAAGATTGTATGATAAAATGGGCCCAGAATATTCAAGAACCAATAACATTGGATACTTGGGAAACAATCTGGGTCAGAAATGTAAAATTTACACAGGCACAAAATTTAAGAGAGAATTTTTATAAGATGTTTTATAGATGGCATTTAGATCATAAGAAATTGGCATGTATGTATCCAAATTATCAGCCTAAATGCTGGAGGTGTGGTTGTGATGATGCAACGTATTATCATATATGGTGGACTTGTAAAAAAGTTAAAGCTTTTTGGATTAAAATTTGGTGGAATATGCAGAAGATATTTAAGAAAAAGATAAAGTTTTCTCCACAACTATTTTTGCTGGGCATTACTATAGACTGTACTGCTATAGAAACTAAATTGATGTTGAATTTAATAACGGCAGCAAGACTTTTGGTAGCGCAATATTGGAAGAAGGAGGATTTGCTTACTATAGAAGAATGGACTTTAAAAGTTTCGAACCTGGCAGAAATGGCAAAAATTTCAGCATATTTGAAAGACCATTTGCAACAAAGATGTATCTTGGAATGGAGAAGATGGATTGATTACATTCAGAATAAATATGGGACCAAAAAGTTTCATTTAGCATTTGAATAAGTATTAGATTTATAAGATTTATTATTATTTAGTTACTTTTAAGGAGAGTTAAAGTGCGATAGGATTTAAAGTGTTATTATAGTTAGTTAGCATATTATAGTTTAGGATTGTTAGGGTCAACACCCTGTATTACACTCTGGGAAGTGGGGGGGGGGTGGGGGGGAGGGGGAGGGAGGGGAAATTGGGTGGGGGTGGGGGAGGGATGGGTCTTATGTTTATAATGCATCTGTAAAACTTTTTAATAAAAAAATATCTTTAGAGGAGAAAAAGGAATGATGGGATTTTGTAAGCCATGTAAAATAAGACAAAGGGCTGAGAGATAATAATGCGGCAGGGTTTTTAAAACTATATCAAGCTGCAACAGAGTTTCAAAAGCTGTTGAGACAATGTAGACTTTTCACCTTGTGTTGAAGGATATTAGCAGGAATTCCAAATGGGTATCTGTCAGAAGACTTCATCATTAATGAAGAGGCCTTCTGTGTATTGGTGCAAATGGAGCCTACAGAAAACAACTCAATTGACAATTAGATGACTGTTAAATTGACATAGCAGACACTTGTCTACATTGCAGTGAAGAGATATGTGGTCAGCTGAACATGCAGCATCTATTATAATATTTGAGATTTAATAAAGTCTATATCTTTTTACAGAGCTAGAGCATTTTTTTTCTTTTACATTTAATTAAGTGGTTGGCTATTGCGTAAGAAACAGCTACAGCTTTGCTAATGATGGTATTTTACACAATAAAAGTTGGCTTCAGCTGGGCAGAAAATACATCATTCTTCCCTCCCAGCCCCATTTGAATGCATGTTGCTTTTAAAAGTAACCATTTTTTCACACTTAGAATATTTTTTGCCCGATCTGTTAAAAAGATATGCTTACTTAAGCTAGCTGTGCAGCTGTGATATGTGATTTATGCAGCTATCTGTTCTGCCCTAACTATTACTTTAGCTGTTTAGGATGCGTTTTTCCACCAACAGTATCTCTGTAGCCAAGACAAGATTTTAAAAAAAGGCTCAAGCTTCAATCGTTTTGCTTAGACGAGGATTGCCAAAGAATGCCGTGGATCTTGCCTTTTATGTTCAAGCAGAAGGCCCACAAAGAAAGAAGGAATTTCTATGTTAGTTGCAGTGGATCTTTCTTTTAGGGCAAACAGATCACATTCACCTGCTCTCTTTTAGGGCAAATCTTCACTTGTTGCTGGCCCCCCATGGCTGTTATGGACTAGCCACCATTTTTTGAGCAGCATCCTCCTTGCACTCACAGCCCATCACAATTGCGTCCCCACTCATGTGTTGAAGCTCTGCTTCAGAGCTGCTGCTTTCTGCCTTAAGCCATCTTAAGCAAATGGTTTGCATCACTTCCTTCCAATCAAGTGACAGCTAAGCTCAGGACAGTATGCCAGGGGTCTCCAACTTTGGCAACTTTGAGACTTGTGGACTTCAAATCCCAGAATTCCTCAGCCACAAGTCTTAAAGCTACCAAGGCTGGAGATCCCTGCAGTATTTGGAATGTCTGCTCTTTCCTAGTAGCTGGTTGTTGTCTTTTGCAGCCATTTCTCCTCTGCCATTTTTGTTTTGGTGGTTGATCTTTTGGTGGCCCAATGCAAGAACAACCACCCAGTGTTTTCCCATCCCCTCTAGAAGTTTAGCACTCCACTCAACCCCTACATCTCCTAGTGGGCACCCTTCCATACTGATTGAAGCATGTCCCCCTTCCCCCTTGCCTCTAGTACAGGTAGTCCTTGTTTAGTGACCATTTGCAGTTGGGGTGATGAAAAAGTAACTTGGCAACTAATCCTTATTATCCTGATGATCTTTGCAGCTCTGCACAGGAAAGCAAAGCTCAAGTGCAAACATAAAGCAGTCATGGTTTCACTTATCAACCACTTCACTAACAGCTGAGTTGCAGGTCCCAATTGTGGTTGCTAAATGAGGACTATCTGTATTGCAAAGGTTCCCTCCCCCCCTTTTGGGGTTTTTTTTTCTGAGCCTTCACGTTGCAACATGGGGATGTTTGAAAATGGCATTAAAAAAAGTCATCTGAATGAACTTTGGTTTTATGAAAGTGAACCCTCAATTCTTTCTTGCTGTGCTGTTTCCTTGCTGTACGTGGAACATAGGAAGAAAGGAACAATTGCTTCCTTTTGCTTTAACATTAGCATCAAAGCCACAAGGGTGTAATAAAGGAACGTTAAACACTATTTGGAACTGTCCACTGAGAAATGAGGAATAGAGCACAGTGTCTCCTATTTCTAAACACCACTACCGGTCCAGAAGGATACTGTGGTCCAGGGGTGTCAAACTCAATTTCATTGAGGGCCACATCAGCATTGCGGTTGCCCTCGGGGGGCCGGGTGGGTATGGCCAGGGTGGGCGTGGCCTACTGGGTGGGTGCAGCTAGAATGCGTAGGGCCTACTGGGTGGGCATGGCCAGCTCTACATCATTGGCATCAAGGGTGCCTATGGGGGCCTGGGCAGGAGTGGGACAGATCTGGGGGTCTCTGGCAGAAGGAGGGTCTCTGGGCCAGGGCCAAGGCAGTGGGGACTGTTCCCTCACTGTTTCCAGGATGGCTTCGCGGGCCACATGAAACCACTTCGCGGGCCGGATCTGGCCCCCGGGCCTTGTGTTTGACATGTCTGCTGTGGTCGATAGGATCGAAAGTTGGTGAGAGATCAAAGAGGGCTAAGATGGATGCACCCCCCCATCCTGGCTCCACCAAGGATCATCAGCAAAGGTGACCAACAGTGTCTCTGGTCTGAAACATGTCCAGATAGCTTGTTTCCTCCAAAATTCACTGAGATTGTTCATCCAGCCATGTTTTCTGTAATCTCTCCTAGAAAGGGGAGATTGGAAACTGGTCAATAATTCTCCAACAGGAAAGAGTCCAGAGTTATGAGGTTCAGGATAAATCAACCACAGTTGGAATCTGCAAACAGATGGCTGTTCTTCACCAGAAGATCCATTCTCATTCTCCCATGATTACCCTATATACCAGGGGTAGGCAACCTTGGCTCTTTTATGACTCATGGACTTCAACTCCCAGAATTCCTGAGCCAGCCATGCTGGCTCAGGAATTCTGGGAGTTGAAGTCCATGAGTCATAAAAAAAAGCCAAGGTTGCCTACCCCTGCTATATACCGATTATGCTGTTTGTCACATGCCTATAGGACAGCAATTATTACCAAAATGAAACAAACAACAACAACAACCCACCCCTTTGTCTACTATAAAAGGGAAACCATCGAAAGTAGAACTTGTCAGATGTTTGGGCCTATGAAGCTGCAGCCTTCAAAGGCATACAGGCTGTAATAAATCACTGCACTGATACATTTCAGATAGATTCTTTAAAAAGAGAGAGGGAGAAAAAAACCAAGGCGTAGATTTAGCATTGATAGAAAAGGGCATCATGCCATTATTTTTAATGGAGTTGAGCCAGGACTGAAATTGGTCCAACGTCTCTGTTACAAATTGTTTTGTTGGCATACCACAAAAGAAAAGTTACAGTATTTTCAGAAGCAAACATGCCTATACAGTATAAAGCTGCTGGCATTATTAGAATCTCTTTAAGAAACTGCCAAATAAAGAATGCACAAGGGTACATGAAAGAATGGGATAAAAATGGGGAGCCTCTATTTCTATCATTGACAGGAGAATTGAAACCTCCAGTTAATTATAATTACCTAACAGATTATGTATCATGGCACAGCCTACACCTTGTCTCTTAAGCAGTGAGAAGAGGCTTGCCAAAGAAGACTTCACTCTGGCTGAAAATTAGTAACAAAGTCTGGCCTAAACCTTACTGTGACTAAATACATGCTGAGGAACAACCAGGCCAGCGAGAACATGGAGACATCTTCTCCTGAGTTACTGAAGCAGCTGGAGCGTTAGGCATTTTTAGCAGGATTCAAGTTGCCATCACAGATCAGCATCCAGTTTGCAAAGGTTTGGTTAAAAAAAGGCAAGCAGCCAACAATGTTCTTAAGGTAGGTATGGAGAAATTCATTCTGTTTTACTTTTATTTATTCTTTCATTCTTGGAGTAAATAAAAGGGGTTTGAGATTGCTTTGTTTTCTGCACAAAATAAAAAAAGAGAGCCTTTGCAGGTCTTTTGAATTTTGGAAAATGTACGTGTCCAGGATAATGTTACAAGATCCAATCTGGGTTGGTCACTGGAACCAGAGATTTAGTCTTTCAAGCTTTCCGATTCGTGCCGCAGCCCATCCTCAAGGAAATTCACTCTCATGTGTCACAGATGGGATCCTTCTGAATGTTGTTCAGTGAAACAAAGTCCGCAATTGCACACTCCCTCCCTCCAATAAAAAGCATTCTGTAATATTGGAGGAGCCTAATGCAGTTCCGTAACGTGCCAAAATTATCCTGCTTTTGGCAGTGAGCCAGGGATGATAATGAAAATACACATGGGATTTCTGTTCTGTGATCCAGGGCTTTTGACTTTACCTTGATATCATACATTAACAGTCGACTGAAGGTTATGAAGAAGCTGACACTTACATTCATTTTTGAGCCCAAAAAAGTATTCTGCACAATCAGATAAGGAGTTCATGGCTGAGGCAAAAGTTCAGAAGCGTAGATTTCCTGGCTGAAGGTGCATCCCTGAGGATACTTTGAAGAAACCTATCTATGCTAGCCTGTTTCCCCTCAGAAAGTCTTCTGTGTTAGAATGATATTTCACAGTATATATTTATTGGGAAATATTTTTCTTCCCCATGTCTAGTACAAAGTATATCTGCTAATAACAATTACTATGGGGAAACCAAATTCCAATATAATAAATCTTTTTGAAGTAGTCAAAATATCATTAATCCAGAGAGACATGTAGAAAGTGCTTAAAGATTCTTTGGATTATGTTTCTGTTATTGGATATTTGTTCACTGACATAGATTCAGGATAAGGAAACTTGCAATTGGAGTCAGCATCCCTTTAGGACTTGTGAAGAACAACAGCCGAAATGTTCCTGAATGCTTAGTTTGACCAGCTATGTTCAAAAAGATCTTTCTGATAAACACTGAATCCGTTCCCACCATCCTTTGCATCCTTGGTGAAATTTCTAGTATTTCCCTTCCTTTGATTATCCCAATGTGGTGTGCAAACAGTGCATTTGTGGTTTTTAGGTGTGAGTACAGGTAGTCCTTGAGTTACAACCGTAACTGAGCTCCACAATTTAAGATCATACACTGTGATGGTCAAAAAAGTGAGTGACCAGATTTTACAATCTTTTTGGAAGTGGCTTATAAATGAATGCTGTGGTCATCAAGCAAACCTGTGGTTCACCATGGGGAATATTTTGCCCCAAAACGGAAGTAAATGCTGATTTCTAGAAAGATTGTCATAAATTATACTCACGGGACCACGGGAGCCTTGCAAATGACTGTAAATGTGGGCCAGTTGCTGAGTACTCAAAATGCAGTCATGTAACCATGGGTGGGGGCAACATCAGAACTTTGAAAAGGGTTGTGAGTAGCTTTTGTGGTTCCGTTGGCAAGTCATAAGTCAAGGACTACTTGGATCTTCTGACTAGTTCCATTTTATAATTGTTGCTTATATGTCATCTCTTTCTTCTGACTCCCATTAATGAGTCCTACTTCAGGGAGAGATAACCTAGGCTTGCTTCAGGAGGAATCCTCTGTTGTCCTCATGCTGCCTGTAACCTGGTGGCAGCTTATGTAAACCGGCAAAATCTTAGGCGTTTCTGTGGTGTTCTATGGCTTTTCCTCTCATGCACCTTTGCAATTGGGGAGAGGAGAAGAGGGGAAGTATGTATGGCTATGTGTGCTTAGCACTTCACATTGAGACTGGGGACGCATGTTCTCTGCCATGCTTTCCCTGTTGGAGTCAAGTTTGAAGCACGGTTTTGCTGGTGTGATAAATATTGCTTCTCAGTTTGCCAACAACCTTGGGGGGAGCAGGGAGGTTTGGAATGCAGACTTCAAAGATTAAGAAGCCAGACCATGAGACTCAAGGACATTACACCAGGTATCTGGCCAAACCTAGAGATGCTTTCTCCTAACTATATTTTTCCACTTGATTGGGCAATGTGACCTGACCCAGAGGGATGCTTTTACTATATGGGTTGGTGTGTGTGTGTCTTGCCAGATCTGGTTTTGCTTTCATCAGTGCCGAAGTGATGTACTCAATAAAGTTTTACATTAAGAGATCAGAATGTCTCAAAGGTGTTTTCTTGGCTGGGTTCGTCAATCAGAACCTTGACAGTTGGTTTTTCAGCACAGATTCGCATGCTGACTGCAGTGAATGGTAAAGTTGATGAGGAAGGGACTTTGACTGAGTTTAGAGCTTGTTGGGATGATTGGCCAACCAAATAGATTGTTGTTTGTCATAGAGCAATAATGAAACTTGTAGGATCCAATCCGTGTCGGTCACTGGGACTACAGGCTTTGTCTTCTGAGTTTTTGGACTCCTGCTGGAACCCATCCTCAGTGAACTTCTCTCGAGCAGAGTGTGCCCTGAGAAGTTCCCGGACTCCAGCAGGAGACCAAAAGCTCAGAAGATGAAACCTCTGGTCCCGGTGACTGACCCAGATTGGATCCTGCAACATTACCATGGGACACATATATTTGCCTTCATTCAATAATTTATTTATTTTATTTATTTATTTATTTATTTTATTAGACTTATATACTGCCCTTCTCCCATAGGACTCAGGGCGGTTCACAGGTTTTTTTAAAAACAATACAGCAAATTACAAAAATTAAAAACAATTAAAATGATTACATTAACCTTGAAATGAAAAGCCCAATTAAAATACAATTAAAACCCCAGTTAATACTCTCAGTCCAGGCCAGAAAGCTCAAAGAGCCAGGTCTTCAGGTCCCGGCGGAATGAGCGAAGGTCAGGGGCAGTCCTAAGCTCTACAAGCAGCTGGTTCCAAAGGGCCGGCACACCCACAGAGAAGGCCCTCCCTCTGGGTATTGTCCGCCGGCAATCTTTTACTGGCGGTACCCTGAGAAGACCCTCCCTGTGGGAGCGCACAGGACGAAGGGAGCTTGATGCCGGCAGCAGGTGTTCCCTCAGATATCCCAGACCCAAGCCATTTAGGGCTTTATAGGTCATCACCAGCACCTTGAATCTCACCCGGAGGGCAACTAGAAGCCAATGCAGCTCGCGGAGCAGAGGTGTTATGTGGGAGTATCAGGAAACCCCCATCACAACCCGCGTGGCTGCATTCTGCACCAGCTGAAGCCTCCGGGTGTTCTGAACCAGCCCTCTTCTGGCCTTGTAGTAAGGCAAACCCCTATTCAGAAAGAAGAGACTGGAGAGCGTCCAAGGCTAAAAGGCATCTGCCAAGATTTATTACTCAATTAACAAAAACACTAGAGCTTGACTCCTCAAGCGGAAGAGTTGCTTTCAGCAACCAGCCCCTCCCCAAACACTCCTTTTATTGAGAGCTCAGGGCGTGGTCTCCCTGTGCCTCCTCCCGAGGAGTCCCACAGCCTTTCTTTGTTTGTTCCTGCTCGACTGCCTCCTGCGTCGGGCGTCCTTGAACAGGGCCAGCTGTGGGTCATCATCTTCCGCACTATCGGGCTCACGCAGCTGAGAAGAGGTCCCCGGCTGAGGGCTCTGCAAAGCCTCCAAACCATCATCAGCCGGTTCGTCTCCCTCCTCCCCCTCATCTGAGTCATCCGATACATCGGAGCCGGCTGTCGGACCCACAGGCTGGCCCTGAGTCACAACACCGGGTGGTCCTCAAGGGCAGCCCCATGTAGAGAGCGCTGCAGTAGTCCAATTGGGAGGTCACGAGCGCATGAGTGACTGTGTGCAGGGCATCTCGGTCCAGGTAGGGCCGCAACTGGCATGCCAGGCGAACCTGGGCAAAGGCCCCCCT
This sequence comes from Vipera ursinii, assembly GCF_947247035.1. Taxonomy (NCBI): domain Eukaryota; kingdom Metazoa; phylum Chordata; class Lepidosauria; order Squamata; family Viperidae; genus Vipera; species Vipera ursinii. Next base: position 126,978,852 of record NC_139512.1, read on the forward strand.
GGTCATGGCTCCTATATGGTCTTCAAAACTGAGCCGCAAATCCAGGAGGATGCCCAAGTTGCGAGCCCTATCGACGGGGGGTAACACCTCACCCCCCCATCATTAAAGGTGGAATGGACTGGTTAGTCCGAGATGCCGGTATGCACAGCCACTCAGTCTTGGCGGGATTGAGACAAAGCCTGTTTCTCCCCATCCAGACCTGGACCGCCTCCAGGCAACGGGACATCATGGCGAGGGCATCGCTGGGTTGGGTCGGGGTGGAGAAAAAAAGTTGGGTATCATCAGCGTACTGATGATACCCCACCCCGAAACCACGAATGATCTCATCCAGCGGCTTCATATAGATGTTGAACAGGAGGGGTGAGAGAACCAACCACTGAGGAACTCCACAAATGAGAGGCCTCGGGGCAGACCTCTGCCCTCCCGTCAACACCGATTGCGAGCAGCCTAGGAGAGAGGAGGAGAACCACTGCAAGACAGTGCCTCCCACTCCCAACCCCCTGAGACGCCACAATAGGATACCATGGTCGATTGTATCAAAAGCCGCTGAGAGATCTAATAGAACTAGGACAGAGGAGCAACCCCTGTCCCGAGCCCGCCAGAGATCATTCACCAGCGCAACCAATGCTGTCTCCATGCTGTACCCGGGCCTGAAATCCAATTGGTACAGGTCCAGATAATCAGTTTCCTCCAGGAACAGAGGAAGATGATGCACCACCACACTCTCAACAACCTTCGCCAGAAAGCAAAGGTTGGAGACAGGACGATAGTTGTTTAAAATCGCTGTGTCCAGGGCAGGCTGCTTGAGAAGGGGCCTCACCACCGCCTTCTTCAAAGCTGCAGGGAAGACACCCTCACTCAAAGAGGCAGATATCACTGCCTGGAACCAGCTTCGTGTCTCCTCCCGAGCCGCATAAATCAGCCAAGAGGGGCATGGGTCCAATAAAGAGGTGGTGGAACTCAGCCTCCCCATGATCCTGTCCACATCATCAGGGGAAACAGGATCGAACTCAGTCCAGATAACATGCTCAAGACCGTCCAATTCCTCTGCGTCAGACTCCGCCCAGTCAGAGTCCAAGCCGGCCCGGATCTGAGCGATTTTGTACGTCAGATGATGACTAAACTCCTCGGCCCGCCCCTGCAAGGGCTTCTCTCTCACCTCCTGATTAAGGAGGGAGTGAGTCATCCTAAACAGGGTGGCCAGATGATTATCTGCAGACGCGATGAGGGCAGTGAAGTAATTAGCCTTCGCCGTCCTCATCGCAGCAAGATAAGACCTTATAAAGGTTCTTAACTGCAATCGGTCAGATTCGGAACGGCTGGACCTCCAACCGCTCTCTAGACACCATCTCCAACGCTTCATCTCCCGGAGCTCCACAGAAAACCATGGAGCCCAACGGGATCTGCGCTGGGTCAGGGGTTGCAAGGGTACAACACAGTTGAGTGCCTCAGTGGCCGCCTTTTCCCAGGCATCAACCAAGGCATCAACTGGGCTGTGAGTGAGGGCGATGGGTATAGACCCAAGTGCCATCTGGAACCGTTCTGGGTCCATTAGGCGCCTGGGGCAGAACCATTTGGTCGGTTCTGCAGCCCAGCGGCAGGGGGTGGCATAACGGAAGACCAGCCGCAGGAGATAATGGTTGGACCATGACAGGGGAACAATGACCGGTGAACCCCCTCCCAAATCATCCAACCACTGTCCGGACAGGAACACCAGGTCGAGTGTGTGACCCCCCAGATGAGTCGGGCCTTGAATTACCTGGGTCAGGTCCATGGCCGTCATGGAAGCCATGAACTCCCGGGCTAACTCCAACGACCCTCCCAAGGAAGGCAGGTTGAAGTCACCCAGCACTATGAGCCTGGGGAACTCCACCGCCAACCCTGAGAGGGTGTCGAGCAGCTCGGGCAGGGCTGTTGCCACACAGCTGGGCACCAGGTATGTGAGCAACAAGCCCATCTGAACCCGGGGGCCACATCTCAGGAGGTGGGTCTCACTCCCGCCAATCTGGACAATGGTGGTCTCCCACGGACATAGAGTCTCCCTAATAACCACCACCACCCCTCCACCCCTACCCTGAGCCCGTGGCTGGTGTAGCACACGGAAACCTGGGGGGCATAACTCGGTCAGAGGGACCCCTCCTTCCGAGCCCAACCAAATTTCCGTAATGCATGCCAGATCCGCGCATTCCTCCTCGATCAAGTCACAAATGAAGGGGGCTTTATTAACAACGGATCTGGCATTAAGATAAACCAGCCTAAGCTCAGGGACCTAATCACCCTCATCCCCGGGAAAGAGGGTGCTAACCAGAGGGTCGAAAGCATTGCAAAATATTTTCATAGACTACTGTAGACCAAAAGCAATTATCCCAAAAATTTTAGATGGCCAGGTAGAATTACACCAGATTAGGGGAACTCATCAATCAGAATTGCTAGGATTCAGGTGGCATATACATTTAATAAATTAGTTTTATACAACTATGTGAAATCGCAGCTGCCAGGTCTTTAGCTGGTGTTGGCCTTTATATGCATCAGGTTCTTCCCAAGAACCGAGGATGTCATAACATATCAGTATAGTATGTATGCATATCCAAGCAGTGCAGCCTTTTGCAATTGACAAATGGAAACTTTGCCAATGTGCAAATTTTCTAAGTGTTGTTCAATATTTTTTGGTATGGTCACTCATGTGCTGATAATGACTGGGACCGCCACAGCTGATTTATGACATAAATTTCAAATTCAATTTTTCAGATCTTGATAGTTTGTGATATTATTATGGATAACAATAAAGACTAACCAGAAAGCTGGCTGCAGTTTGCTGATTTCTAAATGGAAGAAGTAAAAACAATCAGCAGACCGTAGAAGTTGTCAACCTCTGTTAGATTTTGCTACCTTTGAGGTAAACTTAAAATGACTAGCAAATGTCTCCATCTGCAGGATTTCACCTTCTGCTCAGTTAAGGTAAAAAATATAAATAATAGCATAATGCTAGTCACTTCTGGATTTTGCTAACCTTGCTGGAGATTCTAGCAAATAAATCACACTGATTGCCTTCAGATTAGATTAGATTAGATTAGATTAGATTAGATTAGATTAGATTAGATTAGATTAGATTAATCAAGGAAACAGGGACCACCATACCTGTGAATTTATATGGAGAAAAATAATAAATTAAAAAGACAGTCAAATAGAAATAGAATGACTGTGGCCAAAGAAAGCAAAGATAGTATCAATAATAATAGGTGTCTTGGGTGCAATCCCCAAACATCTGGAGCACCACTTGAACACCATTGGCACTGACAAATTTGCCATCAGTCAATTGCAAAAGGGAGCTTTACTTGGAAGAGATTACATCTGGCAACGGTACCTTTAGCACCATCAAATAACATCTGCCTATATCAGATCCTTGGGAAGGAGTCAATAGGTGAATAAAAATGCCAAATACAGTCTAAACATCTGGCTGAGTGTGCAACCAACCATAATAATAATAGCATCTGGCTGAGGAATTCTGGCAGTTAAAATCCAGACATCTTAAGGTTGCCAAGTTTTTAAAAAGATACTGATTTGGATGTCTTTATATCATTCGCTAAAGTCTATTCCCAGTATGGTACTTACTTATTAATCTTAACTCTGTGCCTTCTCTCAGTTATATGAACTTTATACAGTGAGTCAAAATGGAGGTGTAACACAACAGTTGACAGACTGGACTAAAAAGTTACATTTTTGTCAAGTCTCATCCTTAGATTTCTTCTGTATTACCATTGTTTTCATTTCCCTTAGAATTGGTTCCAAGCTGGCCTGTGACCTTCTTCATTGCTGATAACCTCAAAATGCTGAGTACAAAAAACAATAGCCAATAAATCTGCCCCCCTTCTCCATTTGTTTGGTGACTCATAAAATAATGAACAGAGTTGCTGTGACATGGGAGTGTATTATCCTTGATGAAAAAGTAACATCTTGGCATGAAGCCACGAGAAGGCCCAAGAACTGGGAGGTGCGAGTCTTCACCAATGGGAAAAATGACTCGCCTCCAATGGTTCAAGTGGAAAAGTAGATTTGCAGCAAATAAATTAGTGCTGTTGCTGAGCAGAGTTGACATGTGGGATCACAGAAATGCGCTGCCAACTTAGGAATGCTGCAAGGACCCTTAGTTCAATGTGGACTTCAGAGATGTTTAAGAGGGACGCTCAGTACACCTTAATGCTCCAAACGCACCTTCCATAAAGAGTCAAACATTTTCTTCCCATTCTACAGCTGGCCCCAAACTGCAGGATGTAGACAATGGTAGCTTTTCAGCCAGGCAGCCTTCTATAATTTGCTTCTGTCTCCTTTTGATATTTAATAGAGATTGCAGGAAGCTTCATAGCAATCCAGTAAGAAACTGCTGCCAGCTATATTATATATTGTAGGAGCACACACAAATTATGATTTTTAAAAGTTGTATCTATCTCCAAGGAAAAGAAAAAGAAAAATGGATTCTATGGGCAATATTTACAGTACGTATAAAACGATTGGTAACGAATGCTTTATCAAAGATCTGTTCTCCCACCCTCTATTCATCCTCAGTATCAATGATTTACTAGTTCTTTGCTACAGAATGGCTATTAAGAAGGTATTTTATTGCTTGACCCCAGCTGATCATTGTCTGATGCATCTTGAGTTAAACCGGAAGACTTCATTCAGTAACACTCTATATCACTCATATTAAGTCACAAGCTTAGCCCCATATTAAATTAGGATCTCAGTAAAATAAGCTGTGTTAGGTGTCTTACTATACAGATGGACCACAGGCCTCCTTGGCAGTTACAGGGAGCATTTTGTAATCAGCCTTTTCAGGTTTTCCACAATGACTCACGGAATGTGGCTTTTAAATCTGGCGACATGCTGGCACTTAGAACAGCCAGAGCAAATCTGAAAAGTGCCATAAAAGGTGTAAAGCAAGCCCATTGCCAGAAAATTCAGAACTTTTTTCAAGACCCTGCAAACACCAGGCGTATGTGGAAAGGAATCCAGACCATTAGGGATTACAAGTTGAATCCACCAAGATGCAAGGACGACACAGACTTCCTAAACAAACTGAATACATTTTTTGGTAGCACTCCTGCTAGGAAAGCTGTGCCCCATCCTGATGAGCAAGTGCTAAGCTTTGATGTCACCTCTGTCCAGAAAACACTGGAGAAAGTTAACATTCGGAAAGCAGCAGGCCCAGATAACATCCCTGGATGTGTCCTCAGAGATTGTGCAGATGAACTGGCTTGTGTACTCACAGATATTTTCAATCTCTCATTGCAGCAGGCAGTGGTCCCATTGTGTTTTAAGATGGCCATCATCTTGCCAGTGCCAAAACAGTCCACAATTACAGGCCTCAATGATTACCATCCAGTTGCACTGACATCCACCATTATGAAATGCTTTGAGAAACTGATAAAGGACTTTATTGTATCTAGCCTCCCACCAGCATTTGACCCGCTTCAGTTTGCCTACCGAACAAATCTCTCTACGGAGGATGCTATCTCTTCCGTTCTCCATCTGGGCTTGAAGCACTTAGAGCAGTGATGGCGAACCTTTTAGAGACTGAGTGCCCAAACTGCAATCCAAAACTCACTTATGTATCATCGGTGCTGGATGCTGGGTGGGAGTGGCCGATTTGGTGGGTGTGGCTGCAGTGGTAACGGCAGACTAGTTGGGATTAAAAAGTTCAATAAATCAATTCCAACTTTGCAAGATCTTTTTTTTTTCCCCGTGAGAAGTTGAAATTAATTGATTGAATCTTTTTGGGTTTTTGCACACAGCAGCAGAGGCCTAAAGCGAATTTATTTTATAAATCCCAGCTGAAGGCCTAGGACTGGGGCGACAGCACGCATGCCCACAGAGAGGTCTTTGCATGTCACCTGTGGCACCCGTGCCATAGGTTCGCCACCAAAGACTTAGAGGAAAGAAATACTCATGTGTGTTTGTTGTTTGTCGACTTCAGTTCGGCATTTAACACAATCATTCCCTAGTATCTAGTAGACAAACTGGGCCTTTTAGGCTTAAACACCCCTTTGTGCAACTGGATTCTTGATTTTCTTACCAACACGCCCCAATATGTGCAAGCTGGAACAAATATGTATAATAACATTTTCTTGAGCACAGGTTCCCCTCAGGGCTGCGTCCTAAGTCCGCTGCTGTTCACCCTGTTGACTCATGACTGTTGTGCTAGGTTTGTCACCAACCATATTGTGAAGTTTGCAGATGATACAACAGTAGTGGGCCTTATTCATGATGACAATGTGAAAGCTTACCGCAAGGAGGTTGAGGGGTTGGTGAACTGGTGTAAGGAAAACAGCCTAGTTTTAAATACCGGAAAAACCAAAGAGATCATTGTCAGTTTCAGAAAAGGCTGCCACACTTCTCTGTGCATTAATGATTCACCTGTGGAGAGGGTTACCAGCATCAAATTCCTGGGTGTCCAGTTAACGAGTAGGCTGGCTTGGTCGCTCAACAGTAAGAAACTGGTGAAGTGGGCACAGCAACGCCTGCACTTTCTGCGTTGCATGAGAAAAGCTAATCTTCCTTGCTCTGTCCTGACCACTTTCTACAGGGGGACAATCGAGAGCATCCTGTCATATAGCATCACAGTCTGGTTTGGAAGCACCACTGCTTCAGACAGGAAGGTGGTGCAGAGAGTGGTGAGGATTGGCAGTTCCCTCCCTCCCATCCAGGAGATAGCACAGAAGCATTGCTTGCACAGGGTCCACAAGATTATCTGGGACACTACTTATCCTCTTCACAACCGGTTTTCCTTGTTACCTTCTGGGAGGAGGCTTTGTGGTATCCGCAGCAGAACATCCAGATTCAACCATAGTTTCATTCCATACAGCATTAACCTTGTGAACTCTCAAGCTTCCTCCTTCCGTTATATATTCAAGATGGACAGTATTTAATATTTTATTGTTATGTATATGTAGGGGTGTGGGTCTATACATATGTTGTTTATAGTATATTTTAGGTGTGTGTCATGTATGTGTTTCACTTTGAGAGTGGGCAACTAAATTTCATTTTTGATGTGTGCCGTTGTGCCCACAGTAAACAATGACAATAAAGATTACCTTATCTTATCTTAAGTCAATATCATTATTTTAAACATCCCTCCAAAGCTTGGAATGATATTATATCAGATCCCTTGTGAAAAATTTAAAAATTGTTTGCTCACAGACCCATGTCAGAGATCATCTGTAGAGAGGATTCTAAGGATACGTGCATGTTTTCCACTTATAGAGGAAAAAAGCAAAACCAGATAGAATAACAGAATAACAGAGTTGGAAGTGACCTTGGAGGTCTTCTAGTCCAACCCCCTGCTCAAGCAGGAAACCCTATACCATTTCTGAGTTCCTCTTAAAAACCTCCAGTGTTGGAGCATCTACACTGTTGGTGCATCTACACCTACAATGCAGATATTTATTTATTTATTTAATGGGACTTATGTGCCGCCCTATCTCCCAAAGGACTCAGGGTGGCTAACAACAATAAAATACAAAAAATACAAATATTAAAATTAAAATTAAACTATCAGTAGCCCCAATCCTATAAAACCTTAAAAACCAGATTAAAACGCTTCTGAAGAAATGTTATTCAGAACAATGCTGGGATATAGAAGACCTACAGCAGGGGGTCTTCAAACTTGGCCCTTTTATGACTTGTGGACTTCAACTCCCAGAATTCCTCAGCCAGGCACGCTGACTGAGGAATTCTGGGAGTTGAAGTCCACAAGTCATAAAAGGGCCAAGTTTGAAGACCCCTGACCTACAGCATGTAGACAAATTAGCTAAGAAGGTACTATTACAAATGGGAAACTCACTGTGAATTATTCAATCTATTCAACACTTGTGAGGGGGCGGGGGAAAGAGTATATCACAGAGACATTAGGAAGTACTTGCCTCTCCCAGAATTGCCATTAATGTTGGAGCAGAGCTGCAGGGATTCATTGACTGGGTTCCTACTATGGCTTATTGAATAAACAATAATCAACTGGGTTTGTACACTATACTAAGTCCGAAGCAAACCACATTTTGACTTAGCATCATGGGCAAACCAGGCCATTGCCCAATGTTTCTAGCTACCTAAATGCAAAAAAGTGCTACCTTCCCTCGGTCTCCAATGCCTCCTTGAGAGCTGCTTCACCCGTTGTGTTGGTGAGTTGGTAAAGGATGTATGTGTAAAGGTCTAATTAAAGTAGACAACGCACCAACCATTTCTAGGAGGAGCATGATTTCGTATAGTAAAACTAGTCTTCGTATAGTAAAACTAGTCTAGTTGCATTGCATCTGGCTGGGTCTTCCCTTCGTTGTAATATATTCCATCAGTGTTTGAAGACCGCAGAAATACCTTTTGCCCGTTTAGGGGCTAATTAGGCAATGGTCATTGGCACCACAGTTCCCCATTAGTAGCAGGCAATTTGTGGAAGGGCAGCTTCATGGGTCAAGCTGCAGGTGCAGATGGCCTATCAGCAGGGCTTCTGCCACATGCACTACAAGGCATTTTAATTAGCCACATGACCTTGATCTTCATTGAAATGTGCTGATACTCTCATCTATTGCTCCCTGGCTGTGATGCTGCATTGATGGTAATTAAACCCATTTTTTTTAAAACAAGCAAAAACAAAACATAAACACTTGTTCAAAAGGCAACCCAAGTTGAGTACTGAATTCACTGGCCCTGATGTAAACAGTAGCATTACTTCTTACTGCTGATATCATCATGTGGAAAGCAATTTGAAGCATGCCTTCTTTGGTAAAAGTGGTATGTAAAATAAAAAAACTGTGAAATAGAAAGCATAAAACCGAAGATGTAATCATAAAATATAACTTAAAGTATATCTTCCCCCTTCCCTTCTGGAAGTAGAGGTAGCACAATATTTTCTAAGGTTTGCTGCACAATTAAATGTATTCTGTGGCTTGTAGTAGGATGTAAAAGCAAAAAAAAAAAATGAGTGCAAGAAAGGAGAGATTGTAATTGAAGCTGGGGAAAATGTTAATTTTAGATTTAATTTAATTGTAGATTTTGTTCAGAGAATACAATGAACTTATAGGGGAGATGTTTTCGGTAACCTCCTTATCCCTTCTCTGTGTTTATATGATCTTTATCTATGCTATTTTTTAAAAAAAATGTCATTTTCCCATATTTGGTGTTCCGTTTGGTTTTCATTCAGTATGATGTGTGAACCCAACTTTCAAGTTTCTAAACCGTGATTCATTTTGTAGTGCAATGTGTCAGTCCAGCTAGTCATGACTTACTATTAAAGAAACTGTAGGTTAGCACACTGCATCAGACAATCTTCCTTATGGTTCAATTTTAGGGCCTGTATTCCAAAATCTGAGCAATTGGTGGTGATGTACCAGTGAATAGGAACTTGTATTCAGGCTTTCTGTTTTGATGAAGAACAATATAGATGCAATAAAAGATGTTATAGCTGTCCCCTTTATCACCTGAATTAACTTTATGGTTCAATAGCTACTGAAATTCAACAGGTGTAGCTTTTCTCATCATTGTATTCCCCATTCTAAACAAAATTACACTGGACATATTATTACTTGCCTTACAGCTGTTAAGCTCTTGTGCCAGGAAAGGAAAATGTATCTATCTTAAATATTACACTTGAGGGAGGTAAGTAGGAAGTATTTGACACCTGAATCTCAATTTAAATAAATGTGGTTCAAAATTATAATTTCTAGTCACAATATGCAATAGAAGATGAGTCATTAAGACACCTGCTTTGCATGTATTTGCCAGAACATTAAAGCTATTTTCTAGACCACCTACCAAGACAAAGATGAGGTAACTTTGCTGTAACTAAAATATCAGTCCATAACGTCAATCGGGACAGTCTCCAACTAGAAATAAAACAAACATTAGCAGATGTTATGATTAGCCAGAATGAAATTCTAGCACAATAGGGTGTCAGGAAGTCCATATTTTTGAAACTTTAACTCAGTACATACTTGATAATAATTCGTGTTGCACTTAATTCAATTTATTTCTTTTGGTTAAATATGTTTAGTATTATAGTATAAGCAGGTACATGGAGAATAGTTTGTGATGTATATACTGTATATATCATTGTATGACATAGTGATATATCTTTAAATTAACTCAGAAATAGAACTATGTGATCTTTCAACAATAGTTCATCCTCTAACATTTTGCTATTAGCAGATACTTCTGTAAATCAGTGCTACATAATTTGATTCAGAATTAAAGCATTTTATTCGATAGAATAAATAGATAACAAATAAATAGATGATAAATAAATAGAACCAGAATCAATATTCAGTACAAATTTAGCTACTCCTTTTTGAAACTAATAAGCAGCATTTTTCTTGTCTTAGATGTTTAGAACTGGTTTTTTTTTAGGCATGAGAGGCATTTTGGCATCACCCTTGTTCAAAATATATATGCTCTGTTGTTTAAATAATGATAATAATATATCAAGAATATCAAGACAGCCTTATAGCCTTATTTCAAATATTCAGACATCAAAAGTAGTCTTCAACAGCTCTTTGTGGATTGAGAATTAAACATTATGAGATTATTGGCAACTAACATGACATCCATCTGTGTGAATGCATAAGATCAGTGTGTATCATATTATGCCAAGTGATCTGTGGTTTTAATTACATATCATAATCAGTGGATTTGTACATGTAATAACATTATATGAGGAGTTATGTCTTCTTAAGCAGCTTTGGAATGGAGAAGCTGCTACTTATGTCTAAATCCAGATTCCATCTGTGGGTTACTTTTCTTTGAATGATTACTACATCATGCAATGGCCTGGTCTTCATTTCCTACCTAATTAAAAAGTAGGACTAAATTACCCAATTAGAGTAAGTGGGTCTACTCAAAATTGTCAAAAAAAAAGGTGAGAACTAACCTAAAAGTTAAAATAATGACTATAGAGGAGCAGTTGAAGAAATAAGTCCAAAATTGCTGGGTTCACAATAAAACCATTATTTTCATATATAGCCTGAAGTTTCCTTTCCTTTCCTTCTTTTTTAACCTTTGGGATACTTATCCCCTGTTTGATTGTTGTGGCCTAAAATGTCAAAGTTCCATCTTTTCAGTATTGAAATCAGTGAATTGTTCAGGGAAAATTATTGTGGGGAAAAGTGTTTTGCTTATTAATTTTTTAAATAAAACTTCCTCTGAACAATTCATCTATTTACAACACATTTTGCCTTGAAACTTTCACCAAAAGGCACATCTCAATAAAGTATTTACATAACCATCATTGTAAAGAATGAACAATAGGCATTGATATCAGTATTTATTTACCTACTTACTTATTTACTTATTTATGTCACCCCTCACACTATCAAGCAACTCTGGATGGCTTACAACAATCAACAAGTACAGCAGTGCACATCAATAGATTTGCAAATCGAATATTTTACAAGGCTGTCGTATCTTATGTAATATAATTCAGGTGTAAGACTCCAGAATATTCATCAGCAAAATTACCTTCACCTGAATTTGCTGTTTCCTAACTGTTGATCTTTATCCTATCTCTATTGTCTTTAATTCAAGCTGCATTTCAGGATTGTCAGAAGAAAGGGAAAATGCTTATTTCCAGGAATATCTACTACAGCTTCAGTCACTGGTTTCAAAATGGCAGACAATCAATCAAAACCCACATTCTTTTGACAGTTGGATCATGTGTGCTGTGGACTATAGACCACCTTGAGTTGTCAAAATAAAGGTAGACTACAACTCAAGCCAGGTGCTCTGGCTGCTTCAAAGACACCTTTTCGCATTTGATGGAGTCCATGACAAGTTAAACTCACAATATATCTTTATCAAAAGATTAAGAATATTTTTACAGTTGTCACTACTGAGATACATGAAACGTTGACCAAAGGACTGAAATCTCTAATAATGTGCCCTCAATGACTTCGTATTCTTAAAAACATTAAAATGGTATTGATGAATTTGAGATTAAAGAGAACTAACCAAAAAAATTGTATTCAGAGTCTATGAATCTCCCAAAAAAACATCTTTTAAAGCAGTGTTTCCCAACCTTAGGAACTTGAAGATGCGTGGACTTCAACTCCCAGAATTCCCAGCTGGCTGGGGAATTCTGGGAGTTGAAGTCCACGTATCTTCAAGTTCCTAAGGTTGGGAAACGCTGTTTTAAAGGATGGATGTAACATTTTCTTTGTTGGAGATGTAAAAAATGTGTGGGTTCATTGAACCACATGGTATGGTGTTGCAAATTTTTGCCACTTTTTAAAACAGTATTTTCATGTATATAAAGTGGACTTCTGGGAAAATGTTTAAATATTAAATACTTTAATGTTTATATACCATAGTTCTGGAATCTGACTCTCTATGAGGAATTATCATCGTACCGTGCATAGGAGGTGGCAAAATAATAATATTGAAAAACTGGAAAAGTGACATTATTTCAGATATTAACAATTGGCTTTTGGAAATGTATAATTTTTTGTCCTGGATATAACTGTATTTTCTACTAATGAAACAATATGTTCTTCTTTGGCATAGATGTTATGATATTTTACAATAATATTTTGTAATATTTATTATACAATACTATAAAGTTATGCATTATATACTTTCTGTAAACCAGTGACTGAGTTTAATATAGAATGTTCTGAGGTTTATTTCTTTTTCCTTTTGAGCCATTTTTACATTTTTAGTTGTTCAATTTTGTTTTTGTTATATATCTTGGTATTTTGTTGATATTTTCTAATAGTTAATAATTTAAAGAGGGAAAAAGGATGACTTAAGCATCTCCCATTCATAGACCGGGTAAGAGATGACACCAGGAACGTAGTACAAAGGTTGATATTGCCTGGGTTAGCTGGAAGTAGAGAACCATGGTTAGCTGGAAGTAGGGAACATAGCATCCAAATATCTGACATGTTATCCCCATTTTTCAAAAGGCAACTGGACTTTGTTTTTCCTTGAAGACATTTTGCTTCTCATCCAAGAAGCTTCTTCAGTTCTGACTGACTACTGAACCGAACTGAAGAAGCTTCTTGGATGGAAAGCGAAATGTCTTCAAGGAAGAACAAAGTCCAGTCGCCTTTTGAAAAAAGCACTTTTGGGACAACCATGACCTGGATGACTGAGAATCTCCATAGATATATGATGTGCTAGGATTCCTTCTGCTCCTCCTCTCTTTGATGCAGGAGCATTGACCATAGTATTGAATGAAAGAGAAGATACATTTACCTTATCTGTAATTATTCTGCTTGACCTTTCAGACAAATCACTGCCACCTTTAATATAGTATACATAACATAGTGTTATAAGCAAGGGCTATGATTTTATGGATAAACATGGGGCTCTCCAGATCCACTTTTAAAAGGAATTCCATAGGAATTTCTATAAACTCCATCAACAGCAATTTGTGGGTTAAATCAGATAACACGGCCTCTTATAAGATTATTAGCCACATCAGGTGATTACATCCTTATCTCTTGATAGCATTTCTCACATGTTTAGTCCCCCCCCCTTAGCAGAAGTTAATTCCCAGCTAAGATCTTTTGCTTTCAGTACACTAAACCTTTACAGTGGATTTATTATGCAGATTGGAAAATGTATTATGTAAAACACTAGCCAGCTATGATCCAATATAGGGAAAATGAAAAAAATGATAAACAGTGACTGGGAACTTGTTCTATATGCCTTGCTTTATGTGGATATTTAAAAGAAATATATTCCTATATATTTGAAACAAAATTAAGCAATAGAAAAAGAAAACTAATTTGCTTATTGTCCTTTACACTTCTACAGAGAAATAAACTCTATTTACTAGAATAGAATAGAATAGAATAGAATAGAATAGAATAGAATAGAATAGAATAGAATAGAATACAGAATACAGAATACAGAATACAGAATACAGAATATAGAATGGAATGGAATGGAATGGAATGGAATGGAATGGAATAGAATAGAATAGAATAGAATAGAATAGAATAGAATAGAATAGAATAGAATAGAATAGAATAGAATAGAATAATTCTTTATTGGCCAAGTGTGATTATATAGGAGTATGCATTGTTTGTGTATGTGCAGATGCATACCTGTGTAGGGATTTGGAGAACAAATCTTTCACCATCATTAATGTGTAATACTGTTTTACGGCACTATCAAAGCTAGATTAGAGAATGAAAATAGTTCTTGGGCTATGGTGAGGTCTGTAACATTGGCTTCGTGATTGGTGATGTGATTATCTTGAGGCAAATGATTTCAGAGCATTGTTCAGGTGTACCAGGAAGAAGCCAGAAAAAGCAGGCTGGAATGAAAGCGGGCCTAGCTTTACCTAATGAAAAGAGCACCTGGGGAAGACCATCTTTCTAAGTGATGAGAGGCATCTGTCATCTGCAGCACATGTTAAATAACATCCTTTTTTCTGCTTATAGATATTTGGATGCTGTATTTAAATCCTGAGATACTGCAGTATATTACAGTTGCAGAGAATTGTGTGAGCTTTCCACATGAACAAAATCTTCTTTCTTTCTTTCTTTCTTTCTTTCTTTCTTTCTTTCTTTCTTTCTTTCTTTCTTTCTTTCTTTCTCTCTCTCTCTCTCTCTCTCTCTCTCTCTCTCTCTCTCTCTCTCTCTTTCTCTCTTCTCATAGGATGACAACAGTCCCCATACTGTTAGAAAAGGGTCAGAAAAGTTATTTTTATGGCCCACTAGATTTCCACATACCGGAGAAATCATTCATTTGTCAGTCAGGATGCCACCAAATTGCTTCAAGGCAGTCTGAATGGAGCCAAGTTTCTGGTGTTTGTATTTATTTGTCCTCTTCTTCATAGCAGAAACATACCTGTGCCAGTACTCATTGGGAGATGCTTTAAAACCATCAAACAGATACTCATCCCATAAACTGGATCTGTGTTTACACTGAAACACTCATTTTTGGCCAAGCTCCATTTTATGAAGAAAGTCTGGTAGGACAAAAGAAAAAAAACCCCAACAATGTAATAAAGCAAGTAAACATGTCTCTGGTGAGGCATTATGTTAGGCTCCACGCTTGGCACTTGGTCAAGTGAAAGTGGGCGTGGCAGACTAAAAGGCCAAGCTTTTGACGTAGCTCCCCTTTTCTACAATCTACAAAGTGCGGAATTACAGAGTTGGAAGGGACCAGAGTTGGAGGTCTTCTACTGTAAGTTTCATTATTTCCTTCTCAGGTGAATTCCATATCAACCATGACTGTGGCTTGCTGTATGGCAGCAGCCGTACATAATGTGATATGCTTGAAAAGCAAAATCAATAAACAAACAAACAAACAAAAACCCTTGTTTGTCTAAAATCTCATGCAACCTCTCATTGGCATGTCTTATACTCTAGCTCAGGGTTGTCAAACTGCCTGCTCACGGGCCGGATGCATCGTAGCGAAACCAGGCCCACCCCATTGCTGGTAATGGCAAAAAAGTCACGATACGTCACGACATGTCACGTGACGTTGCGAGTTTGACACCCCTGCTCTAGGTTGATTAAAGCTTATCATCCTGATACTGGATTTTAATTAATGTTTTCTGAAAAGGAGTACAGTTATTTACCATGACATCAGATTTCAATCTCCATTTAACCTGTAAACCAACAAGGAGACCTTGGGTCAATCACTGACCCTCATTCAAATGCCTCAGAGTTGTGGAGAAAAACATGCTCTGTGAATACTGAGCTCATTAGCAGAAATACAAGAAGAAGTTCTTGATTTGCAATAGTTCACATAATGATGATTCAAAGTTACAATGGCACTGAAAAAAGTGACTTATGACCATTTTCCACACTTACGACCTTTACAGCATGCTCATGGTCACAGGATCAAAATTCAGAGACTTGTCAACTGACTCATATTTATGACGGTTGCACTGTCCTGGGGTCATGGGATCATCTTTTGCGACCGGCTGACAAGCAAAGTCAGTGGAGAAGCCAGATTCATTTAAGATCTTTGTTACTAATTTAATAACTGCAGTGATTCACTTAACAACTCTGGCCAGAAAGGTTGTAAAATGGGGGGAATATTCACTTAACAACTGTCTCACTTAGCAACAGAAATTTGGGATTCAATTGTGGTCATAAGTCGAGGACTACCTGTAAGTAGACGAATATGATATAGAATGATGAATTTGTTTTGATCACAGTTCAGGGCCGCAAAGCTCAGATAATTCTGAGATCGCGTTTCTTTAAAATAGTTATATTAACTCCAAAAAGCAGCTGCTGCAATCCAAACTTCCTTTCTTTTCTTCTGCTTCTTTTCTCATCTCTTCTTCCTTTGTTATTATTTCCCTGTCATCGGTTGTTTCTTCATTTCTCCCCCTACAGCAATAACTGAATTTCTGTTTATGTTCAGTCACTTGATTTATATCCCAACTCTTTG